>NC_067400.1:293200612-293519183 GCF_016432865.1 Antechinus flavipes | reverse complement strand
TACAAAAATAATTATTGTCTGAAATCAATGTTGTTTAAGTTGTAAGTACAAAAGATTTACAGGAATTATTAGCAAGAAAAATGTTTTGTATCCTTCCAGTTTTATTTTGTGTACTGTATTTGATAAGGCATTTTCTAATGAGTTAAGAGAACTGCATATTATCAGAATTAATGATTTTGTCAGAAAGAATTCTATGTAGAAAATATATTAGATATTTTCTTTTTGTGTAATTTTTATTTTCATTTTCTATTTAATTAATATTATTTTTGTGAATTATATGTAAAAATAGTTTTCAGTTGTTATAAGAAGCTTAGTTTCAATTGTATTCTCCCTCCCTCTTCTCACCCCTTTCCAAGATCATAAGTAGACTAATTTATGTTCTGAGTGAAAAATCCTATTAACATTGTATTTATTTAGTTCCCAACTTTATCTTGGAAGGTAGACTTCCAACTATTTTAATTTCCTATAGTTACTTAAATTGCATTTTTACTTTCTATTTCTTGATTCTGGACTTTCTTAATAATATATAGAAATGTTGATAATATGTATGGATTTATTTTATATACTGCAACTTTGCTAAAGTTGTTAATTATTTCAAATAGTGTTTTAGATGATTCTCTAGGATTCTCTCAATTTATCATCAGATTATCTAATGTTGATTTCCTTATGATCTATTCAAATTCCCTTAAATTATTTCTATCTCTTTTTTGCTAAAACTAACATTTCTAGTATTATATTGAAAAATAATGATGAAAATAAATATCCTTGCTTCACCCCTGATCTTATTGGGAAGACTTTTAGCTTGTCCCCATTACAAAAAGTGGTTTCTTAATGGTTTTAAAATAGATAGTGCTGATCATTTTAAGAAACACTCACTTTATTCATATGTTGCCTCATGTTTTCAATAAGAATGAGTGCTGTATTTTGTCCAAAACTTTTTCTGCAGCTATTGAGAAAATTATATGAAATCTGTTAGTTTTGATATTAATGTGATCAATTATGTTCAAAATTTTGCAAGTAATGAACCTATACTATTTCCGGGTACAAATCTCACCTGGTTATAGGGATTGTCCCAGTGATTAAACTGTCATTCTCTTTCCTAATTTTTTACTTTTAAAATTTGCACCAATAATTATTAGGGAAACTGTTCTGTAATTTACTTTCTCTAGTTTGGATTTTCCTTACTTGGACAACAAAATCATATTTGTTTCATAAAAAGGATTTAACACAACTCTTTATTATTTTTTCCAAATAGTTAATATAATATTTCAATTAATTTTTTCTTAAATGATTGGTACAATTCATTTGGTCCTTGACATTATTTTCTTAGGGAGTTCATTGATGGCATGGCTGATTTCTTTTTTTATGAATTTATTTAAGTATTTTATTTTCTCTTTTATTCATCATTTAGCATATTTTGGTAAATATTCATCTATTTCAATCATGTGTCTAGGGTTTTTTTTGGCATATTGTTAAACAAAAAAGCTAATAAATATTGTTTTACTTTCTTCTTCATTGATTGTGAATTCATGCTTTTCATTTTTTATACTAGTAATTTGATTTTATTCTTTCTTTTTTAAAACAAATCTAATTACTCAAAGTTTTGACTATTTTAATGTTTTTATGTTTTAATGTTTTTTTTCATAATATGAGCTTTTACTTTTATTTATTACTTCAATAGTTTTTTGTTCACAAATGTATTAATCTCTTCCTTGATTTTCAGAATTGCTAATTTGGCATTTAATTGTACATGTATAATTTGTTCTTTTACTAGCTTCTTTAAATCTGCGTGTCCAATTCGTTGAAATTATTTCTCTATTTTATTCATGTAAGCAAATAGAGGTGTAAAATTTCCACTTAGAACTGCTTTGGCTTCATCCCATTCCATAGGTTTTCATATAGTATGCCTTCATTATTATTTTTATTGATGAAATCATTGGTTGTCTCTATGATTTATTGGTTGAATTACTCATTCTATAGAATTAAATTGTTTAGATTCCAGCTAATTTAATTTATTTCTCCATGTCCTTCATTATATATATTTTATTGTGAAATTCATTTAATAAATCTGTTTTTATGCATTTGATTATGAGGTTTTTATGCTCTAATAAATAGTCAATATTTGTGTGGGTGCCTTGTACCACTGAAAAAATGTATATTGCTTTCTATCTTTTAAAATATTTATTAAAGCTTTCTAATTTTCAAAAGATATGCATTGATAATTTTTCAACATAAACTCTTGCAAAACTCACTTCTCTCCACCCCTCCCCTAGATAACAAATAATCCAATATATGTTAAATGTGATAAAAATATATATTAAGTCCGATATATGCATACATATTTATAGAATTATCTTGCTTCACAAGAAAAATCAAATCCAAAAAAAAAAAAAAATGAGAAAGAAAATAAAATGCAAACAACAAAAAGAGTGAAAATGCTATGTTGTAATTCACACTTGAATTCCCTGGTTCTGGATGTAAATGTCTCTCTTCATCACATGGTCATTGGAACTGCTCAGAATCATCTCATCGTTGAAGAGAGCCACATCCATTAGAATTTGTTAAGAGTTCAAATGTTGGAGTTTGTTCTCAGAGGACAGCCGGTTTAGAGGCTTAGAGCCCTTCGGATGTCTCCAAATCCAAAGGTTCTGTCCTTCAGCCTCTGCCTCTGCCTTCTTCTGTCTCCAACAGAGATGGAAGATCTCTCTTATCTCCTTCTGGGGAGCCCAGTCACCAACTTGCCGCGGAGAGAGGGCTTCTGGCGTAGCTCCACTGAAGTCCGTCAAAAGTGTTCTCTGCAGCAGAGTCGTTTCTCTCGAGTCTAGCGCGATCAGCCAGCCAAGAGGAAAAAAAATGTATTCTGGAATGGCTGTCTCGCCTTATATGTGAACCTTCTGAGAGAATGGGATTATGGGTTTTCTCCCATAGTGCTCTCTGGCCCAAAGAGCTTTAAGGTGTGGACTTTGAGTAAAGGTGGGAACACAAGCCTTGTCTTGATTAGTTCTACTTAGTACCTTGTTTCAGGTTCTGGCCAAAACAACTTCTTGTAAGATTAGATCAACTCTAATTACTTAGCAGTTAGTAAGGATTCCAACAAGAATTGATCATCATATAATCTTGTTGTTGCCATGTACAATCATTTCCTGGTTCTGCTCATTTAACTTAGCATCAGTTCATTGTAAGTCTTTCCAGGCTGAAATGGTCCTGCTGAATATTTTTATAGATCAATAATATTCCATAACATTCATATAACATAACATATTCAGCCATACTCCAACTGAAGGAAAGGATACACACAATTTGGGCATAGCTCCAAATTACTCTCCAGAATGGTTGAATCAGTTCACAATTCCACCAACAATGTATCTGTGCCAGTTTTTCCACATCTCCTCAAACATTTTTTGGGGTAACTGTCATCTTAGCCAATCTGAGAGTTTTACAGTGGTACCTCAGAGTTATCTTAATTTGCATTTCTCTAATCAATAATGATTTAGAGCACTTTTTCATATGACCAGAAGTGATTGCAATTTCTTCATCTGAAAATTGTCAGTTCATATCCTTTGATAATTTATCATTTGGAGAGTATCTTGAATTATAATAAATTTGAGTCATTTATCTATATATTTTAGAAATGAGGTATTCACAACTTTTGAATGTAAAAAATATTTTTTTCCAATTTATTGTTTGCCTTCAAATCTTTTCTGCATCAGTTTTGTTTGTCCAAAAACTTTTTAACTTAATGTAATCAAAATAATCTTTTTTTTGTTCAATAATGATTTCCAGTTCTTCTTTGGCCACAAATTCCTTTTGTCTGCACAGATCTGAGAGATAAACTATATTTTCTTGTTTTTGATTTGTGTATAATATCACTTTTTATGTCTAAATCATGAGCCCATTTTAGCCATATCTTGATATACAATGTTAGGTGTGGGTCAATGCCTAGTTTCTGTACCAATTTCCTATTTTCCCAGCAAGTTTTGTCAGATAGTGAGTTTGTACCTGAAAAGCTAGGTTTTGTCAAGCACAAGATTTCTATAGTGTTTGACTATTTTTGTCCTGTAAACCTAATCTATTCCATTAACCAACTACTCTATTTTCTTAACCAGTACCAAATGGTTTTGATGACTGCTGCTTTGTAATATAGTTTTAGATATGGCACATCTAAGCCACCTCCATTTGCATTGTCATTAATTATTTTGAAATTCTTGACCCTCTGTTCTTTCACATGAACTTTGTTATTATTTTTCTAGATTTGTAAAATAGTTTATTAGGAATTTGATTGGTATAACATTAAGTAGATTAATTTAGGTATCATTGTCATTTTAATTATATTCACTTGGCTTACCCATGAGCACTTTACATTTTTCCAAATGTTTAGATCTGACTTTATTTCTGTGGAAAGTGTTTTGTAGTTGTGTTCATATAGTTCCTGACTACTCCTTGGCAGGTAGATTCACAAATATTTTATATTACCCATATTAATTTTAAATGGAATTTCTTTTTGTAATTCTTGCTGCTGGACTTTGATGTTAATATATAAAAATGCTGATGGTTTATGTGGATTCATTTTGTATCCTGCAACATTGTTAAAGTTGTGGATTGTTTCTATTAGTTTTTTAGTTGATTCTCTATAGTTCTCTAAGTATACCATCATATCATCTGCAAAGACTGATAATTTGTTTTCCTAATTACCTCCTCTAATTCCTTTAATCTTTTTCTTTCCTTATTGCCATAATATTGAATAGCAATGGTGATAGTGGGCAATGTTGTTTCACTGCTACTATTATTGGGAATGGTTCTGGTTTGTCCCCATTACCTATGATGCTCAATGTTGGTTTTAAATAGATACTACTGATCATTTTGAGGAAAAATCCATTTATTCCCGTACTCTCTAGTGTTTTTAATAATAATGAGTGTTGGATTTTATCGTGTTTTTTTTCTGCATCTACTAAGATAATCATATGATTTTTGTTAATTTGGTTATTGATATAATCAATTATGCTAATAGTTCAAAATTAGGAAATTGAACCTAATATTGAACCAGCCCTGCATTCCTTGTATAAATAATATTTGGTTATACTGTGTTGTTATAGTGCATTATCCTGGAGACGACTATCTGTAACCTCTTTACTAATGTTTTATTTAAAATTTTCATCAATATTCATTAGGAAAATTGATCTATAATTTTCTTTCTCTGTTTTCATTCTATCTGGTTTAAGTATCAGGACCATATTTGTGTCATAAAAGGAATTTGGGGGGATTCATTTTTTCCCTATTTTTTTTTCAAATAATGTGTATGGTATTGGAATTGTTCATTAAATGTCTGGTAGAATTCACATCTAAATCCATCTGGTCATGGAGATTTTTTTTTTCCTTTGGGAGTTGATTAATAGCCTGTTCTATTTCTTTTTCTAAAATGGGACTATTTAAGTAATTCATCTTCTCTTCTATTAATCTATGCAATCAATATTTTTGTAGGTATTCCTCCATTTCACTTAAATTATCATATTTATTGACATGTAGTTAGGCAAAATAATTCCTAATTATTACTCTAATTTTCTCTTCATTGATGGAAAGTTCTCTCTTTTCATCTTTGAAACTAACAAATTGATTTTATTCTTTCCTTTTTCTAATCAAATTAGCTAGAGGTTTATCTATTTTGTTTTGTTTTCATAAAATTAATTCTTCATTTTATTCATTCAATTGTTTTCTTAATTTCAATTTTATTAATCTCCCCTTTTATTTTCAGAATTTCAAATTTGATATTTAATTTTGGTTTTTTAATTTGTTCTTTTTCTAGCTTTTTTAATTGCCCAATTCACTGTTCTTTTCTTTCTCTATTTTATGCAAGTAAGCATCTAGAGATAAAAAATTTCCTCTAATAACCACTTTTCTCTGAATCCTAAAAATTTCGGTATGTTGTCTCATTGTTGCGATTCTCTTGGATAAAATTATTGATGATGTCTATGATTTATTGTTTCACCCATTCATTTTTTTAGGATTAAATTATTTTGTTTCCAATTAATTTCTGTAGTATTTTTGCCTGGCCTTTTATTTCATGTAATTTCATTACATTATGATCTGAAAGAGATGCACTTACCATTTCTATCTTTCTGTATTTGATCATGAAGTTTTTATGCTTTAATACATGGTCAGTTTTTGTACAGCTTCCATGTATTACCAAAAAAGAAGTATATTCTTTTCTGTCTCCATTCAGTTTTCTCCAAAGCTCTATCATCCCTAACTTTTTAAGATTCTATTTACCTCCTTAACATCTTTCTTTTATAATTTGTGGTTTGACTTATCTAGTTCTGAAAGAGCAAGGTTAAGATCCCTTACTAGCATAGTGTTGCTGTCTAATTCTTCTTGCATTTCTTTTAACTTCTCATGTAGGAATTTGGATGCTATAGCCACTTGGTGCATATATGTTTAGTATTGATATTACTTCATTACCTAAGGTACTTTAAAGCAGGAAGTAGCTTCCTTTCTTTTCTCTTTTAATTAGATCTATTTTTTGCTTTTGCTTGATCTGAGCTCAGGATTGCTACCCTTGTTTTTTTTTTTTTTTTTTTTTTTTCCTCTCAACTGAAGTATAATAGATTATGCTCCAGCTTTTTTTTTTACCTTTGATCTAAATGTATCCCTCTGCCTTAAATGAGTTTTTGTAAACAACATATTGTAGGATTCTGGTTTTTATTCCAGTCTATTATCTGCTTCCGTTTTATGGGAGTTCAACCTATTCACATTCACAAATATAATTAGTATCTTCGTATTTCCTGCCTTCTTGTTTATCCCAGTTATATTTTCTCTTCTCTTTCCCTCTTTCCCTCCTTTCCAGGATTTTGTCACTGATAACTCCCTTTCTCAAGCAGCCCTCACTTTCCTTTCCTCCCTCTTTTTATACCTTTCCCCTTTTACTTCTAGTCTCCCTTCTATTAGCCTTTCCCATTCCTTTCCCACTTTCCTAAAGGGTAACAGGATACTCTGTGAAACTAAATGTGTCTGATATTATCTCTGAGTCAAATATGATAAGAGAAAGATTTGTATATTGTTCATTTCCCTCCCCTATTTCCCTTATTTGCAATGTCATTTTAGCCTTTTCATGAGATATAATTTAAGCCATTGTGACTCCGTTTTCCTCTCCTTCCAGTAGAATCACTGGTCCTCTTCTAATTTCTTTTTAAAATTATCACAATAAAATCAAACTATATCTACACTCTCTTAGTATATCCATAACGGAGATTCAGATCTCAAGAGTTAAACATACCATCTTTCCATATAGGGATATAAGCTTTTTAACTTTTAAAAGAAAATTAGTTTTTCTTTCCTTTTGACCTTTTTATGCTTCTCTTGAGTTTTGTATTTGTAGATCAGATTTTCTATTTAGCTCTAGTCTTTTCTTCAGAAATAGATGAAATTCATCTATTTAATTAAATGTCCATTGTTTTCTCTGAAAGATGATGCTCAGTTTTGCTGGATAATTTATTCTTCATTGCAATCCGAGTACCTTCGCCATTTAGAATATCAGATCCCATGCCCTTGGATCTTTTAAAGTAGAAGCTGCTAGGTCCTGGGTAATCCTGATTGTGACTCTTCAATATTTGAATTGTTTCCTCCTGGCTGCTATAATACTTTCTCCTTGATTTTTATACTTTTGCAATTTAGTTACAATGTTCCTTGGAGTTTTCATTTTGGGGTCTTTTTCAGGAGGTTGAATTCTTTCAATGGTTGTTTTACCTTATGGTTCTAGGACATCTGAACAGTTTCCCTTAATGATTTCCTGAAAGATGATGTCTACACTCTTTCTTTTTGTCATGGTTTTCAGGAAGTCCAATAATTTTTAGATTATCTCTCCTATATCTATTTTCTAGGTCGTTTGCCTTTTCAATGCAGTATTTTACTTTTTTTTTCTATCTTTTTCATTTTCTTTTGTTTTGTTGTGATTCTTGAAATCTCAATGAATCATTCCCTACTATTTGATCAATTCTAATTTTTAGTGAATTATTTCCTTCAGTAAGCTTTTTTATCTCCTTTTGCATTTGGTCAATTGAACTTTTATATGAACAGTTTTGTTCATTGCATTTTTTTTTCATTTCACACATTTTCTTTTTCAATGAATTGGTTTTCTTTTCATATTTATTTTGTAATGAGTTATATACTATTTCCATTTAATCAAGGTCATTTTAAGGAGTTTTCTTTAAATCATTTTCTGCTTTTCCTTTTCCATAACCTCTTCAAAGATCTCATTATATTTTCCCATTTTTCTTCTAATTTTCTTGTAAGTCTTTTTTTTTTTTAATTCCTCCAAAAGACCTTTGAGAAATGGGGACCAAATCATATCAGCCTTTGAGGCTTTATCTGGAGATGGCTTGCCTTTAGGATCCGCAGGGTTTGAAGTCTGTTTTTTTCTCTTTCACTATAGAAGTTGTCTATGGTAAGAGTTCTTATCACTTTTTTTGCTCGTTTTTTTAAGGTTGAGGAGTCTTAGTAAAGCAAAGGGGAGATAGCAGATTTAGTTTGCCCTGGGGAAGTTCTGCTGACTGACTTCCCATTTGCAATCAGGACAGAGTGGCCTGAGAGCCTTGTTGTAGATTCCCTGGTGCCACTGAGGCTCCCTGCCCAACTTCCTTCCATCAAAATCTGTGCAGCAGACTGGGCTCAGCAGTCTCTCCCACTGCCCAACTGAAACAGAACGTTTCTGATGTTCTTCCACAGTATCTTCTTCTGAAAATTTGTTGTACTCCAAATACTTGTGGGTTCTGTTACTCCTAAACCAGTTTAGAGGCTTAATCTGCTGTTGATTTGAGAGGTCGGAGGAGGTCTCAGGAAGTTGTGTCTTCTCTCTGCCATCTTGGCTCAGCCCCCCTCTTCTATCTTCCATTCAATTTTCTCAACAGATCCATATTATATAAAATTTCTAAAATTCTATTGCCTCCTTAATATCTTTCTTATTTCTTGAGTAGTTATATTTATATGGTTCTTAAAGGGAATGGTTGAGGCCCCTCAATAGTTTAATTTTGCTCTCCATTTCTTTCTGTGATGCACTAAATTTTTCCTATATGTGTGTGTATTATATTAAGATCACTTCACTGTTTATGATGTAGTTTCCTTCTTTATCTTTTTTAGATTCAATTTTTTTCTATTCTATGGCTTTTGAATTTTGTTTTGATAAGCTCTGATTCTGTCCCATGCTTCTCATATTAGAGATCACTATCTTTGAGCACTGATGCTGGTGGCTTTTTCATTGTGCTTGAATGATCCCATCCAGTCATGCCTCTTTTTTTTATGGAGTTGGCAATCCTTTGGCATACTGTGCCATTGACCTGTTGAGCCAGGACCAAGGTGCCTCACTTGCCTTAAATCTTTCCACTGGCATGTCCTGACACCACCATCTGCACTGGACTGAACTCCCATTCTACACTATTAAGACAGACTTTTCCTCAAGTCTTTCTAAGTTATTGGATAATTGTTTCACTTTGCCTTTTTGTACTTTCTTTTGCTATGAAATATGCTTAGAGATTTGATTTAATATTTCAGAAAGAATCTGAGGACAACCCAGGCAAGTTCTTAGCTTCTCTCCACCATCTAAGAGATTTCTTAACAAAAGAAAAAATAGAGGCAACTATGAAAGAAAAAGAGACAACTATTTACTTGAAACTGAAAACTTTTTTTTTACAAACGTTTAATTAATAAGAAAAGTGACCAACATAAGGAATAATGTGTTTACCAAATATCAATCATCAGTGTATTGGATATTCAAAATTTTATGTAGCTATATTACAAATACATATTGTCACATATTGTAACTTTTGTGATTATTCAATAGCTAAATGATCCAAAGATATGAACAAAAACTTCTGAAGAGAAATGAAAAGTATTCAAAACCCACAAAAATGACCTGAATCAATAAAAATATGAGAATTGAGAATAAAAGCGACCCTAACATAGTACTTCATACCCTACAAATTCTCTCTCTCTCTCTCTCTCTCTCTCTCACACACACACACACACACACACACACACACACACACACACACTATAGACACAATCAATAACAGGTAATTCTTTAAACATTGACCCAATAATACATTGTTGAGGGAGGTACAAAATGGTGGGACAATTATAGGAAACCATTGGAGAGATTTTATTTTGAAAAGTGAATTGTTTTAGAGGAATTAGAAAGCAATTATTTAGAAAGCAAATAAAATTACAATTATCTTTCCACTTTGATAAAGAGAATCCATTACTGTACTATTATCACAAAGATGTGATTGAGATTTATTTTTTTAATTCGATCTATCACTCTGGGATTCAGCATTGTCTAAAAAATATTAGATAGATAGATAGATAGATAGATAGGTAGGTAGATAGTCAGTTTGATGTGTCTGGAAAAGGGGGGAAATAGTTCTATCTTTTTTGAGCTGTGTAATTTTTTATGAGTCACTTCATTGCTAAATCTCAATTTCATCATTTAGAAAATGAAGAAGGTGAGGTAAATGACCCCTAAAGTCCCTTCCAACTTTAAATCTGGCATCCCATGATGCTATTACTTCTCTGAATCTTTTTTTTCCAATTTGAACAGGTTGGCTATATGACATTTAATATCTTTTCCTATTGGAAAAGTCTGTGATTTCCTAAATCATGGAAATTTAGATATGGAAATTGACAAAAATCCCTATAAGAAGGAGAATCAATTTATCAGGTAACTAAGGAGGGTTTTTATAAGTGAATACACTTCAAATGATTATTATTTTACCCTGCCATCCAACTGTTGTAAAGTTGGTCTACCCTGAAGAAAACTAAATCAGATGTAATATAATTTTTATGCAATTTTCTAATCCTTACTTCTACTCTAGTTATAGGTCTTCTTACCAAATGTCATACTATATCATAATACCTTTAACTCCACCATTGTGATTTTTCTTTGCAGCCAATGGCATAATCATTCTCTCTGTTACTAATTAATCTACTGGCTAAGAATCAAAATAGATAATGTTTATTAGGATCCTAATTCCTTTTTGAAATTAGCCTGCAATTCTGTTGTAATGGCCAACTCTCCAACTTGCCACACTTAAAAGGCTTCTTTTCCTTAATGGTGTCTTAGTCTCATTAATTTCTAAAACCCCTCTCCTTACTAAAAACTCTTATGGATTTAGTCTATTCTTAGCAGCATAATAAAAGATTTGCCCCTTTATTTGGAAGAGGTCTAAGCCTACACATTCTTTTGAGACAACTTGTGATACCAGTTTATGACTGCAGTATACTTTTAGGATATCACATCCCTTCCCCATCACTTTGGCATCACTAGTATGTGAACAGTCCAACTTCACCTTGTAATATCAAAGGGAAAGAACCCAGAAACACAATATTTATAGTAGCAGTTTTAATTGCAGCTAAGAACTAAAAAGAAAGAGAACCTTCTACAATCAAAGAATAGTAGAATGGTGTGTGGAATATGAATATAGTAATAAAACATTATATTAAATAATGAAAAAACATATCTTTGATTCAAACCCTGTAATGTTCTGGCTAGCTTTAGGGAGTTCCTCCAAACTGGGCTTTGGTCTCAACAGAATAATCACAATGAGAATAGTCATGAATAAAGTTCAAAGTCTTTATTATCTCTTTCAGTCTCCCAGTCTGTGCCAGCAGTCTCAGTCAGTTAGTCCAAAACCAATCTATTGTCCATTACTTCATGTGTCAGGGAATCCAATAATTCCTGCAAGTTTTGAAGTTCTGCAATAGTCTCACCATGTATCAGGGAAATCCAATGATTCTTGTAGATTTTGAAGTCCTGCATCAATTTTATCATGTCTCAGAGTATCTACTGATTCTGCAGGTTTTTAAGTCCTGCATTAGTCTCATTAATAATTGATGTTCATGAGTCAATTGCCATAGCTGCCATGTTCTTTCAGTAGTGGGCAGAATCAGTGATGGAACCATCTGATGTTTCTTGGGTTTTCTCCTTCATTTCAAGGGTTTTCTCTTTTTTTTCTGTTTCTCTCCAATAAACAAGGTGAATATAACTTATTGGCATTCATCTGATTCCTTTTCCATCTGTAGAGATAGATGTAAACCCTCTCCACCAAGTTGTTAACCTATCTGGTTCCTTCCATTCACCACTTTCTGGATCTCTCCACATCACCTAGAGATTATCTAAAGATAGTGGGGCTGCTCACACTGGACACTGCCCTTCCATTGAGTTATAAAATCTACCTATTGGAGCCAGTGTATCTTTATCAAAAATCAGAAAATTAATAGTGTAAATGACTAAGTTTAGAAGTTCTCTAGGGGATAACAAAAGATGAAGCTAGGATCATAGTAAAAGCTTGTACAGCTTGCCTTCCTATCCATGCTCCTACTCTCCCTTCAGGGAAAAACCCTCATGGTGTGACACCTAATGAAATTTGAAAGGATGTGACCCCTTATAAATTTTTTGCTCATCTGTCTTTTATCCATATTATAGAAGATACCTTTTCAGGAATTACTTTTGCAATACCACCAGCAAAAGAGATAGCCTGAGTCATCACTGAATTCTGTATACAAGCTTTTACAATCATGGTGTGCCACAAGCAATAAAAACAGATAATGATCCTGTATATACTTCTAAACATTTTGCATACTTTTGTGCACAGATTTTACACACTACTGGCATACCTTTAAATCCTCAAGGACAGGCAATAGTAGAGAAGAGAAACAGAAACATCAAGATACTCCTCCAAAAACAAAAGAGGACGAGCTGCTGGTAACCCTAAAGAACTTCTAAACTTAGCTCTTTACCAAGACCCATTGAAATATCAAAGCTGATTGGAACAGGTAAAGCCCATACTAGTGATTAGACAATGTAATGGCAGGTGAATTGTAGGATAACCGAAAAAGAGCTTCCCAAAAACCTACACAGAAATTGATGTTCTGGGATAAGTAACATTTGCCCTATTTTACAATTATGCTACTCATTCATTCTTTTTCCAATTAATTTGACACAATGTATAAAATTTAGACTATGAATATTCTGATAATAGATGATTTTGATAGCATTTATTTATGCTTTAATGTTAGCAAAATCAATTACATATTTTTTTTAATCATCACAACAATCTTGTGAGGCAGGTACTTTATTATCTCCATTTTATGGATGAGGAAACTAACTTGTCCTGGGTCACATAGCTTATAAATGTCTAAAGCTTGAACTTAAATTTTCCTAACTTTTAACTCTCGCATTCTATCCAGTGTCCCATCTTTATTATCTTAGAATAAACAAACGGCATGATGTGGGAAGGGAACAGAATGACAAGTTTGTTACAAAAACAATTAATCTGTCACTAAGAATAAGAAAAAAAAGAAAATTAATTTTAAATGATATGAGCAAATGGAAAAGGTTATATATTTATTGAGTAAACGTTAGATGAGTGTTCACAATATTCACATTTATAGCAAAAAATGGTATAAAATAACACATATATGTTTAACTTGAATACATGATATTTTTCTTATGGAGTTTAATATCTTTGGGAAAATAATTTTAACTTTTATGGCATTTTGGTTATGACAGGCAATTTCACAGACAATCTTTTTATCAAAATGCCATAGGTTTCTGAAAGAATTTATTTTAAAGGAGATTTTTTTTTTCCTGAAGACTACCAAAATATTGTGTTTACTTAGGATATAGTTTGAAAAGGACTTGACATCCATAAAACAGCTTTTCCTTTAAATTATTTGAGAAATAGGTATTGATTAATATGTATTACTTATTTCTGAAAACATTAATCTTAGTTGATACATAACCACAAGTAATGAAGAAAAACAAATTACTGACATTTACAAAACACTTTAACATCAGAGAAAAAGCTTCCCTCAAAATATCCCTTTGGTATAAATATGAGAAAAATAAACCTGAAAAAATTAAGTTATGTGCCCAAAATTAGATATTGTGAAAGTTATCAAAGTCAAGATTCTAATCCCAGACCTTTTGATTCTGAACCAACTTTTCTTTCTTCTAGAGCAAAAAGATGGATAAAATAGAATTATTAGGTTCAGAGTAGAAAAGGAAATGGATGAAATTAAAAATGGATTAAATGAAAAAGTCTGAATGAGAAATATGTTATAGCAGGACTTTGACTTCTGAGCCAGAAATCCTACATCTGCCACATATTGTCCATGTGATCTAGACAATCATGCTGTTTCACATCCTATCTTACCTAATCAAGTAAGACTGTAAGTTAATAATGTTTTGACCTTTATATAGTTAAAGAGACATATATGTGTCTATATATAATATGTGTATATATATATAGACACATAGACACATATATGTCTCTTTAGCTATATAAAATCTCTCTCTATATATATATGTGTGTGTGTGTGTGTGTATACATATATATTTCATTAAAATATAAATTATATAGAATGTCTATGTTACCACTGTATCTCTATATGAGAATACAAAGAGTAAAGGGCTGAAGAATAGGATGAAGGAACCATGGAAAGAAGGGAGAGAGGGAGAGAGAGATTCAAAGAGACCAAGATACAGAGACATGCACACAGAGACAAACAGACAAATGGAGAGGGAGAGAAATAAAGAAAGAGAGAGAGAGAGAATAGAAGGAGAGGAAGAGGGAGACAAAGAAAGGAAAAGAGAAAGAGAGGGAGGGAAGTGGGGAGAAGAGGTAGAGAAAGAAAGAGAAGGCATCAGTTTTCTCTTAATATGTTTTTCCCTAAGTTTGTCTTACAATGTTTACTTTGTGATAGGCAATACGATAAACAGTGAAAGATATAAAAACAGACAATGTTTTGTCATGAAGGAGTTCAGTCTGATGGAGAAAACATGAAAAGAAAAAACCATGTACAAGATATGCATAAACTATGAATAAACATAACTTTATGTATAAATAATATTTTCTAATGAATAATATATATGTATAAACAATATATATAGTGTGTGTGAGTATATGAATATCTTTTATTTTGATTTATTGAATGAAGCAAGCAATTCTACAACATAGTATATTTTTTTTAAAAAGATGTTTGCATGTAAAACTGAAAATTTATATAGAACTTTGCTATTCCTTTAAAATATAATAAATTTTTGATGTAAATTTCTTTTCCCTAAGAAATGGCTACCATTACATGCAAATGTGTGTATGTGTGTGTATATATGATAAATGAAGATAATGATTAGAAGAACCGGTATTAAGGGAGAATTGTAATAACTTTTTGTAGAACACGGGTTTTAACTGAAAACTTGAAAGAAAAGAGGGGGAAACTCTTGTTACCTATTTCCACTACAAGTTTCAGTATTTGACCAAATTATTTTAATGCTATTGCTGTATCTCTTAAATGCATTGCCTTCTCTACAATCCACCTTCTCACTTCAGGACTTTGCTACATATTGCCTGGGCTATTGTAATGGCCTCTTAATTGTCCTTAATGATACAAGTCCTTGCTCTCTCTAATTTGTCATATACACAGCAGCAAAAGTGATATTCCTAAAATATACTTTAATACTCTCATTCCTATTGTCAAAAATTTCTAGTTCTTGAATATTTTCTTCAGGACAAAATACATGGTCATTTGTCATTTAAATGTCTTCCTGATCTGATTCCTGCTTATATTTCTAGGTATTTTGTGCTTGCTTAGGTAGCACATATATTACATTTCATATAACACTTTCCTTTATAAATTTTTAAATTCAGCCAAAATGGCTTTCTTGCTGTTGCTATTACAGAACATATCATTTTTCCTTTCTATATGTTTGAACAACTTCCCCCCTGCCTAATACAATATTTGTAATGAACTCCTTCCTAAATTTCATTTCTTATATTCAAACTTTTCAAAACTCAATTCATATATCAAGTCATACATGGGAATTACACTAATTATGAAGCTTCTCATGTCTCTCTTCCCAATTTACTTAGTTTTAAATCTACATATTTTTGGTATTTGCTTTTATATTATCTGTACGTGCCCCTACACCCCATAAAGAAAATCTCCTGAAGGCCAGGTATTGTTTGTTGCTTTATTATTATTATTTAATACATAGATTGTCTCATTTAAAAAACTTAAGAAGTGTTGTTGATTATTCTATGTTGTGTTAATCCTTTCAGAATATAAAAAATGAATTCACTTAATAACTTGCTGCATCAGCATCTGTGGCCTCTGAAGCTATAAAAATAATGATTCAACTTCCAGGAAGTGCTCTTCTGCCTTCTTATTTCCATTATTACAATTCTTTCAGCAAATTCCATCTTATAATCAGGTCTTTAAAATATGAAATTGACATAAAGTTGATTGCAGGAAACAGTTATGCAAAGAGATAAATAAGTGGACATATTTCACTGATTGGGAAACCTCAGCAGGAGATACTTATGGGCTCATTTAATTTGGATTTAATGTAACCTCCCAAAATGGAGAGAGGTTTTCTCAACACATTATTCCTGTTTAGATGAATAGCTTGATTTATGCAGATTTTAATTTCTTATGAACACATTCAGCTAAATTCTTCTCCTTGTTCTGAGAATTTTCTCTCCAGTAAGATGAACTTCCTCTAGCCCCTCTCTCATTCCTTCCATGCTCAACTTAATGTCAAAATGACTCCTATAAACTATATTTTCAACTGTATATTTTACCAGAACATGTTTGTCCTCATGTGGTTTGTTCACTACCGTTTCCTGGATTGATTGAATTGTTATAAAATATATACAAACTTTATCATTTTGTTTAGACTCAGCAATTCACATGGAGGATGTTAAAGACCTGCTTCTTGGAGAATCATGTGAACTAGATCATCTATGGACAGTCTTGTTGAGGCACTGAGTGATTGGGAGTCACCTTTTTCCATTGACTGATTATCCAAAACACTTGGCATTTTCAAAAGAATTGAAAGATAATCAGGGATTTAGTTACATTTCCTTTGGGGAACACACTCACCCACACAACCACATACACCCCCCCCCCACACACACACCCCACACACAGTAATGAAATAGAATGAAAAGAACTTAAGACTTTATGGAATAAAACCAAGTTGGAGGAACATGAGGAGCAGCTATCCAGCTGAAAGCTTCCAATATTCCCTTCCATGAAACTTCAAAATGATATCTTAAATCAAATTTTGTAGCAGCAGAGCCAACAAAAAGATGGGATAGAATTTTTTCCAACCTAAGAAAATGTAAGAGGTCAGCAGAAGTTTGTAATCCTGGATTCGATGTTCAATAGAACTACATCTGTAGCCTACAATAAGACAACAGCAGCCACAACACTTTTACAACCTCTCCACTCAGTAACAGAAAAAGGGTCAGAGGTCTGGTCAAGAAGAAATCAGAGGGGACTTCTTACTGGAGCTAGGTTAGCTGGTGCTAACTGGCATTTATATTGCTATATGAAGATCACTATTCCAAAACAAAGAGAAGTGATGGAGGTCCAACTAAAAGGGAGCAGATTCCTCATTCACAGTTCAAAAGCAATGAGGAATTCTAGCTATATAGCTGGAAGGGATCATTCCTTCTCCTGTATAAAAACCAGAGTATAGTGGTGGCCACACCTTTCCCAGGATCATACTATCCTGGAAGGATATACATGCAAACACAGACACAGACACAGACACAGACACAGACACACACACACACACACACACACACACACACACAACACACACACACACACACACACACACACACACACTTTCAGATACCTGAAACTCTGAAAATTGCAGCACAAAAAAAGTATGAAACTTGGCACAATGCTCTCCACTCCCAATTAGTAGAGTCAACTTATAGACTGAAAAACAAAAATAAAAAATAGGCTAAAAAATAAGAAAACAAAAACAAAATACTAACAACAAAAGATCATAAAAACCTACTATAGAGGTAAAGAAGACCAAGACACAAATGCCAAGGAATATAACAATGTCAAAACAGGTACACAAAAAGCCTTAAAGATAAATATAAATTGAATCTAAATCTAATAAAATTTCTGAAAATGTTTAAGGTTAAGGTGGTACCAAAAAATGCAGTGAAATGAGAATAATAACAGAATTTTATGAAAGATAATTAATAGCTTGCTAAAGTAGGCAAAAATAAAGCTGAGGAAAATAAAAAATAGAAAAGGAGGCACAAAAAGTCACTGAAGAAAATACTTAGAAAATTAGAACTTGGAAAATGAAAACAAATGACTCTGTAAGACATTAAGTAAAAATAAAAGTCAAAAGAAGATGAAAATGGAAGAAAATGGGAATGATCTCTTCAGAAAACTAACAGACCTGGATGATAGATACAGGAGAGATGATTTAAGAATTATTGGGTTACATGATAGCGAAGGAAAGAAAAGAAGCCTAGACATCGTATTTCCAGAAGTTATCATGAGCATATCCCTGATATTCTGGAACCAGAATGTAAAATAGAAATTGAAAGAATTCATTAGTAACTTTTTGAAAGAGTTCAAAAACAGAAAATTCTTAGAAGTAATATAGTCAAATTCCAGAACTTCTAATTCAAAAAAATACTTGAAGCAAACAGAAAGAAGCTTTCCAGTTTCATTCTAATCTTGATTGTATTGGTGATGTTTATACGAAAGCATTTCCATTTAATATAATAAATCTATTGTGCATTCTGTAACACTATCTCTTGTTTGATGTGACTTTCTCCTCTTCCCATAGATATGGCAGGTACACTACTCTTTGCCAGCTAATGGCCTGAGATGCAGAGCAAGGTAGTGAGGAAAAACAAGTAGAACAGTGAAAATGCTGGGGCTAGTTGCGTCAAGATGCAATACTAAACTTGAATAGTTTCTTCAAGCAAGTGAGGTCCTTTTATCACAGAATAAATTTGCTCTTTCCCATGGGAAAAGTAGCAAGGCAAGGATAACATATTTTGTTGTTAACAATTCATTTCATTATTTTTACTAGTAACCATGATTCCCCAGTACTGGCAGTCACAATATATGCAACTGTTCTTCTGAAATTTAGTTATTATAATTTGTTATATATCTGGGAAAGAGCCCATCAATTTATGTCTGTGGAAAGAAACCTTGCACCTTCCTTGAATCTGAGCAGAGTTCAAGGATATTCAGACAGGGCCCTTCAAAATTCTTTGCTCATCTAATTTGCTTATGGTGTCACTATGTCTACATCATGCACCTATTTTAAAGTGATTTCACTATATGATGTGAGATGTTGGTCTATACCTAGTTTGGAAACTTTTGCTTTTCAGTTTCCCCAGAAGTTTTTATTAAATACTGAGATTTTATCCCAAAAATTCGAGTATTGATTTTATCAAATGCTAGGTTGTTTTTGATATTGACTAGCCTTTCCCATGTACTTAATCTATGCCACTGATTCATCACTCTATTTTTTTAGCTATTACAAAATAATTTTTATGATTACTACTTTCTAATATGGTTTGAGATCCAGTATTGCTAAATCATTTTCATTTGTATTTTTTTTCACTGATTGCCTGAATATTCTACATTTTGTTCTACATTTTGTTATTTTTTTCTAGTTTTGTCAGAGAGTTGTTTTTTTATTATTATTATTATTATGGTTGTTTTGACACAGATAAATAAGTTTGGATAAAATAGTCATTTTTTATCATATTGACTTGGAGTATGTATGTATGAAAAACCAAATGATATTTTTGATGGTTTAGATCCTACTTTATGTGAAAAGTGCTTTTTAATTGTGTTTATACTTCCTTGATTTATATTGGCAGGTAGATTTCCAATGATTGTATATTTTTTATACCTTTTTAATCATTCCTTCTGCTTCTCTTTTCCTGGATAGCTGTTTTGCTAATGAAGTATTTCATATCTTCTTCCATTTTTTTTCATTCACTTTAGTTTAAATGATTTTTGATGGCTCATAGTCATTACCTTCCATTTGCCCCACTCTAATTATTAATCTGTGAGTTTCTTCAGTTAGATTTGGTAGCTTTTCCCATTTGATTAATTCTACTTGTGAAGGTGTTGTTTTCTTCAGCAGATTTTTTTTTGCATTTGTTCAATTGTAATTTTTAAGGAATTGCCTTCCTTTTTTAAGCTGTTGATTCTCTTGCATACCTGTCATTGCTTTTTGTTTGTTTGTTTGTTTAATTTTTTTATTAAAACTTTTTATTTACAAAACATATGCATGTGTAATTTTTCAACATCTATGCTTGCAAAACCTTTTGTTCCAAATTTTCCCTTCCTCTGTACCCCCTTCCCTAGATGGCAGGTAGTCTAATATATGTTAAATACATTAAAATATATGTTAAAAACAATAAACATATGCATATTTTTACAGTTTATCCTGCTGCGCACACACACACACACACACACACACACACACACACACACACAAAACAGAACAAGAAGGAATTAAAAAAAAAAACTGAGTAAGAAAACAAATTACAACCAAACAACAACAGAAAGAGTGAGAATGCTATGCTGTGGTCCACACTCAGTTCCCATGATAGTCTCTTAGTATGTAGATAGCTCTCTTCATCACTGAACAAGTGGCACTGGTTTGAATCATCTCATTGTTGAAGAGAACCACAGCTATCAGAACTGATCATTGTATATACTTGTTGTTGCTGTGTATAATGATCTCCCGGTTCTCTTATTTCACTTAGCTTCAGTTCATGTAAGTTTCCTCAAGCCTCTCTGAAATCATCCTGATGGTCATTTCTTACAAAATAATAATATTATATTAGATTCATATGCCATAATTTGTTCAGCCATTCTCCAATTGATGGGCATCCACTCAGTTTCCAGCTTTTGCTACTAAAAAACGGATTGCCACAAAATTTTTTGCACATGTGGGTCTCTTTCCCTTCTTTAAGGGACTAATCTCAGTAGAAACACTGCTGGATCAAAGAGTATGCATTGTTTGATGACTTTTTGAGCAAAGTTCCAAATTGCTCTCCAGAATGGTTGGATCTATTCACAGTTTCACCAAATAATTTATCAGTGTCCCAATTTTCCCACATCCCCTCCAAAATTGGTCATTATCATGTCCCATTATCTTAGCCAATCTGACAGGTATGTAGTGGTATCTGAGTTGTTTTAATTTGCATTTCTCTTATGAAAAGTGATCTGGAACATATTTTCTTATGATTACAAATAGTTTCAATTTCTTCATGTGAAAATTGTCTGTTCATATCCTTTCAGCATTTATCATTGGAGAATGGCTTGAATTATTATAAATTTGAGTCAATTCTCTATAGATTTCAAAAATCAGGCCTTTATTAAAACATTTGAATGTAAAAGTTTTTTCCAGTTCATTGCTTCTCTTCTAATCTTGTCTGCATTAGTTTTGTTTGTACAAAACCTTTTTAACTTAATATAACCAAATTATTTATTTTCTTATCATTGATCTCTAGTTCTTTGGTCACAAATTCCTTCCTCCTCCACAGATCTGAAAGGATCTATTCTTCAAATTTGTTTATAATATTATTCTTAATGTCTAGATCATGAATTCATTTTGATCTAATCTTGATATACTGTAATGACCGCGTATTTAAAATCAGCCGGAGTCAGGAATTCAGGTTAAGGGGAAAATCTTCAATATTTATTGAAGTGAAAAGGTGAATAAAGATTGCGATAGCAAATATAGGCAAGAAAGGTTGTGATAGCAAATATGGGCAGTTGCAACAGGAAGCCAGCTAACAGAGAGAGATGTGAGCTGAGCAAACCGTGGCAATGGCCATCCCAAAAGTCTCTCCTCCCCTTCCTTTTCCACTCCCCTGCCTCCACCCACCAAAATCGTCATTTCCTATACAACACATCAGGACTTGCACAAAGAGTGGGTGGGGGCCATTCTTTCTCCTAGCTTATATATTAATAGAGTATGGTCCAATTACTATTTAGCCTCATGTGCTTGGGACCTCAGTGCATCAACTGAAGCCTCAGCCCATTACAATATACAGTGTTAGATGTGGATCAATGCCTACTTTATGCCATACTAGTTTCCATTTTTTTTCCAGAGTTTTTGTCAAATAGTGAATTCTTATCCCAAAAGTTGGGGTCTTTGAGATTGTCAAATACTAGATTGCTATAGTTATTGACTATTTTGTTCTATGAATATAATCTATTACACTAATCAACTGCTTTATTTCTTAACCAGTACCAAATGGTTTTGATGACTTGTGCTTTATAATATAGTTTTAGATCTGGTACAGATAGACCATCTTCATTTGCTTTGCTTTTCATTAATTCCTTTGAAATACTTAATCTTTTGTTCCTCTAGATGAATTTTGTTGTTATTTTTCTTAGGTCAGTAAAATTGATTTTGGGGAGTTTGATTGGTATAGCACTAAATAAATAGATTAGTGTAGGGAGTATTGTCATCTTTTTTACATTCCTCAACCTATCCTAGAGCATTTGATTTTTTTTTCCAATTTCTTAGATCTGACTTTGGTTGGAAAGTGTTTTGTACTTTTGCTCTTATAGTTCCTGACCCTCCCTTGGCAGAAAAATTCCCAAATATTTTATTCTATTGGCAGATATTTTAAATGGAAATTCTCTTTGTATCCCTTGCTGTTGGATTTTGTTAATGGTATATAAAAATTCTCATCATTTATGTGAATTTATTTTGTATTCTGAAACTTTGCTAAATTTGAGGATTTCTTCTAAAGGTTTTTCAGTTGATTCTATAGGTTTCTCTAGATGCACCATCATATCATCTGCAAAGAGTAATAATTTGGTTTCCTCATTACAAATTATTAATTTAAATTAATAATTAATAAAAGAATTCTACTTCTTTTAATTTCTTTTTCATCTCTCATTGCCAAGGCTAGCATTTCTAACACAATATTGAATAGTAATGGTAATAGTGGGAAAACTTGTTTCACCCCTGATCTTATTAGGAATGGTTTCAGTTTGTCCCCATTATAGCATACATAGCATATACATATGCTGCTTGCTGATGGTTTTAAATAGGTGCTACTGACTGTTTTAAGGAAAAGATCATTTATTCCTATACTCTCTAATGTTTTTAATAGGAATGGGTCTTGGATTTTATCAAATGTCTTTTCTGTATCTATTATGATAATCATGTATTTTTTGTTAATTTGGTTATTGATATAGTCAATTATGCTAATAGTTTTCCTAATATTGAACCAGCCTTGCATTCCTAGTATAAATCCTACTTGGTCATTATCCTGGGGACGATTTTCTGTAATCTCTTTGGTAATATTTTATTTAAGATTTTTGCATCAATATTCATTAGGGAGATTGGTTTATAATTTTCTTTCCCTGTTTTCATCCTACATGGTTTAAGTATCAGTTCCATGTCTGTGTCATAAAAGGAATTTTATAGGAGTTTTTCATTCCTTATTTTTTCAAATAGTTTATATATTGTTGGCATTAATTTTTCTTTAAATGTTTGGTAGAATTCACATGTAAATCCATCTGGTCCTGGGGACTTTTTCTTAGCTTGTTGATTAATAGCTTTTTCTATTTTTTTCTTCTAAAATGGGACTGGTTAAACAATTTATTTCCTTTTCTGTAAATCTTGCCATTCTATATTTTTGTATTTATTCCTCAATTTCACTTAGGTTGTCAAATTTATTGGCATAAAGTCGAGCAAAATAACTTCTAATGATTGCTCTAATTTCCTCTTCATCAGTGAAAAATTCTCCCTTTTCATTTTTGAGACTGACAATTTGTGATTTAACTAAAAGTTTATCTATTTTAATGTTTTTTTCATAAAACCATCTCTTAGTTTTATTTATTAAATAGGGTTTTTTGAAACTAAAAAAAATGAAACTAATTTTATTGATCTCTCCTTTTATTTTTAGAATTTCAAGTTTGGTATTTGATTGGAGGTTTTTAATTTGTTATTTTTCTAGCTTTTTTATGTGTAAGTCCAATTCATTGATCTTCTCTTTCTCTATTTTATGCAAGTAAGCATTGAGAGATAAAAAATTTCCCCTTATTACTACTTTGGTTGCATCCCAGAAATTTTAGTATGTTTTTTCATTATTATAATTCTCTTGGATTAAAATATTGATTGTTTCTATTATTTGCTATTTCATCCCATTCATTCTTTAGAATGGGATTATTTAGTTTCCAATTAGTTTTTGGTCTATTTTTCCCTGGCTTTTTATTGAATGTAATTTTATTGCATTGTGATTTGGAAATATGCATTTACCATTTCTGCCTTTCTGCATTTGATTTTGAAGTCTTTCTGTCCTAATATATTGTCAATTTCTGTATAGGTTCCATGAACTGCCCAGAAGAAAGTGTACTCTGTTCTGTGTCCATTCAATTTTCTCCAAACATCTATCATACCTAACTTTTTTAGTATTATATTTACCTCTTTAACTTCTTTCTTGTGGTGTTCTTCTCCTTTAAAATATAATATGAAGGTTCTCTCTGGAAGCAGGTTTCTTGGGGAGGTTTGCTGGAGCCAGCCTTAGTTCCAGTTAAAAGTGATAATCACCCAAATGCAGCCAGGTGTTAAAAGTTCAGATCTTTTATTGCTTCCTCCAAAATACCCCAGATAATTTTTTTAGAGGCCTATCTTTCTGCTTGGTTCTAAAAGCTCTTGCAGTTGTCCTTTGCCTCGGCTTTCTTCAGCCTCCAGCCAGCACAAAGGTGGAAGATGGAATGAATCTCTCTTGCCTCCAAGAGAGGGCTTGTGGGCTTCCTCCCAAAGTGCTTCTCTCTGACCCCTGGCAATGTTCTGAAGTAACTAACTTGAAGCTCTAAGAGCTATATATATATATATATGATCTCCCAAAGGTTGACTCCTCCTTCTAGAGGCAGGGATTAAGGGAGGTGTGAATTCACAAAGTTACAAAGTTAACTTTGTGAATCTCCCATACTTGTGAACTCCAATGAGTACTTATATACTTCTTGCTTATATGAGCTCTCTAAAGGTGTGAACACAAGCATTGTTTCTATCAGTTTCACTTAGTACCTTGTTTCTTCTGGCCCATGACATCTCCTTGTAAGATCAGATCAATCATACTGAACCATGCTAAATTAAATAATTATTATCTTTATCAACTCTAATGACTTAACAGTTTGTAAAGATTCCAATATCTCCTACTTTCTTTTGTTGTAGAACATAAGGTGGTCATGACCTCCCTGACTTCTCAAGGAGGTGAGAACCCCCAAAAGAAGGTGATCATTCCTTCCCTGACTGTTCAAAAAAGAAGTGAAAACACCATTACAAAGAAGTTGGTCACACCCTCCCTGACATCTCAGGAAGGGAGAAGCAAATCCTCTTCCCCAAGCAGTTAGCCCATCTAATTCCTTCTATTTACCACTTTTGGGATTTCTCCTCATCATCTGACAATTACATTGGAGCTGTTTGCACTAGACACTGCCCTCTTGGGTTAAAATTGAATGGACACAGAACAGAGTACACTTTCTTCTGGGCAGTTCATGGAACCTATACAGAAATTGACAATATATTAAGACATAAAGACTTCAAAATCAAATTCTTCCCAACTGTAATCCTGATTGCTTTTCTGTTGGTTGATGACATCAGAGTCCTGAATTTCTAAAGACTCTCTGGGTGTAACCTCAGCTGCTATCATGCCCCATCTGTCTTTTGATTGAAGTCTTGGAACTGGGCTCTGCTTCTCATTTCTCTGGGTCACTCTACATTCAGAGGCCCAGTGAAAGCCTTGGTTACATTTTGGACCTGGGGTTTGGGGTTTTATTCTCTCACCCTATCCTCTCATTCTATCTCCATACCTGCAATGAGCTCTCAAATGTCCAATTTTTTTCACACAGAAAACATCGATGAGTTTTTCTAGAATTCTTTTGCCAAGAAGGACCCTGTCTTTCCATGTTCATCATAGTTTGGGTATAATAAGCATTTGTGCCCACTGTGGCACAGCATCTTATGATCTCCTCTAAAAGAGCATCTTTATCTGGTCCCCATGTAATTCTTTTGCAAATCTCATTGGCATTTTCCTTAGCCAGATGTCTAGTCATTATTTCTGTGGCAGCATTATCTCCAATGATTCTTATTACAACTGTTTGCAAACGTCCCACAAAATCTGCAAAAGGTTCATTAGGACCTTGCTCTATTTTTGTGAAAGTTTTACTTCCATCTTTCTGTCCAGGGAGAGAATTCCAAGCTTTTATTGCAGCCTTAGAAATTTGCTCATACACTGTTATGGGATAATAAATCTGTTCTGAATTCTCTCCATACTGACCTTCACCAGCTAGTTGGTCAAAAGTGATTTGTCCAATAGCTCCTGTTTGCCTATTGCATTGGGCTTGAATCCTACATAATTCATGAAACTCCAAAAACCACAACAAATGTTGTCCAGGTTCTAAACATGATTTAGCTATGGATTTCCAATAATTCAGGGTTAAGATTTCATAAGACAAATTATCTAGTAACATCTTAACATCTGAGAGTGCAAGGTCAAGATCTCTCACTATTGTGATTTTGCTGTCAATTTTTTCTTTCAACTCTCTTAATTTCTTTAGGAATTTAGATGCTATTCCACTTGGAGCATATATGTTTGAAATTGATATTGCTTCATTATCTATTATATCCTTAACAAGATATAGATTCCTTCCTTATCTCTTTTAATTAGATCAATTTTTGCTTTTGCTTGTTCTGAGATAAGGATAGCTACCCCTGCTTATTTTACTTCTCCTGAAGCATAATAGATTCTGCTCCAGCCTTTTACCTTTACTCTGTATGTATTGCTCTGTTTTAAATGTGTTTCTTGTGAACAACATATGGTAGGATTCTGGCTTTTAATCCAGTCTGCTCTCTGCTTACTCTTTATAGAAGAGTTCACCCCATTCACATTTATGGTTAAAACTACTAATTCTGTATTTTCTGCCATCTTATTAACCCGAAATTATACCTTTTTCTTTCTTTTTCCTTATTCCCTCCTCACTATTTTCCTTATGAGCACTAATTAGCCCAAGCAGTCCTCCCCTTTTAGAGAATCTCCCCCTTTCTTATACCTTTCCCATACTCTTTCTGTTTTCCTTCTATTTACCTACTCCTTCCCTTTTTCCCTTTCCCCTCCCACTTTTTTATGTTAGAGAAATTTCTTGGTGAAACCAAATATGTCTAATATTCATTCTTTGAGCCAAATCTAATGAGAGTAAGATTCACACAATGTTCATCACCTTTCATTCTTTCCCTCAATTAAAATAGATTTTCTTTGGCTCTTCCTGGGGTGTAATTTTCCTAATTTTACCTCCACCTTCCCCATTTTTCCAGTACATTCCCCTTTCCAACTCAAGTTTTTTTTTTTTTTTTTTTTACTATTATAACAGTAAAAGCAGATTATACATGCACACTCTATGTATACCTATTACAGAAATATAGTTCTCAAGAATTCTTTTCTTTTTATCTTTTTATTCTTCTTAAGTTCTATATTTGGAGGTCAATTTTTTTTTTTGTTTAGCTCTGCTCTTTTCATCAAAAATAAATTAAATTCACCAGTTTCATTGAATATCCATCTTCTTCCCTGAAAGAAAATGTTCAGTTTAGCAGGGTAATTTATTCTTGGCTGCATTTCAAGTTCCTTCGCCTTTTGGAATATCAGCTTCCAGGCTCTTTGACCTTTTAAAATGGAAGTTTTATTGTGGCTCTCGGTATTTGAATTGTTTCTCTCAGGCTGCTTGTAATATTTTTTCTTTGGTTGGATAGTTCTGAAATTTAGCCATGGTATTCCTTGGGGTTTTGATTTTGAAGTCTTTTTCAGGAGATATTTGGTGAATTCTTTCATTTATTGTTTTACCTTCTAATTTTATGACATCTTGGCAATTCTCTTTGATGATTTCCTGAAAAATAGTGTCTTGATTCTTTTTTTTTTTTTCCATAATAATTTTCAGGGAGTCCAATAATCCTTAGAGTGATTCTTCTAGATATATTTTTCAAGTCAGTTGTTTTTTTCCAATTAGGCATTTTACATTTTTTTTGGTTTTGTTTCACTGATTCTTGTTGTTTTATTGAGCCATTCATTTCCATTTCTTCAGTTCTGAAATTTAGTGAATTATTTTCTTCATTTATTTGTTTTACTTATTTCTATTTGTTCAATTGAATTATTAAGTGAATTGTTTTGTTCTATAGAATGTTTTTGCCATTTCACAAATTCTGTTTTTTTAAGGAGTTACTTTTATTTCTGTTTCACAAATTCTGTTTTTCTGGGAGTTGTTTTCATTTTCCATTTTATCAAATCTATCTTTTAATGAGTTTATATGCGTTTTCCAAACCATCTTGCAAAGTTTTAATTTCCTTTCCCCATTTTTCTTCTACTCTTTTAGAATCCTTTTTAATTTCTTGTAGGAGAAACTTGTGTGATGGGCACTAAATTATATCACATTTTGGAGCTTTATCTGGATACAATGTGATTTTAGTCTCCTCAGGATTTCCAATCTTTTCTTTTCTTTCACCATAAAAACTGTCTATGGTCAGAGTTGTCCTCACTTTTTACTCATTTTAAAAAATGTTAAGGAGTGCTTTTAGGGAAGGGGAGGTTTTCCAAGCTTCCTCTACAAGTGGCAGCTTCCTCAATAAGTGCCCAAGCATGCTGGGTCACTGCTGATTCACTCCCAATGCTAGTTGGGCATGACTAGGTCCCATGAGATTCTTGCATTTCAGGGTTCACTATTTACCTTTTGTGTTTGTGTTGGATGTTTCACAATTCCTCTGCTCATCTACTGACTTGCAACCAGGGTAAAGTAGCTAACACTGCTGCTGTAGATTCCTCCCCATAGATTCTCCACCATTTAGAGTCTGTACCATCCACTAGAGTCCACATTATTTTGGGGACTCTGCACTATTTGTGCTGGCATCTGTTCTCAGCCTGCTTGCACTTGGCCTTCCTCTCTCCATTACTGATTAAAACAGACCTTTTCTGGTAATCTTCAAAATTATCTTCTGCTGGCAATTTGTTGCACTCCCAATATTTGTGGATTCTGACTGTCCAGAGCTAATTCAGAGGCTGAATTTACTAATTGGTCTGAGAGTTGTAGAAGAAGGTCAGAAAGAACCATGTGTCCTCTCCACCATCTTGGCTGCACCCTATACTCGTCATTTCTTTTTTCATATTTTCTTCTGCCTCCCTTTTTTGACTTTAAACGTCTTTTATGAGCATTTCCAAGAAACCTCTTTGGGCTTGAGACCAATTCATAACATTCTTTGAGATTTTTTCCTTAGATATTTGGTCTTTATCTGTGTTGATAATTGGGACTTTCCTGTCACCAGTAGCTTTCTATAGAAAAGGTTCTTTTCTGTTTCTTGCTTATTTTTTCCTTTTCCTTTGGTATTTTCTGCCTTTTTTTTTACTTTTATGGTTGAGCTTTGGTCTTGGGGTATAGGGAGAGTTGTCCCAAGCTTCCTGTGCATCTCTGAGTGTTAGTTTTGAAAAGAGGGACCTCTTTTCTATTCTTTTTTGGAGAAGATAGCTTTATCTGCTCTTTCCAGGAATAGTCTGGTTTCCCAGAATTTGATTGATGAGTTGGGACTGGAGGATGCCCCACTGGTCTACTTCTCTATTGAATCTGGGTCAAGGATCTCAGTTGCTGGTCTACTATGATTAAGACCCTCTTATAGGCTTTCTTAGTCTCCTTCTGAGCTGGGCAGAACACTCTTTTTACCCCAGTGAGACTGTACTTTCTTGAATTTTTCCAATTTATCTTTAGCTAGAAAGTGATTTCATTCTATCCCTGTTTAGAAGCTTGGTTTTGTGTGGTTTTCAAAAGAAATTGAGAGAGATCAATCAGTTTCCTGACTTTGCTCTGCATCTTGGCTTCCTCAAATCATTGAGTCTATATTTTTCTCTATATAGTTCTTCCTGGTTTGGGTTTCAGCACCATATTTGTTTCATAAAATGAATTAGGTAAAGTTTCTTTCAAATAATTTATATAGTATTGTAATCAATTCTTCTTTAAATACTGAATTTATGAATCCATCTGGTCCTAGGATTTTTTTTTCTACAGCATTAATTAATGGCCTTTTCTATTACTTATTCTAAGATGAAGTTATTTAGGGTTTCTATTTCTTGATCTGTAAATCTAAATAATTAATTTTTTATAAATATTTACTAATTTCATTAAGAGATTTATTTAGCAAAATATTTCTTTTTCAAAGTATTTTTATTTTAATACACATTGCTTTATGAATCATGTTGATCATGTTGTAAGAGAAAAACCATAAAAAAAGGAAAAGTCATGGGAAAGATTAAAAAAAAAACAAGAAAAAAATGAACATAGCATGTTTTGATTTACATTCAATCTCCATAGCCCTTTTTCTAGATGTGGATATCCTTTTCTGTCCAAAGTCAGTTAGAATTGCTTTGCATCATGGAACTACTGAGAAGGGTCAAGCCTTTCATATTCAATCATCATATATTATTACTGTTCTTCAGTTCAATGTATTTCTTATTCTGCTTGTTTTATTCAGCAAGCAAAATATTTCTTAATGATTGCTATAATTACTTTATTTCATACTTTTCACTTATAATACTGGCTATTTTTTGTATAGATATAGATATAGATATTATATATATAGAGATATATCCATAGATATATCTCTATATATATAATAGCTCTCTCTACATATAGGTTCCCCTCATAAAACCAGTTTCTGGATTTATTAGCTCAGGTTGTTTTGTTGTTGTTGTTTTTAATTTCAATCTTATCTGTCTTATCTTTGATTGTCAGGATTTTAAATGATGCTTAACTGAGGATTTTTAATTTGTTCCTTTTTCATTTTCTTTAATTTCATGCCCAATTCACTGATTTGTGCTCCCCCCATTCTATTAATGTAAGAATTTTGAGAAATAAAATTTCTTCTAATTTATGTTTTGTTTACATCACATACATTTTGGTATGTTGTCTCACTGTTATCTTTCTCTTTAATGATATTTTTTTATGGCTTGTTCTTTGCCACCCTTAGTCTTTAGAATTAAAATATTTAGTGTCCAGTTAATATTAATCTGTTTCCATTTTCTTTTATCAAATATAATTTCATCACATTATGATCTGAAAAAATACCCTTAATATTTCTTCCTTTTTGAATTTGATTTTGATGTTTTTATTCCATATTATATGATCAATTTTTGTTTAAGTGCCATGTGTTACTGAAAAAGTAAGTATATTTCTTGTTGTTCTCATTCAGTTTTCTCAAAAGGTTTGTTATCTAATTTTTCTAATATTTTATTTATCTACTTTGCTTCTTTCTTGTTAATTTTTGGTTGGAGTTATCAAGTTCTGAGATGGGAGGTTGAGGTCGACCACTGATATTTTTTTGCTCCCTACTTCTTTCTGTGACTCAGTTTCTTTTTTAAGAATTTGGATGCTATACCATTTGGTGCATATATATTTAGTCTTATTATAGTCATTGTTTACATTATATTTTGCAAGATGTAGTTTCCTTCTTTACCTCATTTAATTAAGACTATTTTTATTTTTGCTTTGTTTGTGACTAGGATTGCTAGCACTGCTTTTCTTTTTCATTTTAATATACTTTCAATTAGAGTCTCCAGATCAGCAACAATGAATTTTTTTTAAAAAAAGTGTGGTCAAAACTAAAACAAAGAGTGCAAAGACTTTTTTTAATCTGCAAAACCCACCAATTAATAATAAGAAAATAGGCAAAGATAATTAAAAGAATATGAAAACTTTAGAACTATCATTGATTACAATACAGTGTAGCCTCAAAAATTAGAGAAGAGAATTTTTAAAAAAATAAATTGGGTTACTAATTCTACTTATGAATGAAATAAAAAGACAAAAGATAGGAGTTATAAATTGGGAAAGATAACCTTTATTAATAAATCTCATTTTTCATTCATGACTTACTTTTTTTTTGTTCTATCCTTAAATAAACTTGATAGCCAAGATATATACACACACACACTTATTTGTATGTGTGTGTGTGTGTTCATTTTAGCTATCTTTTTTATTATTATTTCTTTGAAGGGATTTACTTATGTGAGTATCTTGATATTTCTTTTTTTTTTCTGAGCATTTGTGTGAAATGTACTTAGGCAACTCAAACAAGTAGATAGTTCCCATGTCCAGTTCTTTCAAAGAGTGCTATGAAAACCATTGATACTACTCTGAGAATGTTAAGACACATTTTGGTCTTCCTGGGACTGAGACAAGATGATGGAGACAATGCATATTTCTCTCTGACCATCTTTACAACCTTCATAATGATTACATAATCCAGGCTGTTAATTAGCTCTGGATGGACAGAACGCATAAATATTGGGAATGCAACAAATTATCAGCAAAAGATAATTTCAAAGATCATCAAAAAAGGTCTGTTCTAATTGTAAACTAGAGGGAGGCAGCCAGGACAACCAGTACAAATGCCAACGCAGATAGCTCAGTCCTGGGGCAGAGAATTTATGGGAGGAAACAGACCAGAAAAGACATGTTTCAATTAGAAATGGGAGAGAGGCAGCAAAGCACAAATAGCTGACCATAATTGCCAGTGCAGACAGGGCAGAGCCCTAGGACAGTGCAGTCTCAGTGTGGCTGTGTGACCTCCCCAGGACAGAATGTTTGTGGGAGGAAGCAGAAAAGAGGAAGGTCTTTTTCATTCGGAAGCAGAAGAGAGACAGGGAGATTCAGGCAGCTGACCACAAACATCAGCACAGACAGCCCAGAGTCCTGGAGCAGTGCAGACTTAAGGTTGCTGAGTAGACTTCGACCACAAACACCAAGGCAGACAGCAAAAAGCCCTGGGGTGTTGCAGAAGACTCCATCTGGTAAAGCCAGCACCAGGAGTGAATTAGCACAAACCCAGAGTAGCTGTGATTTCTTGTCCTAAGGGCAGACATTAATTTAACATAAAAAAATTAGTAAAAAAGTAAAGAGGAGTCTAACAATTGGCAGCTTTTATGCTGAAAAAGAAGAACAGATTTAAAACCCTAAGGAGACTAAAGGCAGATTGTCTCCAGATGAAGCTCCAAAAGGTGAAACATTTAATATTTCAAAATTACACATTAATATAATTGTTATAGTCTAAAAAATTGATATGAATTTCCTGTTATAAAGGATTCCATAGTTCTGTTCTGAAGAAGAATCTTAAACAGGAATAATGGAAGCTAAAGAGTATTTTTTTTTAAATCAATACAATATAAAAACAATAAAAAAAAAGAAAAGTCAAAAGTAAGAAATTTTTTGAACCTTACTATTTGGAATCAATTTTTAGAAGTTTTTTCATCCAAATTTGCTAGGAATCTTTTATATATTAGGTCTGCCAAAATTTTATCTTTCTCCTATTTGAATATTTTCAGCAATTGGGAACGCTTTAGAAGGCGACCCATTATATTTTTTAGAGAGTTGTAATACTTAGAAAGACCTCTTTATTAAACTAAAATATGACCTTTTAAAATATCCATTCTTTAATTCTAATTCTATACTTAAATAAAAAATAAAATAAAAATGTTTAACCCTTTTACTTCATGGCTGTCTCTCAAGAACTAGAAAATAAAGATTGAATATTCTTTATGAAATATATGATTTTGAGGAAAAGTTTATTTCTATGTTAATTGTTTTTTTTTTTCTGAATCCATGATTTGTAGGTTAATAACTTAGGTTCTTTAAAAATATTAGTTTCTTTAATTATCTTCTCTTAGATCAAGATCATCTATTCTTTCAAATGATCTTCATAACATATGATATTTTTCCCTTCACTATCTTAGTTACTCTCCTCTTGTGTTCTCATTTGTTAATATTTTTATTAGTGCCCAGAAATAAATGGCTCCACACTTTTTTAACCATTGAAGAATACAGTGTAACTGATATTTTCATTAAAAAGGAAATGTTTAGTTATTTTGAATTTTGACAGAACTTTATCATTGTGCATATTTCTTTTAATCATACAGACAAATCCTTCACTTTTTCTCATGCATGAGTCTTGTTTATGATTTCCAATGAATTCACCATCTGATTTTTTTTTAAGTAAAGGAATTTGTAACATCCAGACTAGTTTTCTGGAGGATCTCTGGACAGGTCTTCATTTTTAAGTGGAGAAGTGATGAAGGCAGGAGAGCCACCACAAGGCTGGTCAAAAATGGAGTGCCCATGACTGAGAGACTTTTTTGTGTTTTTCCCTATGTAAAAACTTTTGTAGTTTTAGCTCATAATTTCAGGCTATGGAGATCTTTCAGAATAATTATTCTTTCATGCAATATATTATCTATGCTTCTCAGCTTTGCATCATCTGCAAATTGGAAATATATTTTTCCTTTATCTTTATCAGAGTAATTGAAACAATTTGTAAGCTGTAAGGCCAAGTATAGAGCCCTGTGACATGACACTATAAATGTCTATCCAAATTGGCATCAATCCTTTGATCAATAATCTTTGAGGTCTATGGTTCAATCAATAGTAAATTTTATCATCATTGAGACTTCAGTTCTCCATTGTAGTCATTTAAAAAATTCTTAGACTTTAAAAAAATTTAAACACTTGCAAAAGTTCAGATACTCTCCAACTACAGCTTTTCCCCCAATTTACATATTTTGTCACTATCAAAAAATTTAAATTTGATATATTTAGCAGTATTTTAATAAATACAAACTGAATAATAATGAGGAAAATTTTATCATAAACATTCATAATCATTATTCTTTTATTTTACAAGTTAGGTTTGGATTTTCCTAACATTTATTTCAAATGCATTGTTCCACAGCATCTTTTTTTTTTCTATCTTTATTATTTAAAAAAAAATAAGACTTCTGTCTTTCCACATTTTCAGAATATCTCTTGTTTGATCTTTCAAAGAGTGGTTCACTGATCATCTTTGAAAATACTCAGAGACTTGAACCCATTTAAAACTTCCATATGACTTTTTCTCTCAGGCTTCAATTTCTTATTAGCCATGTTTTTTACTACTTTACATCAAAACCAAACAAAAAAAATTATTATCATTTTGATCTTACATTAAAACAAATATTATTATTAGATCTAAAGAAGGAAAAACTTAAGAACTGGTGGCCAATTAATACTGATTTCTAAGGGAAATAAGTTCTTTCTTTCTTTCTTTTAATAATATCCTGAATCCCTCGAACAAATGTTATTCTATAAAAAGAAAAGAACAATAGTGAACTGCAAAAAAAAAAAAGGGTGCCATGAAGCTGTGCCAAATTTAGATAGAAGGTAACTTAGCTACAGCTTAGTGTCCACAATACCAGGAATCTGTAAAATAATGTGTTTTTTTTTAAACCTCAGATATATCAGCTCATCTGTTTCAAATATCATCCTGTATTTCTGTGAAATTGAGATGTAGAAAATACATTTTCAAATTTTGAATTCTTCAGCAATGCCTACTCAACTGTGCAAATAATAATAAACTTGCTATTATATATATATATATATATATATATATATATATATATATATATATATATATTTTGCTTTCCAGTTGGTAAACCAGTTTATCTGTTTTCTCAAGTGAACCTCACAAATGCTGTGTGACCTTAGTGCTATTTTTATTATCATTCTTTTACAGTAAAGGAAACTAAAATACAGAGAAGCTAAATGATTTGCTCAGGTTAACACAGCTAATAAGTGCCTGAGAAACTATTTGAACTCATGTCTTTCTAATTCTAAGCCAACACCCTATACTACTTCATTGTTGACTTATTTATAGAAAAATTGAAATAATTTCCTAAATAAAAATCTTTTTAATTGATATTGGTCAAGAGGGTGGAGCCAAAGATGGCAAGGCAAGGATTCTAGAGCTTTCCCCTAAATCCCTTCAAATACCTTTAAATCATAACTAAACAATTTTGGGAGTATCAGAACTCTCAAAAAGACAGCATCAAACAGTTTTCCAGTCTTGGACAACTTAGAAGGTCAAAAGAAATATTTGTTGCACTTAGGGTAAGAGTAGAATACAATCCTGTGTGAACCACACCAGCAGAATCCCAGCCCTTGCAAACCCAGAACAGCCCTAGGGAACCACTGAGTCATCAGTAGCAGCTGCAGCTGCTTCTGGGGCTCTCGGCTCAGAGACAGAAGGTCGAAAAATTGGTCACAAAGATATTACAATGGTCTTTTTCCTGACCCTAAGGAAGGATTGTGTTGCTTTGTCTATGCTCAAAAGTTAACGACTTTGTAACAAATCAAGAAACAATAAAACAAAACAAAAGGTAATGTGAAATATTTCACTAGAAAAACAGCTGACTTGGAAAAAAAGATCCATAAGAGATAATTTTAAAACTATTGGACTCCATGAATGCCATGATCCAACAAAAAAAGGGGGGGGGGAGGGAGAGCCTGAAAATCATCTTTCAAGAAGTTGTCAAGAGAAATTGCCCTGAAATTCTGAACCAGAGGCTAAAATAGAAATTTCAAAAACCTATCTATCACTTCCTGAAAGATATAGCAAAATGAAAACTTCCAGGAATTTATAGCCAAATTCCAGAGTTCCCAGGTCAAACTTCAGGCAGCCAGAAAAAAACTACAATTCAAATATGATGAAGCCACAGTCAGAAGAACACAAAAACAGAGAGTTTGCAATATAGTATTCCAGAGGGCAAAGGAGCTAGAATTACAACCACATATCACCTACCCAGCAAAATTAATTATAATATTTTAAAGGAAAAATTGGAAATTTAATGTAATGTAATGAAAGTCAAAGTTTTAAAAATGAATGTTAAAAATGTTTTATATGTAGCTGGGGAAAATAAAATACTAAATAAATAAAAGAAAATAAATATTGTTCAGGTAGTGTAGAATAGTGAAATGAGAGAGTCTTGGAGTAAGGAGCATAAGAGTTCACATTCTAATTATGACACTTCTTGTGTATGCAATTCTTGACAAATCTTTTAAACTGTCAGTGCTCCAGATAACCCTCAAAAACTTTTGGTTAGATGTGAGTTTCCAATCTGAATAAGTGAACACTAATTTCTATATCAGCAGTTTTATCATTGATAAAATTCTCATTTGCAACCTCTGTTCCCTACTTCTATCGGGCCAAAAAATATGCAATATCCTCTAGCCACTTCTTATGGGATGTACAGAGATAAGACACTATCTCTGTCCTATATGAACTGGCCACAAGGAAAAAGATAAATTAATGTTGTTTATTGCAAACTGTGATGTATTCCTTTAAAAGGCATAAATTATCACAATTATTAAGTTAAAATCCTAGAGGAATTCTATAAGTGTTGCACAGAATATTTGACACAGTGTTAAGATTTTATAATTTTATTTTAGGTTCAAAAGATCTGAAGGGACACTCAGAGACATATTGACTGTATGATTCTAAGAATATTACGTCACCTCTCCTTTCTCTAGTCACCTAACTAGAACTTGCAAAGAGGGTGCAATAAGGCATTAGTTGAGCTTTCTCACCCTAGAATTTCCTAAACTAATGAAATTGCAAGTCCACTCTCCAAGTTTCTGCATGTAAATTTTTTAGCAATGTTATTTGATAAAAATATTTTTGCACTTTTTTAATCTAAATGTTTAGAATTGCAATAGTTTCCTTTTTGGTACCACTGTTATTTATTCATTTATCATATTTACTTTAAGCTGTTATTGATCAGTGCTTTTTCTTTTTGAAACTGTGGCCACTTCCCAAAATCACCCCTTCTACTATTGAACCTTCCTTTGAATAAAACTAAGAGTTGGTTCTATGAAAAAACCAACAAAATAGACAAACCCTTAGTAAATCTGATTAAAAAAAGGAAAGAGGAAAATCAAATTGTTAGTCTTAAAAATGAAAAGGGAGAACTCGCCACTAACGAAGAGGAAATTAGAGCAATAATTAGGAGTTACTTTGCCCAACTTTATGCCAATAAACTCGACAACTTAAATGAAATAGAAAAATACCTCCAAAAATTTAGCTTGCCCAAACTAACAGAGGAAGAAGTAAATATCCTAAACAGTCCCATCTCAGAAAAAGAAATAGAACAAACTATCAATCAACTCCCTAAGAAAAAATCCCCAGGACCAGATGGATTTACATGTGAATTCTACCAAACATTTAAAGAACAATTAATTCCAATGTTATATAAACTATTTGAAAAAATAGGGATTGAAGGAGTCCTACCAAACTCCTTTTATGACACAGACATGGTACTGATACCTAAACCAGGTAGGCTGAAAACAGAGAAAGAAAATTATAGACCAATCTCCCTAATGAATATTGATGCTAAAATTTTAAATAAAATATTAGCAAAAAGATTACAGAAAATCATCACCAGGATAATACACTATGACCAAGTAGGATTTATACCAGGAATGCAGGGCTGGTTCAATATTAGGAAAACTATTAGCATAATTGACTATATCAATAACCAAACAAACAAAAACCATATGATCATCTCAATAGATGCAGAAAAAGCATTTGATAAAATCCAACATCCATTCCTAATAAAAACACTTGAGAGCATAGGAATAAATGGACTTTTCCTTAAAATAGTCAGGAGCATATATTTAAAACCATCAGTAAGCATCATATGCAATGGGGAAAAACTGGAACCTTTTCCAGTAAGATCTGGAGTGAAGCAAGGTTGCCCACTATCACCATTATTATTTAATATCGTATTAGAAACACTAGCCTCGGCAATAAGAGTCGAGAAAGAAATTAAAGGAATTAGAGTAGGCAATGAGGAAACCAAACTATCACTCTTTGCAGATGATATGATGGTATACCTAGAGAACCCCAGAGATTCTACTAAAAAGCTATTGGAAATAATTCATAATTTTAGCAAAGTAGCTGGCTACAAAATAAATCCCCATAAATCCTCAGCATTTTTATACATCACCAACAAAACCCAACAGCAAGAGATACAAAGAGAAATTCCATTCAGAATAACTGTTGATACCATAAAATATTTGGGAATCTATCTACCAAAGGAAAGTCAGGAATTATATGAGCAAAATTATAAAAAAGTCTCCACACAAATAAAGTCAGACTTAAATAATTGGAAAAATATTAAGTGCTCTTGGATCGGCCGAGCGAACATAATAAAGATGACAATACTCCCTAAACTGATCTATTTATTTAGTGCTATACCAATCAGACTTCCAAGAAAATATTTTATTGATCTAGAAAAAATAACAACAAAATTCATATGGAACAATAAAAAGTCGAGAATCTCAAGGGAATTAATGAAAAAAAAAATCAAATGAAGGTGGCCTAGCTGTACCTGATCTAAAATTATATTATAAAGCAGCAGTCACCAAAACCATTTGGTATTGGCTAAGAAATAGATTAGTGGATCAGTGGAAAAGGCTAGGTTCACAAGACAGAATAGTCAATTATAGCAATCTAGTGTTTGACAAACCCAAAGCCCCTAACTTCTGGGAAAAGAATTCATTATTTGATAAAAACTGCTGGGATAATTGGAAATTGGTATGGCAGAAATTAGGCATGGACCCACACTTAACACCATATACCAAGATAAGATCAAAATGGGTCTATGACCTAGGCATAAAGAACGAGATTATAAATAAATTAGAGGAACATAGAATAGTTTATCTCTCAGACTTGTGGAGGAGAAAGAAATTTGTGACCAAAGATGAACTAGAGACCATTACTGATCACAAAATAGAAAATTTCGATTACATCAAATTAAAAAGCCTTTGTACAAATAAAACTAATGCAAACAAGATTAGAAGGGAAGCAACAAACTGGGAAAACATTTTCACAGTTAAAGGTTCTGATAAAGGCCTCATTTCCAAAATATATAGAGAACTGACTCAAATTTATAAGAAATCAAGCCATTCTCCAATTGACAAATGGTCAAAGGATATGAACAGACAATTTTCAGAGGATGAAATTGAAACTATTACCACTCACATGAAAGAGTGCTCCAAATCATTATTGATCAGAGAAATGCAAATTAAGACAACTCTGAGATACCACTATACACCTGTCAGATTGGCTAAGATGACAGGAAAAAATAATGATGAATGTTGGAGGGGAAGCGGGAAAACTGGGACACTATTGCATTGTTGGTGGAGTTGTGAACGAATCCAACCATTCTGGAGAGCAATCTGGAATTATGCCCAAAAAATTATCAAATTGTGCATACCCTTTGATCCAGCAGTGTTTCTATTGGGCTTATATCCCAAAGAAATACTAAAGAAGGGAAAGGGACCTGTATGTGCCAAAATGTTTGTAGCAGCCCTGTTTGTAGTGGCTAGAAACTGGAAAATGAATGGATGCCCATCAATTGGAGAATGGCTGGGTAAATTATGGTATATGAATGTTATGGAATATTATTGTTCTGTAAGAAATGACCAGCAGGATGAATACAGAGAGGACTGGCGAGACTTACATGAACTGATGCTAAGTGAAATGAGCAGAACCAGGAGATCATTATACACTTCGACAACGATATTGTATGAGGACATATTTTGATGGAAGGGGATTTCTTTGACAAAGAGACCTGAGTTTCAATTGATAAATGACGGACAAAAGCAGCTACACCCAAAGAAAGAACACTGGGAAACGAATGTGAACTATCTGCATTTTTGTTTTTCTTCCCGGGTTATTTATACCTTCTGAATCCAATGTTCCCTATGCAACAAGAGAACTGTTCGGTTCTGCAAACATATATTGTATCTAGGATATACTGCAACATATCCAACATATAAAGGACTGCTTGCCATCTAGGGGAGGGGGTGGAGGGAGGGAGGGAAAAAAAATTGGAACAGAAACGAGTGTCAATATAAAGTAATTATTAAATAAAAAAAATAATAAAATAAAATTAAGGATTTAAAAAAAAAGAACCTTCCTTTGTTAAAAAATAATAATAATAATAAATAAATAAATAAGCAATTTTTTAAAGCGACTGTGGCTTCTAGCATATGCACCACTCTGCACAAATTGCCTCTATTGTCTCTATGAAGAGGAAAGAAGTGTGCTTCATCTGTTCTCTAGAAATAAGATTATATTGGATTATTTATTGCAGAATTCTGAAGATCTCCTAATTTCTCTTCAATTAACCCTGTGTGGAAGGCCATGGTCATTTCAGTATTATACCTGTATCAGCTTGTACACAGTTATCTCTCATTCAGAGTTGTTAAGGTTCCAAGCTTATATGAATCATAATAGTAGCCTAGGAAAGTGGGGTTCCAGTTTAAAGTTTTCAAGTATTCTAAAATAAGGAAGGCATCAAATCCCTTCATGCTCTTAGCAATGGTTTTTGAGACTGCCTTTTTTTTTTGCTGAGGGGGGGGTGGAAGTGGTGGGTGGATCATTACTCCCTCTCTTACGTATTTACTACTTTGGTCTTAATTCTGATTTTGGTCTCTGCTTTTCAATCTTGTTAAATTTTACCTCTCTGAGTCAATTCAGAGTATATACACAACCTTTCACCACTAGCTCTTCTGAACTCTGTTTCATCTGACCCCATTGTTGAACTTCTCACTACAGAGGCATCACTAACTGCTCGTTTCTCCATATCTTGTCAGTGGTTCTCTAGTGTCTAATTTATTATGTTAAGCACTGATACAGCCTCCCAAGATGGAAGACTTTTGCCCAAAGTATAACTCCCACCTCTGGACCAGATTGGAAAAATTAACCCAATGATAGAGGATTTTTATTGTTTTTGTTTCTTTTTTTTTTTTTTCATTTTGTTTTTGTTTGTTTTCTTTTGGGATAGAGGAATTGAATTACCATTAGGGCTTCATCTTAGGTAGTAAAAAGCTTTTTGGGGAGATTAGGAGGCTTTTCTTAATTTTTTTCTTATTTCCTTTCTTTTTCTTTTTTTCCCTCACTCACTCTCTATTCTCCCCTCTCTTCCCTTATTTCCCTTCTCTTCCTCTCTTTTCCTTGCCCTCCTTTCTTCTCTATGTCTCTTCATCTGTCTCTGAATTTCCCTTCTTTTTTTGTTCTTTCCTTTCACTTTCTCCTTCTCAATTTGTCTTTATCTTCTTCCCTTTCCTAATATGCTGTTCTGTCTCCTCTATCCAAAGAAAATTGGAAGAAAAAAAAATTTAAAAAGAGAATAAAGGTTCGTGTTAAGTAGTAAATTAAGCTAAATTAGCTTAATTTACTACTTAACACGAACCTTTATTCTCTTTTAAATAATTTTTTTCTTTTTTTTTTAATTTTTCAGCATTGACAGTTGCAAAACCTTTTGTTCCAACTTTTTCCTCCTTTCCCCCCCTCCCTTCCCTAGATGGCAGGTTGACCAATGCATGTTAGATATGTTAAATTATAAGTCAAATACAATATATGTATACATGTCCATACAGTTATTATGCTGTACAAAAAGAATCAGACTTTGAAATAGTGTACAATTAGCCTGTGAAGGAAATACAAAATCCAGGTGGACAAAAATAGAGGGATTGGGAATTCTATGTAGTGATGAACCTTTATTCTCAAAAAAATAAAAACACATCCATTTTACCTCATCTTTAAAAAAAAATAACAACAACAAAATCTCACTTGATCCTACCATCTATGCTAACTAAATTGAATTAAATTGAAACTATCCTGTCCAAAGTTAAAAACAATTTCTTAATTTCCTGTCCACATCCTTCTTTATCCCTATGTAGCACTTGACAGTTGATCCTAGCTCCTTCTGTGTATTTCCTTACCTCTCTCATTAAAATGTAAAGTTCTTAGAAGGAAGAATTGTTTCCTTTTCTGTACCTGTACTACTAGCACCAAGAATGATTCTTGGCGTTCAATAAAAACGAGCTATTAATTACCAAAATGATACTCTTTTTTTTTTCTAGTTTTTTGTAACACTGGTCTTTCCAATGTTTCTCAGAATACTCTTTTTCATTTTCTTTTGATGATTTTGCTTCTCTGCAGAATCATTAAATGTGGGTGGACCTCTCCCCCCCCCCCCACATTTCCTTAGTGACTTCATAAGCTCCCAATGTATTCAATTATTCTCTCTCTTGTTTATTTGTTTTTATTATTTTTGAGGTGATCTGTGTTTTCTTTTTCAATATGACTTTTATAGAAATGTTTTGGGCTTTCTAAATGAGGGGAGGGAAGAAGAATCTGGAACTCAAGATTTTTAAAAAATGTAAAAACTTTGTTTTACATGTAACTTGAGAAAGTAAAAATATTTAGGAGAAAAAAAGTGTCCTCTCTTGCAGCTAATTCCCAGATACATGCATACCAACACTGAGCTTTTCTCCTCTATCACAAATTAACTTTTAAGCGTCTCATATTGGATATTTTACAAATGTTTCCACTTAGTATGAGCAAAATAAAACATATTACCTTTTATTCACACCCTCCTTTCATTTGTACTTATAAACAAAGATACTACCATCCTCTCAACATTTCCTTTTGTTACTTTGGGGTCACTTAAATCCCTCATTCCCAATCACCTTATATAACCAACCCAGTATCAGCACACTGGATTTTGATGACCCAGAAAGAAAATATAATGCTTTATCATTTTGTGTAAGTCTGATTCACTTAAATCTAATTCATGTTGAGTCAAGAAATCACCTGTAATATTACTGATGCTTTTCAAAAATGAAAGATAAATAAGTTCTACACATATATTCTTTTTCAAAATCTCTTCATTACTACCTTTGCAATGTTTCTTGTATATGTCCTCCTCTTCCCTCCACTCAGAAAGCTACTCTCTTACTTCATTCCCCTCCCATCAACTTTCACCACTAATACTTAAATACCTTTCTAATTGCTCTCCCTGACTCAACTCAATTTTTTTTTAATCCTGATCCTTCATCCACTAAGATGTCAAAGTTATTTTTCTAAAGTACAAGTTTGCACATATTGGCCCCATATGTCATTCTTCCAAAGTAATTCTCATTTTTTTCAGTTTTTTTTTAATCCAGCATTTTGATTGTCACTTAAAATTAATAATAATAATCTGTCCTTTTCCTACTTTTAAGTTTTCGCAACTGTTGTTCCCTTTAATTCATTCTCTAATATAACATCAACCTATTTGCTCTTCCTTGTGCACAGCACTCCATCTTCCAAATTTGTACCTTCGAACTGTCTACCCACCATGATAAGAACTATTAATAATTTCAATTATTCTATCAAAGAGTCTCCTATATTCCAGGAATTGTACTTGTCATTAGGTATAAATATAACAAGAATGGAATAAACTACATTTTTTGGTGCTTACAATCTAATAGGAAAGAGCATAAATACCTGTGTGTATAGGTATATATACCTACACAAATATATGAAAATGGAATACAAGAATAATAAATAAAAATAGAAGAATATAAGTAATTTTTCTTAATCTGTTAAATTGTAACCATAGCAAATGAGAGCCCACACTAATGATAGAATATTAAAATGTCCTCCCCACAACTTTCATGAAATTTTTATAATTCTGAAAAACAGTTATTACTACTTTGACTCCAAGAGAATGGAATAGTCATATTTATTATAGGAGGAACATTGTATAGAGGAGATGAGAAGAAGGGATATCCTCTTTTATTTCTCTTATTTACTTATAAAAATCATATTATCTTTCCAGTCTGACTATGACATGCATTTAGACATTTATGGCACAGAAAGTAATGAAATTAAGTCACTCATCCAAGATAAAAACTTTACTTAGTCAAAGAGACATATTTAAACCTCCATCTTCTAAGACAATATTTTTCCTACTATATTGTGCTAAGTTATTTAAAAATTTATTGATATTATTATTGGAAGGGTTTTTGATTTTATTGTTTGGGTTTTTGTGACCTGTGGTTTTATTGATCTAGGAAAGAATAGATTGTCCAGAAAGTTCCTAACTAATACAGATCAGAATGTATAATCTTATGGATGATCTTCGTGATATAGTATAGATATATCATAGATGTGACAAAAACTGAGCCCTTCCTGATCTGGAGATCAATAAGCAAATGCTCTGCCAATGCCATCTCTCCATGGTTTGCCAAATTCTATTCACACAAAGATGAACTTTGTAGTTCCATGATATTTGGTAGGAGGGTATTGTGGACAATACAAAAAGTGAGGATAAAATCCAGTGATTTGCGGAATGAAAAGTATTAGGCTAAGAAAGAACTCTTGGAATAAACTCAAATAGTTTATCCTATCTGCCAACAAGACAATGTTTTCTGATTTTTTTTTTTTGTTTTGTTTTGTTTTTGTCCTAGAAGAGCTGTAATAACCTTCTCAATTGAGTCTTCAAAGTCTTATGGAGTATCTGTATTCTGCATTTCCATGACTTGTTTCATATTTGTTAACTTTATGCATTACATACGCCAATTAATCTAATGGATGAGTCTTCATTATTCTCACAATTCAGCATTACACTTTACATTTCTACTTTTTTTTTTTTTTTTTTTTTTTTTTTGCAAAGGGAAGACTCTACTAACTGCAGTCCATTCCTTAACTCTACCCTAATAATCCTTTGCTTCCTTTAGGGCTCAACTCAAGGCCATCCCTTAATTTATCTTGCACTTATTTTTGCACTTATTTGTTAGATTTAGCACTACTGCTGTGACAGTTTGCTAAGTCCTTTTTAATGTTGCCTTGGTGTCTTTGGTATCCACCTGTCAGCCAATTCTCATATATTCCTATAAGAAGATATTGCATGATCAGTGACCATATACCAGTAAAATCCCATTGATAAGCCAAAGAGATATCTATTCAAAGCATGTGAAAACTTTCCCCAGAAAAATAGTTAGATGAGAACAATTTGTTCCAATGGCCATCCAGCAAGTTGAAGGAGGTATAGTGGAGTGCTTAGGGCTTACTGGGACATCAAAAATACTAGAGCTATCATAGGCCATTGATAATCATCTCAATTTTGTCCTGCCACTGGATGTTTGGAGGACTCTGGAAGAAAGGGAGGCTGAAGATCTTGTGCAATTCTGCCTCACTTAAATCCAATTCATATCAACATGATATCACCCTATGATGACATCATCTTCTTTGAAAATGAAGGTAAAGCAACAACTTGTCATGCCAAATTTTGTATAGTCTTGATAGAACATATATATCTTGAGATCTCCTATTTTTTTTTGAGAGGGATGATTGTGTATTTTTCTTTTGGTCTTCATGATCCCATATCTAAATAGACAGCCTAGAACATGAACATTTTATAAATTCTTCTTGTTTAACTTTTGTCACTGACTTCATACTTATGATAGAAACACCTCTTACATCTCAAATTTAAGCATGATATTCTTTCATTTCATATGTATAACTACATGAGAGAAGGAAAAGGGAAGTGAAGGTTTTTTTTTTCCTATTACTCTCTTTCCTCTTTCTAATGGATGACATTGAAACAGACTTTAATGAAAAGATCTGAGTAGAATAGCTATTGGGACAAACCTATTTACTAAAACCTTCTACCTAGAATAACAAGATAATATAGGATCAAGTCAACTGCTTTTCTATTAAAAATATTATCATCATTTAATTGTTGAACATGGAAATTCAAGATAATTTTCGATTCAAAATTCTTAGAAACACTCACATTCAAAGCATATGAAATTTCTTTAATTTTAAAATAGTAATATTCAGTCTTAATAACATTCAACAAGAGTCTCAAAATTTTATTTTGTGTCATCACTAATAATTTAATAAAAAGCAAAATAATTCACCATTCTTTTCTAAAATAAGTCTTCAGATCAGTTCCCTCCCTTTTCTCCTCCTTCAACTCTAGACACTTAGATGACATAGGGAAGTTGAGTATGAAAAACAACAACTGTACATGACACATGGGTGAGGTGGGAATGAATGGAAACAATATGAATAGCATAAACTGAGTGAAGACCTCTCATGGGAATAGGGCCTTGAATTGTGACTTGAGACTTTTCAATAACAAGTTGAGCTATAGCTAAAAAGCTGCAGGTGTTTGATTGTCTTGGATGAACATTTCCCCTCCTGTTTTAGTTCCTTTTTTTATTTAGCATTTAAGTATTTCTTTTAAAGTCAGTGATGACTTTGGGAATTCAGGTAGGAGAATTCTTTCATCCAAATATATTTGCTTGTATAGCCAGTTCTCTAGGGAAATTTAAATTAAAAATTTATTATTTACTAGTATTCTTTTGGTTCTAGGATAGACTTCCATGTTTAGAGTGTAAGCATGGACTTCTCCCAGGCAATGGGACAAAAGATCTGGGGAGGTGAGGGCTTCTGATCTATAAATATTGTGTTTTGCAGTTTGTGCTTTGTACCTCTATACTGACACCTTGTCTATTAGGAGTTGCCCTTTCTTGCAAGATCATAATAAATGCCTCTTTGCTTTTTTAAAAAATAATCTTGAAAATCTTTTATTTTTCAATTGAGTAAGGGTCACTGTCCCACACAGTTTGAAGGCTCATCCAGGATATTTCCTGTTTGGGATGGGTCTCTCTCATACTGAATCCTTGGGCAGTTGCCCTCCAGAGAGTTCTCTAGTGGTCTTTGGGCTCAACTTGGGAACTTCTCCAGTTAGGTAAACTCCAGAAGAGAGAGATATTCACATAAAGCAAAAATAGAAATGACCTAGAAAAGATAGAAGATTAATTTGACTCAAGATATAAGCCAGCTAAAAAATGTTTGAAATCAGTTGGGTACATGCAAAACCCAAGTGGGGAAAGCAACTGGTGAGGTGGGGAGAAACTCTAAGTGCTTGGATCTGTAAGAGGACTTTTCCTTTGCCAAGAACTAAGGAGCTGCCTAGGTGACTGGGATTGAGATTGGGAGAATTTAAGTGATCAAAGACCATAAAAGGCTCCTCTTTCCCTTTGATATTGGAAAATTCTAAGTGGTTCAAATCCTTAAGATTCTCCCATTTTCCTTTGGTAAGATCAGGTGAGTTCTCCATCTTGAGAGGAGAAGATACTGTGAAACTTGAGAAAGGTTCTAAAGGTAGCTGACTCTAAAAACCTACCTAGGTTCTTGCTAAGAAGAAATTTCTTTAGAAAGTATTGGGATAAAGTACCAAAATATGTAAGAATTGAATATTGGTACTTTTGGGGGGCAGGTAGCCTTTTCACTTGGAGGAGCTGTCCAACCCTAAAGGCTGGGTATAAATTCAAAGAAAACTTCAATACCTAGCCAGCAGACTCTTAAGGTTCCTGCTCCAGAACTACTCTCTTCACTTTCAACCCAACGTGAAGTGGAGAGCAGGAGCTTGATTGATTTAGAAAAGCAATTTGTATTTGTGGGTGTGATCCTGTGTTTTGCCTTCTGTGTTTCTCTCAGTCAGCCAAATTACAAAGGAAAAGATCTGGATACTTGGGATTTAAAAATATTTGTTTTGTACATAATTGCACTAATGTAAATAGTTTTTAGCTAGAGAAAGGTAGGACTAGTTGTGAGATGGGGAAAGTTTTTAAATGCCCACCAAAAAGAAAAAAACAAAATTAACATATTTCTGTGGACCTAGAACTGGCCGATTTGGGTGTGCACAAATAGTTAAAGTTACAGAACTACTAAAACATTTTATAGATTCTGAAGTTTTTGAGAAAAAAATTTTATGTTGTTTGGCACTATCAGCTAAAATTAATTAGTTTATTGTATTTTTAAGTAGGCCTAATTTACCTGACAAAAAACCTTCTGAGGGATTAAACTTGAGGGTTACAGAAAAACCTCAAAAGGGAAAAAAAAAAAAACACCCTGAGATTTTTCAAGTTTCTCTCCCTTAGAACAACTTGTGGAATCTGTCTTGGGAAGGCTAGTGTCCCTGGCTGGCTGGAACTCTTCTGGGGCTTGGGCTTTTGCTTCAACATCTTCAACATGACTTCCAGCATTTATGGCATGGAGAATAGGATACAGACATACAGTCAGACATCTGGGTCCAAATTTCTCTAAACTTCTCCTGCAGGATTCTAAAACCCTGTACATGGACTTGAAAGGGCACTTTTTTACCACCTTAAATTTTGGGGCTGTGTATGTTTAAATTTGATTTCTGATTCTGAAATTGTATTAGATGATTACTATTAATTAGTGTATGTTAAAATTGTGAAGTTATTATGTTATAAGATTTTAGAACTATGTTTGCATTAGTACTGATGTATTGCTATTGGAAATTTAAATCTGTATTTGATTTGATTTTACATTAAAAAATTGGGGGATTGTTATGAGCCAGAACTTGAAACAAGGTGTTAAGTCACTAGAATTGATAGAAATGATGCTTAAGTTTACACCTTTGAGAGTTCACACATTTGCTCACACTTATGAGTTCACAAGTTCAGGAGATTCACAAGTCAGAAACCCACAATCCCACTCTCTCAGAGGAGAACCAAGATTCAAAGGGAGCTGGAGGCAACAAAAGACAAGCTGCAAGAGCTCTTGGAAGCAAGGAGGGAGAAAGATCTCTAAGAAAGCTAACCAGACCCAAGGAAAGAGACAAGACTTGGAAGGAGAAAATAAATGTTTGGATTTTATCAGCTGGCTGCATTTGAGATTATTATTACACAGAACTGAAACTGAGGCTGCCTCTAGAAGCTCTCCCAAGAAAACTGCACCCAGAGAACCATCATATTCTAGAAAAGAACACCACAGGGGGTTCTCTGTTAACTTACCTTAAGAAGTCACATGGTTCTGACATCTAAGTAAGTAAAATATGTATTAGCTACTATGATGCTTGCTTAATTGCATACTGAGTAATTTGTAAAAATTCTGTGAGCTGTGCTTTAACATTTTTATTAGGCCTGTTGGATATATAATATGAATTTTGTAACATTTGGTCCAAAGTTATTTAGATATTACTTATATTCTGAATCTTAAGATTTGTCTTGTTTTCTCCCTTTAAGAAAGAAATAAAAGCAAGAAAAGTTTGGCTTATAGAGATATGAGTAAATCAGAACAAATTGTATCTAAAAAGTGTAGTATGTCTAAAGAAAAATAAGATATTGAGGAATTGTCTCTCCAGAGGGAGGGAGCCTGGATCCAAAATATTCAAGTTATGTTTCAATGAAATAACATCAAGTGGTAAACCCTTGAGCTTGGCTGCTTTAAGAGGGATTAGTGGAATAACATTGGATCAAATTGTACCTAAGTATGGATTGGTAGATACTATTGATTCAGATAAAGAAACATATTTTACTTCAAAGGTTTTATAAGAAATAATGGAGTGGCAGCTAGGTAGTACAGTGAATAGAACACCAGCCCTGAAGTCAGAAGGATCTGAGTTCAAATGTGACTTCAGACACTTAACACTTCCTAGCTGTGTGACCCTGGATGAGCACTTAACCCTAATTGCCTCAGCAAAAAAAAAAAAAAAAAAAAAAAAAAAAAAAAAAAAAAGAAAAAAAAAAAAAAGAAGAAGAAGAAGAAGAAGAAGAAAGAAAGAAAAGTAAAGTAAAAAAGAAAAAAAAAAAAAAAAAGAAAGAAAGAAAAGAAAAGTAAAGTAAAAAAGAAAAAATGGAGAGGAATTGCAAATTGAGTGACATTTCTATACACCTGGGCATCTGCTCTCATCAGGGAAATTGGAAAGAATAAATCAGTTCTTAAGAAATGGATTACTAAGGGCCAAGATGACAGAGAGTAGACAGGTCATGAGATGAGCTCTTCCTGGCATCCCTCAGATCAACACCCAATCACTGCTCTGAATTAGTTTGGGAGTGATAGAACCCACAAATATTTTGAGTGTAACAAATTAAAAACAGAAGATATTTTGGAAGAACTTCAGAAAAGATGTTTCAATTGGACAAGAAAAGGGAGGTCAGTGAGAGAAGGTACAATGCAGAGACCCAAGATGTGTGGCATACAATATAGCAGCATTGGCTATTCTGTCCTGGCTGGAAATCAGTGGATCAGCAGATTAGTTGTGAGACATCCAAAACAAATAAAAAAGGTAAATATTGAGCCAGTTAATGCCAGAATAGTGAAAGACTGGGTCATGTCCACTCAGGAATAGAAAGCAGCAACACCAACCCAAGGCAGTGTAAAGTCATTGTCACTGTTTGGGACAGTATCCTCTGTGCCTTAAAAGCAGACTTTGATCTTTAAAAAAAATCAGCAAAAAGGCAAAAAAAAAAAGAAAAAAAAAAGATAACAGACCTCAATCACTGAGGATCCTAAAGATAAACCTTCTCCAGATGAAACCCAAAAGGGTGATATGAGTTGGTCTCCGTTTTATAAAACTTTTTTTGGAAGAATTTAAAAAGAATCTTAAGAGTTTAGAAAAAAAATGGGGAAAGGAAATGGGAACTTTGCAAGAGAGTTGAAAAACGAAATACAGAAATTATCTAAAGAAAACTCCTTACAAAATAGATTCGACAAAATGGAAAAAGCATATAATTTCTTACAAAATAGATTTGAAAAAGAAAACAATTCATTGAAAAAACAGAAGTAATGAAATGGAAAAATGCAAGGAAAAAATATCTCAATTAAAAGTTCAAGTGGTCAAATGCAAGAGGAGATAAAAAGCTAACTAAAGAAAATAATTCACTAAAAATTAGAGTGGAATAAATAGAAGTGAGACTCAACAAGACTTAAAAAATCAGTCAAACAACCCCCTCAAAAATGAAAAAAAAAGGGAAAAAATATCTCATTGAACAAACAATTAACCTTGAAAATAAATCTAAGAGATACAAGCCAAGAATTATTCAGTCAGATTCATAAAGGAGGGAAAGAGATTTACATGTTCAAAAATGTGTGTGGCAACCCTTTTCATAGTGGCAAGGAAGTGGAAAATGAGTTGCAGAATAAATTATGGTATATTAATGCAATGGAATATTATTGTTCTACAAGAAACAATTACAAAGATTTCAGAGATATTGTGAGAGACTTACATGAACTGATGCTAAATGAAATAAGCAGAACCAGGAGATCAATGTACATGCCAACAACAAGATTATACGATGATCAATTCTGATGGACATGTTTTTGTTTTTGTTTTTTTCAACAACAAGATGATTTAGGCCAGTAACTATAGTCATCTTATGAAGAGAGCCATCTGTACCCAGAGAGAGAGCTCTGAGAACTGAGTGTGAATCACAATATAGTATTTTCATACTTTTTGTTCTCATTTGTTTTCATTTTGGTTTTGCTTTTTTTTTTCCTTTTTGATCTGACTTTTCTTGTGCACCATGATAATTGTAGAAATATGGATAGAAGAATTGCACATAATTGACAAATATCGGATCACTTGCCTGTAGGGGAGGGGATGGAGGGAAGGGAGGGAAAAAATTGCAACACAAGGTTTTAGAATGGTGAATGTTGAAAATTATCCATGGATATGTTTCAAAAGTAAAAAAAAAATAATAATAATAATTACTAAATTGATGTTAGAGACCTAATTGCCTTGGACCAAATGTTTTCCTGCTGCTCTGTTAAAGAATTAAAAGTCTGGGTCAGCTAGATAACTCAATGGATAGAGCACCAGCCTTAAGGTCAGAAGAACCTGAGTTCAAATCTAGTCCCAAACATTTAAGACTTCCTAGCTTTGTGACACGGGGCAAATCACTTAACCCCAATTGCCTCAGCAAGGGAAAAAAAAAAAAGAATTAGAACTGTTCCCAGAAATGATCTGTGATTTTCCCCACATGAGATTGGTTTTCTTTATTTAGGAAGAAAAAGTTAAAGATCTGCTTTTGAAACAAAAGATATATTTTTAAGGAAATATATACTGGCAGTGTCCTCATTCCTTTGCACATTTGCAGTTCTAGGCGAGTGGGTTCTTACTAAGTCCTCAAAGAAGCAGAATGGGAAAAACTTTACCAGATGTTCCAGATGACTGGGACTGCAATCTGGAAGCTGAGAACATGGGGATTAAAAGATTTGTGGATTAACCTCAAGAAAGGATTGTTAAGGACAGTTTATAAACTCTAAAATTGATTTTGCAATTAGAAATATTTTGGTGAGAGGAAACCATAATTGTGTTTTTTTTTTCATTGTGTGATTTTTTTAAATATTTTATTTTATTTTATAATAACTTATATTGACAGAATCCATGCCAGGGTAATTTTTTTTTACAACATTATCCCTTGCACTCGCTTCTGTTCCGATTTTTCCCCTCCCTCCCTCCACCCCCTCCCCTAGATGGCAAGCAGTCCTATATATGTTAAATATGTTGCAGTATATCCTAGATACAATATATGTGTGCAGAACCGAGCAGTTCTCTTGTTGCACATGGAGAATTGGATTCATAAAATAAAAACAACTCGGAAAGAAAAACAGAAATACAAATAGTTCACATTCGTTTCCCAGTGTTCTTTCTTTGGTGTAGCTGCTTCTGTCCATCATTTATCAATTGAAACTTAGTCTTTGTCAAAGAAATCCACTTCCATCAGAATGCATCCTCATACAATATCGTTGTCGAAGTGTAAAGTGATCTCCTGGTTCTGCTCATTTCACTTAGCATCAGTTCATGTAAGTCTCTCCAAGCCTCTCTGTATTCATCCTGCTGGTCATTTCTTACAGAACAATAATATTCCATAACATTCATATACCACAATTTACCCAGCCATTCTCCAATTGATGGGCATCCATTCAATTTCCAGTTTCTAGCCACTACAAACAGGGCTGCCACAAACATTTTAGCATATACAGGTCCCTTTCCCTTCTTTAGTATTTCTTTGGGCTATAAGCCCAATAGAAACACTGCTGGATCAAAGGGTATGCACAATTTGATAACTTTTTGGACATAATTCCAGATTGCTCTCCAGAATGGTTGGATTCTTTCACAGTTCCACCAACAATGCATCAGTATCCCAGTTTTCCTGCATCTCCTCCAACATTCATCATTATTTTTTCCTGTCATCTTAGCCAATCTGACAGGTATGTAGTGGTATCTCAGAGTTGTCTTAATTTGCATTTCTCTGATCAATAATAATTTGGAACACTCATTCATATGAGTGGAAATAGTTTCAATTTCATCATCTGAAAATTGTTTGTTCATATCCTTTGACCATTTATCAATTGGAGAATGGCTTGATTTCTTATAAATTTAAATCAGTTCTCTATATATTTTGGAAATGAGGCCTTTATCAGAACCGTTAACTGTGAAGATGTTTTCCCAGTTTGTTGCTTCCCTTCTAATCTTGTTTGCATTAGTTTTGTTTTTGAAAGGCTTTTTAATTTGATATAATCAAAATTTTATATTTTGTGATCGATAATAGTCTCTAGTTCATCTTTGGTCACAAATTTATTTCTCCTCCACAAGTCTGAGAGATAAACTATCCTATGTTCCTCCAATTTATTTATAATCTCGTTCTTTATGCCTAGGTCATGGACCCATTTCGATTTTATCTTGGTATATGGTGTTAAATGTGGGTCCATGCCTGATTTCTGCCATACTAATTTCCAGTTATCCAAGCAGTTTTTATCGAATAACAAATTCTTATTCCAAAAGTTAGGATCTTTGGGTTTGTCAAACAGTAGATAGCTATAGTTGACTGTTCTGTCTTGTGAACCTAACCTTTTCCACTGATCAACTAATCTATTTCTTAGCCAATACCAAATGGTTTTGGTGACTGCTGCTTTATAATATAATTTTAGATCAGGTACGGCTAGGCCACCTTCATTTGATTTTTTTTTCATTAATTCCCTTGAGATTCTCGACTTTTTATTGTTCCATATGAATTTTGTTGTTATTTTTTCCAGATCATTAAAATATTTTCTTGGAAGTCTGATTGGTATAGCAGTAAATAAATAGATTAGTTTGGGGAGTATTGTCATCTTTATTATATTCGCTCGGCCTATCCAAGAGCACTTAATATTTTTCCAATTATTTAAGTCTGACTTTATTTGTGTGGAAACTTTTTTGTAATTTTGTTCATATAATTCCTGACTTTCCTTTGGCAGATAGATTCCCAAATATTTTATGCTATCAACAGTTATTCTGAATGGAATCTCTCTTTGTATTTCTTGCTGTTGGATTTTGTTGGTGATGTATAAAACTGCTGAGGATTTATGGGGATTTATTTTGTACCCAGCTACTTTGCTAAAATTGTAAATTATTTCTAATAACTTTATAGTAGAATCTCTGGGGTTCTCTAGGTATACCATCATATCATCTACAAAGAGTGAAAGTTTGGTTTCCTCATTGCCTACTCTAAATTAATACCTTTCTCGACTCTTATTGCAGAGGCTAGTGTTTCTAATACGATATTGAATAATAATGGTGATAGTGGGCAACCTTGCTTCATTCCAGATCTTACTGGGAAAGATTCCAGTTTTTCCCCATTGCATATGATGCTTACTGATGGTTTTAAATATATGCTCCTGACTATTTTAAGGAAAAGTCCATTTATTCCTATGCTCTCAAGTGTTTTTATTAGGAATGGATGTTGGATTTTATCAAATGCTTTTTCTGCATCTATTGAGATGATCATGTGCTTTTGTTTGTTTGGTTATTGATATAGTCAATTATGCTAATAGTTTTCCTAATATTGAACCAGCCCTGCATTCCTGGTATAAATCCTACTTGGTCATAGTGTATTATCCTGGGGATGATTTTCTGTAATCTTTTTGCTAATATTTTATTTAAGATTTTAGCATCAATATTCATTAGGGAGATTGGTCTATAATTTTCTTTCTCTGTTTTCAACCTACCTGGTTTAGGTATCAGTACCATGTCTGTGTCATAAAAGGAGTTTGGTAGGACTCCTTCAATCCCTATTTTTTCAAATAGTTTATTTAGCATTGGAGTTAATTGTTCTTTAAATGTTTGGTAGAATTCACATGTAAATCCATCTGGTCCTGGGGATTTTTTCTTAGGGAGTTGGTTGATAGTTTGTTCTATTTCTTTTTCTGAGATGGGACTGTTTAGGATATTTACTTCTTCCTCTGTTAGTTTGGGCAAGCTATATTTTTGGAGGTATTCTTCTATTTCATTTAAGTTGTCAAATTTATTGGCATAAAGTTGGGGAAAGTAACTCCTAATTATTGCTCTAATTTCCTCTTCGTTAGTGGCAAGTTCTCCCTTTTCATCTTTAAGACTAACAATTTGATTTTCCTCTTTCCTTTTTTTAATCAGATTTACTAAGGGTTTGTCTATTTTCTTGTTTTTTTCATAGAACCAACTCTTAGTTTTATTAATTAATTCAATAGTTTTTTACTTTCAATTTTATTGATCTCTCCTTTTATTTTTAGAATTTCAAGTTTAGTATATGACTGGGGGTTTTTAATTTGTTCCTTTTCTAGCATTTTTAGTTGCAAGCCCAATTCATTGACCTTCTCTTTCTCTATTTTATGCAAATAGGCCTCTAAAGATAAGAAATTTCCCCTTATTACCGCTTTGGCTGTATCCCATACATTTTGGTATGATGTCTCATTATTATCGTTTTCTTGGCTGAAATTATTAATTATGTTTATGATTTGCTGTTTCACCCAATCATTCTTTAGTATGAGATTATTTAGTTTCCAATTATTTTTTGGTCTACTTTCCCCTGGTTTTTTGTTGAATGTAATTTTCATTGCATTGTGGTCTGAAAAGGATGCATTTACTATTTCTGCCTTACTGCATTTGAGTTTGAGGTTTTTATGTCCTAATATATGGTCAATTTTTGTATAGGTTCCATGAACTGCTGAAAAGAAAGTGTATTCCTTTCTGTCTCCATTACATTTTCTCCAGAGATCTATCATATCTAACTTTTCTAGTATTCTATTTACCTCTTTGACTTCTTTCTTATTTATTTTGTGGTTTGATTTATCTAATTCTGAGAGTGCAAGGTTGAGATCTCCCACTATTATAGTTTTGCTGTCTATTTCTTCTTGCAGCTCTCTTAATTTTTCTTTTAAGAAATTAGATGCTACACCACTTGGCGCATATATGTTTAATAGTGATATTGCTTCATTATCCATGCTACCCTTTAGCAAGATATAGTGCCCTTCCTTATCTCTTTTAATTAGATCAATTTTTGCTTTAGCTTGATCTGAGATCAGGATGGCTACCCCTGCTTTTTTGACTTCACCTGAAGCATAGTAGATTTTGCTCCAACCTTTTACCTTTAAGCTGCTTCAGGTGTGTTTCCTGTAAACAACATATTGTAGGATTCTGTCTTTTAATCCATTCTGCTAACCGCTTCCTCTTTATGGGGGCATTTACCCCGTTCAAATTTATGGTTAAAATGATCAATTCTGTATTACTTGCCATCTTGTTAACCCCTGTTTATGCTTTTCTCCCTTCTTTTCCCCTTACCTCCTTCCCAGTATTAAGCTTGTGAGCACCACTTCCTTCTCACACCCTTCCCTTTTTAGTATCTCTCCCCACCCCACCTTAGATTTCCTCCCCCTATTTTACCCCTTTCCCTCCCCATTTCTGTATTCCCTTCCGCTTAGCTTATTCCTTCCCTTTTCACTTTTCCCTTCTCACTTTTCAATGAGGTGGGAGAAGTTTCACCATAGATTGAATATGTCTAAAATTATTCTCTTAAAGCCAATTCTGAAGGCACTAAGATACCCACTATATTCATCCCCCTCCATTCTTTCTCTTGGATATAATAGGTTTCCTTTGCCTCTTCATGAGATGTAGTACCCCCACTTTACCCTTTTTCTGGTACAATGTCCTTTCCACATCTACTTTCTAGAACAAGGTATACATGTATTCTTTATACATCTTTATATCAGAAATATAGTTCCCAAGATTAATCTTTACCTTTTTAGATTTCTCTTGAGTTCTATAATTGTAGATCAAACTTTTTGTTAAGTTCTGGCTTTTTCATCAAAAATAGGTGAAATTTGCTTACTTCTTTGAATGTCCATCTTCTTCCCTAGAAAAAGATGCTCATTCTAGCTGGGTAAGTTATTTTTGGTTGCATACCAAGTTATTTAGCCTTTCGGAATATCATATTCCAAGCCCTTTGATCCTTTAATGTGGATGCTGCTAGATCCTGGGTGATCCTTATTGTGGCTCCTCGATACTTGAATTGGGTTTTTCTTGCAATATTTTTTCCTTCATCTGAGGGTTCTGGCATTTAGCCACTATATTCCTTGGTGTTTTGATTTTAGGATCCCTTTCAGTGGGTGATCAATGAATTCTTTCAATGTCTATTTTACCCTCTGTTTCTATGACTTCTGGGAAGTTCTCTTTGATAATTTCCTGGAAAATAGTGTCCAGGCTCTTTTTTTTCATCATGCTTTTCTGGGAGTCCAATGATTTTCAGATTGTCTCTCCTGGATCTGTTTTCCAGGTCTGTTATCTTCCCCAGATGGTATTTCACATTCTTTTCCATTGTTTGATTTTTTTTTGGATTTCCTTGACTGATTCTTCTTGTCTCGAGTCATTCAATTTCAATTGTTCGATTCTGATTTTTAATGAAGTGTTTTCTTCACTCTCTCTTTTAAAATCTTTTTCTAATTGTCCCATTGAGTTCTTTTGTTCTGTGGAATTTTTTTCCATTTCGCCAATTTTGTTTTTTAGAGAGCTGTTTTCTGTTTCCAGTTCACTAATCCTATTTTTCAAGGATTTTATTTCTTTATCCAGTCTCTCTTTAAATGAGTGGGATGACTTCTCTAGACTCTCTTGCCAAGACTCCCTCTCCTTTTCCCATTTTTCTTCTAGCTCCCTTGTGAGAGCCTTTTTAATTACTTCTATGAGGTTCATCTGTGCTGAGGAACAGATGATCTCCTCCTTTGGGGATTCACCTGGAGACAGTCTGTTTTTAGTCTCCTCAGGATTTAGAGTCTGCTCTCTTTCTGTATAGAAGCTGTCAAGGGTTAAAGTCCTCTTCAGTTTTTTGCTCATTATGTCAAAGAATCTAAGACACACTAGCAAAAAAAAAAAAAAGAAATCACCCATAATTTGGAGTCTGCTTTTTGGGGGGAGGGTCTGGGTGGTGTTACCGAGCTTCCTCTACAGACTGTGGGGGCAGCAGCGAGGCACTAGCCCTACTGTGCTATGCCTGCGCTCTGAGATCCCAGAGCGTGCTGAGTCACTGTGGGGGGGAAGGAGGGGAGAGGTGGCCAGGTCCTGAGAGACTCCAGCTGTTTGGGATTATATTCTTCGCACCGGTGTTTTTAGCTTCTCTGCTGGGCTGCTGGCTTGCTGCCAGGGCAAAATATCCAGTCCTGTAGCAAAGGTCTCTCTGCAGAGACAGCTTTGATCACACCCCACCCCGATCTGGTCTGCTCAGCTGTGAGCTGCCTGCCATGCTCTCAGCTGCCTGCCCGCACCCTGAGTCCGATCCAAAACCATCCCAGCCCTCGAGCAAAAACAGACCTTTCTTGGTGAATCTCAAGGATGGCTTCTCTTGGTAACTATTTGTGGGGTTTTTTTCAGTCAAGCATCAATTCAGAGGCTTGTAATGAAATGGATGGTGAGAGAAAACGCGGAGCTTACACAGCTGTGTGCCTCCTCTACGCCATCTTGGCCGGAAGTCCCCATAATTGTGTTTAGAGGAATTTTTAATGTTGGTGTTGAACCTGTTATTTATATTACCAGAAAAGTTTATACAGACTCCTCAATTGTAGGAATTTGAAGAAACATATTTTAGGATGAAGAAATTATAGTTAATTCTGATGGGGTTCTTTAGAAGACTATATTCTATATTTTATAGGAGATTTAATTGGTGTTATTGAGTCATTTTTAATCTTTTCCTGATGGTTACAGAAATTTTGAGAACAAAGGTCTATGTCTTTGTCCCTTTGAACATGAACTTTTTTTTTATTTTGAAAAATATTTCTTTACAACATTATGCCTTGCACTCACTTCTGTTCTGACTTTTTCCCTTCCTCCTTTCACCTGCTCCCCCAGATAGCAAGCAGTCCTATACATGTTAAATATATCACAGTTTACCCTACATGCAAGGTATCTTGTGTAGAACTGAACAGTTCTCTTTTTGTACAGGAAGAATTGGATTCAGAAGGTAAAAATAACCCGGGAAGAAAAACAAAAATGCAAACAATTTACATTCATTTTCCAGTGTTCTTTCTTTGGGTGTAGCTGCTTCTGTCCATCATTAATTAATTGAAACTGAGTTAGATCTTCTCTTTGTCGAAGAAATCCACTTCCATTAGAATATATCCTCATACAGTATCATTGTTGAAGTATATAATGATCTCCTGGTTCTGCTCATTTCACTTAGCATCAGTTCATGTAAGTCTCTCCAAGCCTCTCTGTATTCATCCTGCTGGTCATTTATTACGGAACAATAATATTCCATAACATTCATATACCACAATTTACCCAACCATTCTCCAATTGATGGGCATCCATTCATTTTCCAGTTTCTAGCCACTATAAACAGGGCCACCACAAACATTTTGGCACATACAGATCTCTTTCCCTTCTTTAGTATCTCTTTAGGATATAAGCCCAGTAGTAGCACTGCTGGATCAAAGAGTATGCACAGTTTGATAACTTTTGGGGAATAATTCCAGATTGCTCTCCAGAATGGTTGGATTCATTCACAACTCCACCAATAATGCATCAGTGTCCCAGTTTTCCCGCATCCCCTCCAACATTCATCATTATTTTTTTTCCTGTCATCTTAGCCAATATGATAGGTATGTAGTGGTATCTCAGAGTTGTCTTAATTTGCATTTCTCTGATCAATAGTGATTTGGAACACTCTTTCATATAAGTGGAAATAGTTTCAATTTCATCATATGAAAATTGTCTGTTCATATCCTTTGACCATTTATCAATTGGAGAATGGCTTGATTTCTTATACATTTGAGTCAATTCTCTATATATTTTGGAAATGAGGCCTTTATCAGAACCTTTAATTGTGAAGATGTTTTCCCAGTTTATTGCTTCCGTTCTAATCTTGTTTGGATTAGTTTTGTTTGTACAAAGGCTTGTTAATTTGATATAATTAAAATTTTCTATTTTGTGATCAATAATGATCTCTAGTTCATCTTTGGTCACAAATTTCTTCCTCCTCCACAAATCTGAGAGGTAAAGTACCCTATATTCCTCCAGTTTATTTATAATCTTGTTCTTTATTCCTACATCATGAACCCATCTTTATCTTATCTTGATATATGATGTTAAGTATGGATCCATGCCTAATTTCTGTCATACTAATTTTCAGTTTTTCCCAGCAGTTTTTGCAAATAATGAATTCTTATCCCCAAAGTTAGGATTTTGGGTTTGTCAAACACTAGATTGCTATACTTGACCATTTTGTCTTGTGAATCTAACCTATTCCACTGATCAACTAATCTATTTCTTATCCAATACCGAATAGTTTTGGTGACTGCTGCTTATAATATAGTTTTAGATCAGGTATAGCTAGGCCACCTTTATTTAATTTTTTTTCATTAATTTCCTTGATACTCTCCACCTTTTGTTATTCCATATGAATTTTATTGTTATTTTTTCTAGATCATTAAATTAGTTTCTTGGGAGTTGAATTGATAAATAAATAGATTAATATAGGGAGTATTATCATCTTTATTATATTTGCTCGGCCTATCCAAGAGCACTTAATATTTTTCCAATTATTTAAATCTGACTTTATTTGTGTGGAAAGTTTTTTTTTTTTTTTTTTTGGTAATTTTGCTCACATAATTCCTGACTTTCCTTTGGTAGATAGATTCCCAAATGTTTTATGCTATCAACAGTTATTTTGAATGAAATTTCTCTTTGTATCTCTTCCTGTTGGATTTTGTTGGTGATGTATAAAAATGCTGAGGATTTATGGGGATTTATTTTGTATCCTGCAATGTGGCTAAAGTTAGGAATTATTTCTAATAAGTTTTTAATAGAATCTCTTTGGTTCTCTAAGTATATGATCATATCAACTGCAAAAAGTGGTAGTTTGGTTCCTCATTACCTACTCTAATTCCTTTAATCTCTTTTTTGACTCTTATTGCTGAGGTTAGCATTTCTAATACAATATTGAATAATAATGGTAATAGTGGGCAACCTTGCTTCACTCTACATCTTACTGGGAAAGGTTTTAGTTTTTCCCCATTGCATACGATGCTTACGGACTGTTTTACATAGATGCTCCTGACTATTTTAAGGAAAAGTCCATTTAGTCCTATCTTCTCAATGTTTTTATTAGGATTGGATGTTGGATTTTATCAAATGCTTTTTCTGCATCTATTGAGATGATCATATGGTTTTTGTTGATTTGGTTATTGATATAGTCAATTATGCTACTAGTTTTCCTGATATTGAACCAGCCCTGCATTCCTGGTATAAATCCTACTTGGTCATAGTGTATTGTCCTGGGGATGATTTTCTGTAATCTTTTTGCTAATATTTTATTTAAGATTTTAGCATCAATATTCATTAGGGAGATTGGTCTATAATTTTCATTCTCTGTTTTCTACCTACCTGTTTTAGGTATCACTACCATGTCTGTGTCATAAAAGGAGTTTGGTAGGACTCTTTAAATCCCTATTTTTTCAAATTTAGCATTGGAGTTAATTGTTCTTTAAATGTTTGGTAGAATTCACATGTAAATCCATCTGGTCCTGGGAATTTTTTCTTAGGGAGTTGATTAATAAATAGCTTGTTCTATTTCTTTTTCTGAAATGGGACTGTTTAAGCACTTTGCGTGCTCCTCTGTTAATCTGGGAAGCCTATCGTTTTGGAGGTAGTCATCCATTTCACTTAGGTTATCAGATTTATTGGCATAAAGTTGGGCAAAGTAACTCCTTATTATTGCTCTAATTTCTACTTCATTGGTGGAAAGTTCCCCCTTTTCATTTTTAAGACTAACAATTTGATTTTCCTCTTTCCTTTTTCTAATCAGATTTACCAAAGGTTTATCTATTTTATTGATGTTTTCATAAAACCAATTCTTATTTTTATTTACTAATTCAATGTTTTTTTTTTTTACTTTCAATATTATTAATTTGTCCTTTTAATTTTAGAATTTCAAGCTTTGTATTTGATTGGGTATTTTTAATTTGGTCTTTTTCTAGCTTTTTAAGTTGCAAGCACAGTTCCTTGATCAACTTTCCCCTTATTACTGCTATGACTGCATCCCACAAATTTTGGTATGATGTCTCATCATTATCATTATCTTGAATGAAGTTATTAATTGTTTATAATTTGCTGTTTCACTCAATCATTCTTTAAGATGAGATTATTTTGTTTCCAATTACTTTTTGGTCTATTTGCCCCTACCTTTTTGTTGAATGTAGTTTTTATTGCATCGTGGTCTGAAAAGAAAGCATTTACTATTTCTGCCTTCCTGCATTTAATTTTGAGGTTTTTATGTCCTAATATATGACCAATTTTTGCATAGGTTTCATGAACTGCTAAGAAGAAAGTATACTCCTGTCTGTCACCATTCAGTTTTCTCCAAAGATCTATCATATATGATTTTTCTAATATTCTTTTTACCTCTTTAATTTCTTTCTTATTTGTTTTGTGGTTTGATTTGTCTATTTCTGAGACTGCAAGATTGAGATCTCCCACTATTATAGTTTTGTTGTCTATTTCTTCTTGCAATTCTCTTAACTTCTCCTTTAGAAAGTTAGATACTACACCACTTGGTGCATATATGTTTAATAATGATATTGCTTCATTGCCAATAGTACCCTTTAGCAAGATATTTTTTTCCTTCCTTATCTCTTTTGATTAGATCAATTTTGCTTTTGCTTGATCTAAGATAAGGATGGCTACCCCTGCTTTCTTGATTGCACCTGAAGCATAATAGTGTCTGCTCCAGCCTTTTACCTTTACTCTGTATGTATCACCCTTTTTTAAATGTGTATCCTGTAAACAACATAATGTAGGGTTCTGGCTTTTGATCCAGTCTGCTATCTGCCTCCTCTTTATGGGAGAGTTCATCCCATTCACATCTATGGTTAAAATTATTAATTCTGTATTTCCTGCCATCCTAATGTCCCCAGATTATACTTTTCTTTTTCTTGCCCCCTTCCCCCTTCCCTAGTATTAAACTTAGAGTCCCACTTGCATCATCCCTCCCTCCTCTCTTTGAATCCCTTCCCCTTTCTTGTACCCTTCCCTTATTACTCTTTTTGCTTTTCTTTTTTCCTCTCCCACTTTTTAATGAGGTGAGAGAAGATTCTCTGTAACACAAATATATCAATTATTTTCTCTTTGATCTAACTCTGATGACAGTAAGATTCACACAATCTTCTTCCCCCTCTCTAAGTTCCCTCAGATATGATAGGTTTCCTTTGCCTCATCATGGGATGTAGTTTCCCTCTTTTTATCTCCCCTTTTCCCTTTTTCTGACACTATCCCCTTTCCATCTCTACTTCCTTTTTTTTTATGTTGTATCAGTAAAATCCAATTATACAGGTGGTTTTTATGTATACACACAACAGAAATACAATTCTCAAGGCTTCCTTTTACCTTTTCCTACTTCTCTTGAGTCCTATGGTCCTTCCCATGGAAGATGGGAAAAAAATGCTCAGCTTAGGTGGGTAGTTTATTCTTGGCTGAAATCCAAGTTCTTTTGCCTTTCAAAATATCAGATTCCAGGCCCTCCTATCCTTTAATGTTTAGGCAGCCAGATCTTGAGTGACCTTTATTGTGGCACCTCAGTATTTGAATTGTTTTTTCTTGACTGCTTGTAATATTTTTTTCTTTAGTCTGAAAACTCTGAAATTTGGCCATAATATTCCTTGGAATTTTTATTTTAGGGTCTTTTTCAGAAGGTGTTCAATGAATTCTTTCAATGCCTATTTTACCTCCCTCTTCTATTGCTTCTGGGCAGTTCTCTTTGATGATTTCCTGTAAAATAGTATCTAGGTTCTTTTTTTCACCAAAAATTTCCTCAGGTTACCTCTCCTAGATCTATTTTCCAGGTCTATTGTTTTTCCAAATAAATATTTGACATTTTTTTCCAATCTTTCATCTTTTTGGTTTTGCTTGACTGATTCTTGATGTCTCTGGGAATCATCATTTCTATTTGTTCAGTTCTGGTTTTTATTCAGTTATTTTCTTCAGTAGCTTTTTTTACTTCTTTTTGTATATGTCCAATTGAGTTTTTAAAATGAGTTGTTTTATTCTATGGATTTTTTTTTTCCATTTCACTATTTTTTTTTTTTACGGAGTTATTTTCTTTTTCCAATTCACAAATTCTGTGTCCCTGCACTTCTTGGGAGTGTTTTACCTTTTTCAATTCACATTTCAGGAAGTTGTTGCTCTCTTGCATAGCTTCTCTTTCCTTTCCCCATTTTTCTTCTAATTCTCTTTTAAGGTTTTTGATAGTCTTTTCTAGGAGTGCCTTTTGTGTTGGGGACCAACACTTGTCTGGAGACTGACTGCTATTAGTCTCCTCAGGATTGAAAAGCTGCTCTCTTCCTGTATAGAAGCTTTTGATCATCCTTTTGACTTTTTTATTCATTTTTTAAAGCCTGTAGGGTCTCCCTTCAGGACCAGGAGGTTACCAGCTTCCTCTTCAGAGCAATGATAGATGTATGGATGGGTAGCTGTCCCACCAACCAGCTACAAAGAGCAGTGAAGTACGGGAGTGCTCTGGGAAAGAGTTTCCCACCTGGAAGTAACTCAGGCCTGCAGGGCCAGATCGAGCTGGGAAAGTGTCCTGCAAAGAACCCTGCTGTAAGGGTTAATGACTGCCCTTGGGCTAGACACTGAACAGTGAAAGTTTCACTACCCTAAGCTAAATCCTGACCTGGAGCTGTGGGTATTAGGGACTGAGCAGTAAAGAGCCCTGCAGGGACCGAATTGCCCCAGGCTGAGCCTCCCACTGTGAGGATTCGAGGCTGCCCTGGGCTGTGCCCTCCTGCTATGCAGATTAACTGCCCCCACAAAAGCCCCAAACTGCAGGATGTGGCTGCAGGACTGTGTTACAAATCTGCCTGAGTCACTTCCATTTTTGAGTGGTTATAGCCAGATCTTGTTTGGTTCTGGAATTTTTTAGAGTACCCTCTGTTTTAGGCTTTAATTTCTCTGCTGGTTTATTGCTTTGTAATCAAGGCAGAGCAGTTAGCCTATAGCAGAGTCATCTCTATAACTTCTCTAGCCTCAGAGATCACCCCCACCCCTGGTCTGCTCAGGATGCTAGCCTCTCGCTGCCTGTGGCTAGTCTGTTCCTGACCCCGCAGGACAAACCTTTTCTGGCGTTCTTCCAGAATATCTTCTGCTGGTAAGTTGTATACTTCTAATCTTCATGAATTTCAGCAATCAAGCGCTATTTTTGAGGATGAATTTAATAGTTGATTGTGAGGGGATGAGAGGAACTTAGAAAGTCATGTGTGCCTCCTCCACCATCTTGGTTCCACCCCATACCTGAACTTTTTTGATATACATTGGTTACTGAGCATCTTAAAGTAAAATGATTTGTATAATATTGAATGTAAAACCCATCTACTTAGATATGAAGATAAACTGTGAACTTTCTAGGACAAATCTTTTATTGTTGTCAATATAAGATTATAGTCAATACTTATTTAATATATGTGATCCCTGAGTTAAATTACCCTAAAGTTTTGATTAATGAGACTTGCTATTTGATATAAAATCTCTTGCTATTTGATATATAATATCTTACTGTATCAGATATTATTTGGAGTTGTGAATTCAGATACAATTATCTGATGGATCATCAAGCCAATAATCCACCATCTGAGAGGTAAATGCCACAAATTAGTCAGAGGAATGTAATCCTGAATTGCTATAAGTGGTGATTAATATCTGGGCAAGAGTTGGGAATATAACCTTGGCCTCCACTCAAGGTGGGATCCTTCCCTACTCAGTTTCCTAGTGAGGTTTCTTTGAATAAGAACACACCTGATTATGCCATATCTGACTGTAAAGTGGAATTTTATTGCATACAATTAACTGAGGATGCTTTATCCTGTCATGTATTTGCTCACAGGTAGAGGCCTGAAGGCCCAGTTATTGATTATAATCCTGCTTTTTCATTTTATGGTAAATTTGTGTAATCAGGGAAAGTAATCAGTAATTTCTATGAGCACAATTTAAATATGTAAGATCTTAAAGTTTCCTATCTGAAAATATGTGGTCATTATATCCTCAATAAGTAGGTAAGTGGATATTTCTCCTGGTCATCTGTTGCTAGATGTATGTCTGTATCAAGTAAGATCCTTTTTTGTTGAAGCTTTTTATTTTCAAAACATATGCATAGATAATTTTCAACATTCATCTTGCAAAACCTTGTGTTCCAAAATTTTTTCCCCTCCATTTCCCTCACCCCTTCCCCTGGACACCAAATAATACATTATATTTTATGGTATCTTATATTTATGTATTTTTTATAATTTTTTTTTAATTTTTAAAACATATGCATATATTCTTATCTATGTTCACCCTTGAAAAATCTTGTATTCAAATTATTTTTTCTTCCTTCCTTCCCCACATTCCATCTCTAGATGGCAAGTAATTCATTATGTTAAACATCTGTAATTCTTCCATAAATATTTCCACAATTACCATTCTGCAAAAGAAAAATCAGATCAAAAGGGGAAAAAATGAGAAAGAAAAATATGCAAGTAAACAACAACAAAAAAGTGATAATACTATGTTGTGATCCAAACTCCATCCCCACATTTCTCTCTCTGGGTGTAGATGGCTCTTCTTATCACAAGACCTTTGGAATTGGCCTAAATTACCTCACTGTTGGAAAAAGCCATATCTATCAGAATTGGTCATCGTATAATATTGCTGTTGAAATATACCATGGTCTCCTGGTTCTAATCAATTAACTTAATATAAGTTCTTGCAAATATCTCCAGGCCTCTCTGAAATCATCCTGCTAATCATTTCTTATGGAACAATAATATTCCATAGCATTTATATGCCATAATTTATTCAGCCATGCTCCAATTGATGGGCATGCACTCAGTTTCCAGTTTCTAGCCACTACAAAAAGGGCTGCCACAAACATTTTTGCACATGTGGGTCACTATCCCTCTTTTAAGATCTCTTTGGGATATAAGCCCAATAGAGACATTGTTGGATCAAAATGTATGCCCTGTTTGATAGCCCTTTGTGCATACTTCCAAATTGCTATCCAGAAATGTTGGATCTATTCACAGCTCTACCAATAATGGATTATTGTCCCAGTTTTCCCACATCCCCTAAAACAGTCATCATTATCTTTTCCTGTCATTTTAGACAATATGAGCAGTCTGTAACAATATCTCAGAGTTCTCTTAATTTGCATAAAATAAGGTCCTTTTTGGACCTTATATAAATGTAAAAATAATTCATCTATGGGACTTGTTATTTCATTGATTATTGATTTAAGCTGAAATATCTTTTGTGAGCTTTAGAGAAGAGTACTTTAGTGTACTTAAGTTTTCTTAGAGGGATGCAATTTGTATAGCCCACAACTAGATTTTAGAGGGAAAACTTAACTTCAGGGACATGACTGGGATTTCCATAGAGGAAACCTAGAAGGGAAGGTCTAGCATGCTTGGACATTTAGGGAGTGGGACCAAGGAATCAAACTGAAAGCAAGTTCGTTGGTTCTTGATGAGGATAGACATCAGTAGAGAAAAAGGACAAATCAGATCTAGAGGAACTGGGGACTGAAACAAGATGGTTGAGAAAATGTATCAAGAGTCATGTAAGAGATGTTCAAAGATTAATAAATAAAAAGGAGGGACTTAATGGAATAAACTGAATGAAGACCTTTCATGGGAATTTGAATTATGATTTGATACTTTATAATATAAAATTGAGCTATAGCTAAAAAATTGCAGGTGTTCAATTGTTTTAGATGAAAATTTGCCCTCCTATTTCTCCCCACCTCTAAATATGCATTTAAGTACTTCTTTTAAAGGCAATGATGACTGGGAATTAAGGTAACAGAATTCTCTCATCTAAGAATATCTGCTTCTATAGCAGTAATCTAGAAAAATTTAAGTTAAGAGTTGTTATTTACTATTATTATTTTGTTTCTGGGATAGATTTCCCCATTTAGAATATAATCCTAGACTCCCCTAAACAATGAGAGAAAATGTTGTGGGAGGGGAGAGAGCTTCTGCTCTATAAATCTTGTGTTTTGCAGTTTGTGCTTTGCCCTCCTTTGCTGTTATGTTATGTCTGTTAGAAGCTGTCCTTTCTCATGAGAGGTCCCTTTTTGCTTTTTTTATTTATATTTTTTCCTTGAGAGTCTCTGATTTTTAATTTATTTAAGGGTCACTGTCCCACACAAATTCTTCCAGTGAAAGATTTTTTCCTACCTGTGCATCTCAAGGTTTTCCAGACTTTACCACTTTCCTTGCCCCTTTACCTTCTACATCATATATACTATTGTCTTGACAGACACCTAGAAAATAGGCTTCAGGCCCATGCCTTTACTTTGGGTTCTGCTTAGCCATTATTTACCCTTACTTCGAATTCTCTTATAAGTGTTTTTGTTGTTCAGTCATTTTTCAGTTTTCTGATGCTCTATGACCCTGTTAAAGTTGTGTTATTGTTTTGTTTTGTTTTTCTGTTTTTTAGATTTTTTTGTGGAGAAGATATAAAAGTGGTTTCATGCCTCTCTGGTAGGGTCAGCTACCAAATATTGGGGAGAGCGGTTTTTTTTCCCCTAAAATGTATATTGGAGCCTCAGGCTGGAGTCCCTGTTTTTTCAAAAGACTTGGTGGATTTAGACATTTTCTAAATCAAGAGAAAATGATTTTGTTGTTATGCAAAATCCATAAATGTTTTTATCAAGGAAAGAGGCTTTTACCAATTGACAATGGAAAAGGTGAGTTCCCTAAGAGAACTAACAATTAACTGGGAGAAAGATGACTTTAAGGAAGAAGACACCATTTAGAAGTATTGCTAATAAACCATGAACTCCATATAATCATAAAAAGATTTAAGGAGTCAGCATTTATGATGCTTAGCAAGTGGACTAACCCTAAAAAGAAGTACTGAAATAGTGATACATAGGTAGGTTCTTTTATAAGATTAATATAACAGGGGTGGAATGGGATATGGGGGAGTGGGACCAAGGTGGCTGGCATCAAATCTAGGTTTTTGAATTGGATACAGTAACTTGGAGTTATGATTGTTTTGTCAATACAAAGAATTTGGCTAAGAATTTAGTCAGAAACCTCCTACTGAGGTGGGGTTGTAAAAAAGGTCCACTTAAAAAACAAAAGAGCCAATTAAGATGAAAAGGTCAATATAATTAGTGCTTCCTCCTGCTAGCCTCTGAAAGCAGCTTAGGCTGTAAAATTCTGATTTTCTCTCAAAAGTGCCACTCCCTGCTGTTTTTTTCTATCAAAGATCACCATCTTTATAGAGGACATATGAGAGTATTTTCCCTCTTCTGTCTTCAACTTCTTCTTCTTAATCTGGTTTCATTATAGTGAAAATGTCAATATTAGTGCAATTAAATTTCTCTAGAAGTATGTTCTCTTGCTTGTCATTAGACAGAGCATAAGTTATTATTTAAAGATTAATTACAAATTGTGTGATTGTTAGAGCTTTTCCCCACAAGACCCATCTCCAATACACATAATCTTCTTCTCAAATCAGAAAGGGCAATAGAATATGACACTGGCAAGTCCCCTGATAATTATCTCCTTTCTCAGCTAGAGATGGGACTAGAGAGCAGCTGCTCATAAAACAAGTTTCCTTCAACCCATCTTTTTGCAGAGGAGCTAACATGTCATGCCAAGGAACCTTTCTCTCTCACCTTGGCATAAGCTGCAACCCTCTGCCCACTAAAATGATATTCTCTTTCAGTGTTACTCCTTTATCTCTTTCTCACTTATTTCCCTTACAAGACCTTTTTTATCTCTCTGTCGGGATTTCTCTTCTAGAAATTTTATATCCCTCTGTCAGGACCTTGCTACCAAGGAATTCAGTCTTTCTAGCAAAGGCTGACTTCTCAATACCAATAATAAACTTCTTTTTGCCAGTCTAGCTTTTCGGGTTTGTAAATGGCTTTATGAAGGACCTCTGTGCTGACCAAAGGGGTTCCCACAACTCCTTGCTCTGTGCCAAACCTCATCATTTGGACACACGACCCAGAACCTCATTATTACTTGTCCTTAAGAAGGAGAAAATGTACCATTCATGCAGTAACACTTTGTGCCTAAATGTCACTCATTATCCTCTTTTCTCTTTTCCCTTTATTTTGGCAAATAAAGATATTGGGATTCTAGACACTGTTTTGCTTTTATTTTTCTGTGGTCCCAATTCATTTTTTTAAATAGGAATCTGGATTGAGAAATTTCAGATTGCTTAAATGCAAAAATTAAGTTAATTTTGAACATAATCTGAATAAAGTTAGTTGTGGAATTTATTTTCTGGAAACATATTGGCTTTTTTTCCAAGAAGAATTAATATTTTTTCAGGTTTATGGAATCCTATTTAGTGTATACATTTTTGTTTGTTTGTTATTAAGTCAATACAGTAATGAAGAATACCTTACTATCTTGATAATCTTCTGTATACTACAAAGTTTGAGATTTACATTCATGAAACTGCTTTTTCAATAAACAATATCTGATTCATTTACTGCTCTATAATTAACTCAGACATTTTCTTACAAATAAGAAACATATTTATTTTCCTTTTTTTTTTCTGCCTCAAAAAAAAGTCCTATTATGGATATTTGTCAAATATTTTGCTTCTCTGTGTTAACTAATATGAATGAATAAGTAACTTGTTCCATATAATTCCAAAATGTTTTCCACTTGTTGGATCAATTTATTTCTATTCTCAGTAATAGAATATTAGTTCATGTATCTTTCTAGATCATCTTTAAACTTGGCCATTATAATTTTCTCTAATCTTTGCCAATTAAGGCATAAAGTGAAACTCAAAAATTTTTTGAGGTATAGTATCAATATAGCACCATTATTATGATTTGGAATATTAATTTATATGGTAGATAATATTTTGTAGTTTTTTTAAGAGAAGTTTAGATTAAAATTCTTTCATCACCTTTCTATGGAAGAATGTCATGTCCTTATACATTTGTACTAATTTCCTATATATTTCTTATATTTCAGAGCTTTATCAAAGATAACTGATGCAATTATATATGTGTCCTTCTTGTCCTACGAGCACTGACTTGTCCATACAGATACATTTTGTTTTATGAAAATTATCTGTTTTTTCTTTTATCATAACTTCTGTCATTTCTTCCATTAAACATGATTTCATTAGATATAGCTTAACATATGTCCCATAACTTTTACATGTGATGTGATTTCATTTTTAAAGGATCTTCAGAAAAATGTTATTTTGTATATTTGTTTACTTGTACCATCCATTTAATGTGGTTTCTAGGCAGTCCCACTGGGATACAAGAATAGAATGCTGAAGTTTAAATGAACTTTAGGGATCATCTCATCCAATTCTTTCATTTTAGATAAAACAGAGACTTAAAGGAGTGGCTTTATGAAAGTTTCTTAAGTAGTAAGTGATAAAGACTTTAACATAGAGCTACTAATTATAACTCAGATTTTAAGAAAGTAAAATCTCTTTACAATGTATTCCTTTTCAAAGAATTTTTAAAAAGAAAAAAAAAGGACTTTCAGTTTCTCATTTAATGAATTGTAAAAAAAAAAAAAAAAAAAAAAAATTGCAATAAAATGTTTAACCAGTTAGAAAACTATATGTATATGGAATGGAACAGAGCATAGGGGATAAAAGTAATATTTGAGCTCATCTAATCCAACTCTCTCATCTTACATTTGAACAATCAAATAAACAACAACCTAAACAAAAACAAAAAATAAAAAATAAATCTCAGAACTAATCATTAAAAAAGTTTTCTCAAGGTCAAGCATCAATCTAAAGGCAAAGAAATAGTTAGATTTCTAACCACCAGAATGTTAGTTAATATAACTTTCTCACTTACTCAGAAATCTTATATTAAGGATTTAATATATTCTGGGCATTGTGTAAAATGTGGAAGATACACTGCCAGGTACAAACAAACAAACAAAACAAGACAAAACAAAAAACGGTGGCATCATCTCTTGAAGGAAGTCACATTTAAATGACAGAAACAATATGTAATTAACTGAGTACACACAAGTTGTACATAATATACTTAAAAAGGTATCTCAGAATTTGGGAAACTGGAAGGTTACCAGTAGGTTGTGAGATTTGAGCTGAGTCTTGAAAGAAGACAGGGTAATTAAGAGATGGAAATGAATAGAATACATATTTCCATACTCCTGATTTGAATGCAAAGGTATAAAAAGATTAGATGGAAAGTAATTGGCAAGTAGCCAACTGTGACTGTATAGAATTTATATAAGTAAAATAATAAAAAAAAAATTGGATAGATAAGACAAGAAGGTTTTTGGTTCATAAGACACATACTTTTATCATGAATACTTTTGTATCTGATAGGAAATATATAGAGTTTATTGCTGAGAGGGAGTGAGACATGACCATACTCAAGCTCAAGACAGTATTTTAAAAATACAGATATGACTATTGTAGTAGAGCAAAAAGTGATGAATGGCAGCTACGTGGTGTGAAAGCAATGAGATATGGTATAGGTAGAAACAGAAAAAAAAAAGCTTTGAAAATATATTAAAATTCTTGGGTAAGTGGGAATGAAGAATCAATGACAAGTTTTGCATGCCCAGTTGAAGAGAAAGATAATTTACTCACTAAGAGTAATAGGGAAGTTAAGAAAAGGAGATGATTTGGAAGGAAAGGTTCTGAGTTCTGTTTTGGACTTATTGAGATGAATATGAAGTTTCTAGCTCAAAATGTCCAAAAGGTCATTGGTAATATGGTTCTGGAGTTCAAGGAAGAGGTTATGGATAAATAAATTAGAAACACTTAAGTGGGATAGTAGATAGACTTATCTAGTTCTACAGTTTAAAATGCCAGAGTTCAAAATTGACTAAAGACACTTACTAACTTACTAGTTGTGTGACATGGCAAATCACATCTGTCTAATTTAATTTCCTAAATTGTAAAATGAAGATTAACCTTCCTTTTGGGAGTTGGTTTGAGGATCAAATGAGATGTTTTAAATGTTTAACATTGCATGTTTGTTTCCTTCATTTCTCTATAAATCTTGAAATCATTTGTATAAATAATCTCATTAAACACATGGGAACTAATAAGATCACCAAGTAGGAGAGCATGGAGATAAGACATAAAGACACTATGCCTTAGGTGAAAAGGAAAATGATTTTGATTAATTTGATTTTTAATTTGATTAGAAAACTAAATTCCTTTCTTAAAAATAAAATATAAATATGAAATAAAAAAAGAAAAAATGTCATTCACATGAGAACATGAGGGGATTCAAAATATAAAATAATAAATTTCCAATTAAAGAAAGCCTATGTAATAAATACTGAACATTATGCTCATTGTTGGCCAATTTTTCTTTGCTTCCTTGTAGGTTTTCTGCTGTGGACTCTTTACTTCAATTTCCCTTCCTTTCCTCTTCTCCCTCCCCTTTCCTAAGAAAACTATAGTTAACTGCAAATATTAGATAGATATGTGTGTCTGTGTATGCATATACATATGAACCTATAATACATATATATGTATATATGCACAAATATGCATGCATATACATTCATATAACTTATGTATGACTATACTAGGTTTCTTTGTCTTCTCTCTGAAAGTGAAAAACATCATCCTTCATGAGTTCTAGTCTTCATATTTTTTTTTAAATCCACCAACTCATTGTTTCTTATACCACAGTAATATTCCAACTTATAAAACTCTCCAGTTATTTTAAATAGTTTAAAATAATATTGATAAATGTGGCTGACATATAGTATAGCTTTACTATCTTTCTCTTTTGATTAAATCTGTTTTACTTTAACATTGTCTGAGATTAATGTTTATTTTTTTTTGCTTTCTTTTTTCTAATCAATTCTACACCTGATTATTGTTAAGTTTTTGTGTCTCATTTCCTATATCCCTATTGGTTCCTCTGTCTCACTTCTACAAACTGTTTTACCTTGCTATTTACTTAACCTACCACTTCTCTGCACTCCAGGACCCTTCCCATATCCTCTGCTCCCTAATCTTTCCTTCTCTCTTTATTTCATTCACAATTATTCTCTATACCTTTTTCCATTTCCATTTATCTATACATACTTTTATATTTTTTCTGTATTCTATTGCCTAATCCTTTTATTTCTTTATAATTTTAGAAGATGTATCCATCTAGATATACAGATATTGTTCTCTTTTTAGCCCATTCCCCCAGAAGGCATCCCAAATGTTCATACTGGCTATATGTATCTGCCTGTGACACTGCATTCCAAGCTCTTATTGGTTTAATCAGCCACATACACACTAATTTGACTCTAACATAGTGTGATGCCATTTTGGTCTTCTTCAAGAATGAAGGAAAACAACCAATTGTAAGTAGAATAAGCATTGAGAAAAGCCCAGTATACTTGACCAATTAAATAATTTCTTGTGCTTTGCTTTGATTTTTGTACCTCTAAAAAACTTTCTCCATAATTAAAATATTCAAATGTGTATCATTTTCACTGCAGATAGGGAAGCAGAAGGAGAAAAAGAGCTGAACTGTTGAGTTCTGCCATCAAGTAGCAATTACTAACTTCAGAAGTGACTGAAATACAATATCACAAATTTCCTAAGAATTTAAGGAGTGTATGGAAACCTCCCAACTTGGCTCAATAACTGACAGGATTTTGATCACTCTCTTTTAATTCACCTCCAATGCAAATCTTTTATTTATTTTGTTTATCTCCTGTAATATGGTTTTGGCATATTTCCCAGATCAATTTGAGGTATCTTGGTGCACTGGATAGAGAGCTGACCTCAGGAAAACCTGCATTTGATTACTATCTCCGACTTTATCAGCTGTATGATTGTAAGCAAATTACATAACATTTTAGTACTCCCCAGGAAACTCTCTCAAACTAAAACTGCAGAACAACTGATGAATTACATTGATAAAGTGTTTATTTTTAATTTAGACTTCTCTAGAGCACTAAAATCAAAAAAAGATTGGTGGGGTAAAGGAGTAAGAAAAATTATGTGTACAGAAATAGTACATAGAATTTATAATATAATGCTTTTCAGAGTATACATGTTTGCTTTTAGGTATTTTAAGTTATTTAATCCTCACAAAAATTCAATGAGGTAGAATGTTATTTGTAGACCTCTTTTATAGAAAAGGGGAACTTAGGAACAGAAAAATGATGTGACATACTTAAGAATCACATAGCTAATAAGTGTCTGAGGCAACATTCAGACTCAGGTCTTCCTACCTCATAGTTCCATACTTTATCTACTTAACCACCTACCTGCTTACAAGAAAGAAAAAGAGATAAATTATAAACAAGATCTCATTGTGCTATGTTTTTCAGGCAATGTATTGTTTTCCAGCATCTCTCAAAATGTTTTAACATAGTAGAACATATGTAATATGGCTACAAATTGATATTTAAATAGAATGATGTTCTCTTTCATGTGGATATTCTCTTTAAGTAACCAGTCAATAGAATTAAATGGTGGGTTTTTTGTCCCTAAATTCTACCAACTGGCCAATTCCTTTTTTTTTTTTTCTAGTAAGACATGTTTTTGATAACATTCTTCATACTAGTTCTCTTTTATGATTCGTTTTCTGAAACAACTTGTGGTCTGCTTATATTCAACTTTATCTCTTCATTTTCTTTTGAGTGATTCCAAATTTCAGTTGCTCGTAAATTAGTGTTCCATGAATATGACTATATGACATAATATTAATTTTTAAAAATAGAATGCAAGTAGGCCTAATTCTTGCTATTGAAAATACATGCTTATAATTTTTCTCCAAATCATTATCATTGGCTCCGTGTCAATCATCATAAATAGCACCTAGCCTATCTCTTTTTTTTTAAGTGTAATTTTATTTTATTTTATTTTTTTAAATAAATTTTTTATTGACAGAAGCCATGCCAGGGTAATTTTTTACAACATTATCCCTTGCACTCACTTTTGTTCTGATTTTTCCTCTCCTTCCCTCCACCCCTTCCCTGAGATGGCAAGCAGAGCTATACATGTTAAATATGCCATAGTATATCCTAGATACAGAATATGTCTGCAGAACTGAACAGTTCTCTTGTTGCACAGGGAGAATTGGATTCAGAAGGTAAAAGTAACCTGGGAAGAAAAACAAAAATGCAAACAGTTTACTTTCATTTTCTAGTGTTTTTTCTTTGGATATAGCTACTTCTGTCCATCATTGATCAATTGAAACTGAGTTAGATCTCTTTATCAAAGAAATCCACTTCCATCAGAATACATCCTCATACAGTATCATTGTTGAAGTATATAATGACGTGGTTTTGCTTATTTCACTCAGCATCAGTTCATGGAAGTCTCTCCAAGCCTCTCTGTATTCATCCTGCTGGTCATTTCTTACAGAACAATAATATTCCATAATATTCATATACCACAATTTACCCAACCATTCTCCAATTGATGGGCATCCATTCATTTTCCAGTTTCTAGCCACTACAAGCAGGACTGCCACAAACATTTTGGCACATACAGGTTCCTTTCCCTTCTTTAGTATCTCTTCGGGGTATAAGCCCAGTAGTAACACTGCTGGATCAAAGGGTATGCACAGTTTGATAACTTTTGGGGCATAATTCCAGATTGCTCTCCAGAATGCTTGGATTCGTTCACAACTCCACCAACAATGAATCAGTGTCCTAGTTTTCCCGCATCCCCTCCAACATTCATCATTATTTTTTTCCTGTCATCTTAGCCAATCTGACAGGTGTGTAGTGGTATTTCAGAGTTGTCTTAATTTGCATTTCTCTGATCAATAGTGATTTGGAACACTTTCATATGAGTTTCATTTTCAATTTCATCATTTGAAAATTGTCTGTTCGTATCCTTTGACCATTTATCAGTTGGAGAATAGCTTATCTTTTCTTATAGCAAATTAAAAATGATAGTTATTCTATTAATAGGCAGGGAACATTGAATGCTCCACTTCATTTTATGTCCTATAGACACATTCAAGAGAATGAACTTTTCTCCTTAAGGACAGGGAATTTTTCTTCTTTGGATTTATCAATTACATCACACAGAATAAGTATTCTTTTAGATTAATGGATACCTCTAAATTTTGTATACTTGTATTTATTTTATATATGTATCCAGAGAGATTACTCAACTTCCCATACATAAATGCACACACACATATATACACTCATACTTGTTTGTGTATTTATGTGTGTGTATTTACATTATATATACATACAAACGTATATATAATATATACACAAATATAGATGAGAATATATGTACCACTAAAGTCGTATGGCAATATGGACTACTATTATTTTAAAACAGATTTAGTTTTGGGAGTGTTTTCACAGTATTACTTTAGAGCATGGATTCTTAATCATTTTTATGGTGGGTGGAGCTCAAGTCTATGTATCCTTATTTCAGAATAATGTATTTAAATGCATTAAAATAGAGGCTGAGCCAAGATGGCAAAAAAGGCACACACGACTTTCTAAGCTCCTCTCTTACCCTCACTATCAATATTATAGTCAGCCTCAAAAATAGTGCTTGAGTACTACAACTCATAAAGATTAGAAGTACAACTCACCAGTCAAAGATTATCTGGAATCTCACCAGAAAAGGTTTGTCCTCGGGGTGGGGGAGAAGATCAGCACAGGTAGGGAGAGAACTAGAGGCAGACCGAGTAGAGCCCCAAACCGGAGCACACATCACAGCACAAGCTCATAGCCCCAACATGCAGTATGGGGCTTTTCCTTGGGGCAGTTGCAAAAGGCAGGGGGGTGCAGCCTGGGGCAGCCTCTAATATGCACAGTGTGGGGCTCAGCCTGGGACAATAGAACTTCCATAGGGTGATATGCTTCCGGGCAGAGACTTCCGGGCATAGACTTGCAGTCCAGCTGGGATATTCGCTGGTCAACTGCTAAAACCCACAGCCCCATAAGAGGCTCTGGCCAGGGGCAGTGACACTTTCGCCACTTAGTCACTAGACTTAGGGCAGTTGCTAAACCACACAGCTCCACTGGCCTGTAGAGCTCCTTCCATTGCTCCATCCATGTTAAATCATCTCCAGTTGGGGAAAGGGGAAACTTTCACTCAGAGCATTCCCACACCCCATAGTCTGAAACTAGGTTACATCTCTCCCTGCTCTGCAGAGGAAGTTGGTAACCCCCTTTTCCTGAAGGCATACCCTAAAGGCTTTAAAAAATGAGGAAAAACATTAAAAGGACTATCAATAGCTTCTATACAGAAAAAGTACAGGTCTGTAACCCCGCCCAAATAGACTAATAGGAAACAGTCACCAGACAATACCCCAAAGGGGAATGTTACCTGTTTCCTTTTACATAATGCTCTCATAAAAGAGACCATTAAAAGTCTCAAAAGAGAGTTAGAAGAAAAATGGGGAAAGGAAAGAGAAGCTTTGAAATATGAATTGGAAAAGGTAAAAAATTCCCAGGGACTGCAGAGAAACAGAATTTGTGAATTGGAAAAAGTAAAAAAAAAAATCTCTGAAAAGTAAAATTTGTGAATTGGAAAAGATAAAGAACTCACAAGAAAGTAGGATCTGTGAATTGGAAAAAGAAAATAATTCACTAAAAAAAAAAATAGTGAAATGGAAAAAAAATTCCATAGAGCAAAACAATTCATATAAAAACTCAATTGGACATATACAGAAAGAAATAAAAAAAAGGTAATGAAGAAAACAATTCATTAAAAATCAGAACTGAACAAATAGAAACTAATGATTCATTGAGACAGCAAGAATCAGTCAAATAAAACCAAAAAAATGATAAATTGTAAAAAATCATGAAATATCTACTTGGAAAAATGACAGACCTGGAAAATAGATCTAGGAGAGATAATCTGAGAATTATTGGACTTTCTGAAAATTATGATGAAAAAAAGAGCCTATATACTATTTTACAAGAAATCATCAAAGAGAACTTTCCAGAGATAATAGAATCAGAAGGTAAAATAGACAGTGAAAGAATTCATCAAACACCTTCTGAAAAAGATCCTAAAATAAAACCTCCAAGGAATATTGTGGCCAAATTTCAGAACTATCAGATTAAGGAAAAAATTTTACAAGCAGCCAGAAAAAAACAATTTAAATACCAAGATGCCACAATAAGGATCACCCAAGATCTGACTGCCCCCAGATTAAGGAATCTGATATTCCGAAAAGCAAAAGACTTGGAATGCAGCCAAGAATAAACTACCCAGCCAACTGAGCATTTTCTTCCAGAGAAGAAGATGGACATTTAATGAAACAGATGAATTCCATTTCTTTCTAAGAAAAAACCAGAACTAAACAAAAATTCTGATCTCCAACCATAGGACTCAAGAGATGCAGAAAAGGTAAAAGGAATTCTTGAGAATTGTATTTCTGTTGTGGATATACAAAAAGACTAGCTGTATAATTTGATTTTATTGATATAACATAAAAAAGGGAAGTAGAAATGGAAAAGGGATAATGTCAGAAAAGAGGGAAAGGGGAGATAAAAAGAGGGAAACTACATTCTATGAAGAGGCAAAGGAAACTAATGATCTCTGAGGGAATTTAGAGAGGGAGAGGAACATTGTGTGAATCTTACTCATATCAGAGTTGGCTCAAAGAGAAAATAATTAACATACTGGTTTTACAGACAATCCTCTCTTGCCTCATTATAAAGGGGGAGAGGAAAAGGGAAAAGAAAAAGAGAAATAAGGGAAGGGTACAAGAAATTGGAAGAGAATCAAAGGTGGGGGAGGGAGGGATCCTAAAGTAGGTGAGTGGCGTGATACAAGTGGGGCACATAAGATTAAAACTGGGAAAGAGGGTTGGGGGGGAAAGTAAAAGAAAAATGTAATCTGGGGATATTAGGATGACAGGAAATACAGAATTAGTCATTTTAACCATAAATGTGAATGGGATGAACTCTCCCAAAAAGCAGAGGCAGATAGCAGACTGAATCAAAAGTTAGAACCCTACAATATGTTGTATAGAGGAAACATATTTAAAGCAGGGAGATACATACAGAGTAAAGGTAAAAGGTTGGAGCAGAATCTATTATGCTTCAGGTGAAGTCAAAAAAGCAGGGGTAGCCATCCTTATCTCAGATCAAACAAATGCAAAAATTGATCTAATCAAAAGAGATAAGGAAGGAAACTATATCTTGCTAAAGGGTAGCATAGACAACAAAACAATATCAATACTAAACAAATATGCACCAAGTAGTATAGAATCTAACTTCCTAAAGGAGAAGTTAAGAGAGTTGCAAGAAGAAATAGACAGCAAAACTGTAATAGTGGGAGAGCTCAAACTTGAATTCTCAGAATTAGAAAAATCAAACCACAAAACAAATAAGAAAGAAATCAAAGAAGTAAATATAATATTAGAAAAAAATAGGTATGATAGATCTTTGGAGAAAACTAAATGGAGACAGAAAGGAATAAATATTCTTCTCAGGAGTTCATGGAAGCTATTCAAAAATTGATCATATATTAAGACATAAAGACCTCAAAATTAAATGCAAGAAGGCAGAAATAGTAAATGCTTTCTTTTCAAATCACGATGCAATAAAAACTACATTCAACAAAAAGTTAGGGGTAAATAAACCAAAAAGTAATTGGAAACTAAAAAATCTTATCTTAAAGAATGATTGGTTGAAACAGCAAATTATGGTCACAATTAATAATTTCACTCAAGAAAACGACAACGATGAGACATCATACCAAATTTTGTGGGATGCAGCCAAAGCTGTAATAAGAGGAAATTTTATATCCTTAGTCTTGCTTGAATAAAATAGAGAAAGAGAAGATTATTAAATTGGGTTTACAAATAAAAAAACTAGAAAAAGACCAAATTAAAAATCCCCAATCAAATACTAAATTTGAAATTCTAAAATTAAAATGAGAAATTAATAATATTGAAAGTAAAAAAACTATTGAACTAATAAATAAAATTAAGAGTTGGTTCTATGAAAAAACCAATAAAATAGATAAGCCTTTGGTAAATCTGATTAGAAAAAGGAAGGAGGAAAATCAAATTAGTAGTCTTAAAAATGAAAAGGGAGAACTTTCCACCAATTAAGAGGAAATTAGGGAAATAATAAGGAGTTAATTGGCCCAACTTTATGCCAATAAATTTGATAACCTAAGTGAAATGGACGACTGCCTCCAAAAAGATAGGCTTCCCAGATTAACAGAGGAGAAAGCAAAGTGCTTAAACAGTCCCATTTCAGAAAAAGAAATAGAACAAGCTATTTATTAATCAACTCCCTAAGAAAAAATCCCCAGGATCAAATGGATTTACATGTGAATTCTACCAAACATTTAAAGAACAATTAACTGCAATGCTATATAAGCTATTTTTAAAAATGGGGAATGAAGGAGTCCTACTAAATTCCTTTTAGAACAGAGACATTGTACTGATACCTAAACCAGGTAGATTGAAAACAGAGAAAGAAAATAATAGACCAATCTCCCTAATGAATATTGATGCTAAAATCTTAAATAAGATATTAGCAAAAAGATGACAGAAAATCATTCCCAGGATAATACACCATGATCAAGTAGGATTTGTACCAGGAATGCAGGGCTGGTTCAATATTAGGAAAACTATCAGTATAATTGGCCATATTAATAACCAAATTAATAAAAACTATATGGTCATCTCAATAGATGCAGAAAAAGCATTTAATAAAATTCAACATCCATTCCCATTAAAAACACTTGAGAGGATAGGAATAAATGGACTTTTCCTTAAAATAATCAGCAGCATCTATTTAAAACCATCAGTAAGCATCATATGTAATGGGGATAAACTGCAACCATTCCCAATAAGATCAGGAGTGAAACAAGGTTGCCCTCTATCACCATTACTATTCAATATGGTATTAGAAATGCTAGCTTTGGCAATAAGACTTGAGAAAAAGATAAAAGGAATTAGAGTAGGCAATAAAGTAGGCAATTATCACTCTTTGCTGATGATATGATGGTATACTTAGAGAACCCCAGAGATTCCACTAAAAAACTTATTAGAAATAGTCCACAACTTCAGCAAAATTGCAGGATACAAAATAAACCCACATATATCATCAGCTTTCTTATATATCACTAACAAAATTCGGCAGTCAGAGTTACAAAGAGAAATTCCATTTAAAGTAACTACTGATAGTATAAAATATTTAGGAATCTATCTGCCAAGACAAAATCAGAAACTTTATGACCAAAACTACAAAACACTTTTCACACAAATTACATTTGATCTAACCAATTGGAAAATCATTAAATATTCTTGGATAGGCTGAGCAAATATAATAAAGATGACAATACTATCTAAACTAATCTATTTGTTTAACGCTATACCAATGAGACTCTTTTTTTTTTTAATATAACTTTTTATTGACAGAACCCATGAAAAGGTAATTTTTTTATAACATTATACCTTGCATTCTCTTCTGTTCCAATTTTCCCCTCTCTCCCTCCATTTCCTCCCCTAGATGGCAAGTAGTCCTATATATGCTAAATATGTTGCAGTATATCCTAGTTACAATATATGTATGCAGAACCAAACAGTTTTCTTGTTGGACAGGGAGAATTGGATTCAGAAAGTAAAAATAACCCAGGAAGAAAAAAAAATGCAAATAGTTTAAATTCATTTCCCAGTATTCTTTCTTTGGGTGTAGCTACTTCTGTCCATCCTTGATAAATTGAAACTGTTAGATCTTCTATTTGTTGAAAAAATCCACTTCCATCAGAATACATCCTCATACAGTATTGTTGTTGAAGTATACAATAATCTCCTGTTTCTGCTCATTTCACTTAGCATCAGTTCATGTAAGTCTCGCCAGTCCTCTCTGTATTCATCCTGCTGGTCATTTCTTACAGAACAATAATATTCCATAACATTCATATACCACAATTTACCCAGCCATTCTCCAATTGATGGGCATCCATTCATTTTCCAGTTTCTAGCCACTACAAATAGGGCTGCTACAAACATTTTGGCACATACAGGTCCCTTTCCCTTCTTTAGTATTTCTTTGGGATATAAGCCCAATAGAAACACTGCTGGATCCAAGGGTATGCACAATTTGATAATTTTGGGGGCATAATTCCAGATTGCTCTCCAGAATGGTTGGATTCGTTCACAACTCCACCAACAATGCATTAGTGTCCCAGTTTTCCCGCATCCCTCCAACATTCATCATTATTTTTTCCTGTCATCTTAGCCAATCTGACAGGTGTGTAGTGGTATCTCAGAGTTGTCTTAATTTGCATTTCTCTGATCAATAATGATTTGCAACACTCTTTCATATGAGTGGTAATAGTTTCAATTTCATCCTCTGAAAATTGTCTGTTCATATCCTTTGACCATTTATCAATTGGAGAATAGCTTGATTTCTTATACATTTGAGTCAGTTCTCTATATATTTTGGAAATGAGGCCTTTATCAGAACCTTTAACTGTGAAGATGTTTTCCCAGTTTGTTGCTTCCCTTCCAATCTTGTTTGCATTAGTTTTGTTTGTACAAAGGCTTTTTAATTTGATGTAATCAAAATTTTCTATTTTGTGATCAGTAATGGTCTCTAGTTCATCTTTGGTCACAAATTTCTTTCTCCTCCACAAGTCTGAGAGATAAACTATTCTATTTTCCTCTAATTTATTTATAATCTCGTTCTTTATGCCTAGGTCATGGACCCATTTTAATCTTATCTTGGTATATGGTGTTAAGTGTGGGTCCATGCCTAATTTCTGCCATACTAATTTCCAATTATCCCAGCAGTTTTTATCAAATAATGAATTCTTTTCCCAGAAGTTAGGGGCTTTGGGTTTGTCAAACACTAGATTGCTATAGTTGACTATTCTGTCTTGTGAACCTAACCTTTTCCACTGATCCACTAATCTATTTCTTAGCCAATACCAAATGGTTTTGGTGACTGCTGCTTTATAATATAATTTTACATCAGGTACAGCTAGGCCACCTTCATTTGATTTTTTTTTTCATTAATTCCCTTGAGATTCTCGACTTTTTATTGTTTCATATGAATTTTGTTGTTATTTTTTCTAGATCATTAAAATATTTTCTTGGAAGTCTGATTGTTATAGCACTAAATAGATAGATTAGTTTAGGGAGTATTGTCATCTTTATTATGTTCGCTCGGCCAATCCAAGAGCACTTAATATTTTTCCAATTATTTAAGTCTGACTTTATTTGTGTGGAGACTTTTTTATAATTTTGCTCATATAATTCCTGACTTTAAGATGTTCAGAAGTTAATAAAATCTGTGAGTTCACAATAGAGAAACCAGTTCATTGTTTGTTAGTTAGGAAAACCTAAGGTTTCTGTGAAATGGACAATCCCAGGAAAACCTAGAGTTTTTGAACAAGAATATATGAGGAGATAGGCATATAAGTACATGTCATTCTGAACTATGCTAATGAAGACAAAAACCATGTTATAACCTGGCCAGTTAAAATAAAAATTCAATAGAGAACTAAGTCCCATATGTCATTGTACACAGCACAAGGGACAGATCTTTCTTCCTTCTCTTGTTCAACTCAAAGAGAGCTCCTGTAATTGAGGGATACATTCACAAGAGAGCTGCAATCTTCATTCTCTCCAAAATTCAAATGGGATTCTCAAGGCTAACATAGGGAATAGAACCAACTCCAAACTGGCTATCATGAAAGAAGAAGACATGTTCATATTGAAGCCATCAATTATAGTAGATAAACAGAAATCTAAGGGAGAAATCAGGGATTGTGGAAGGAAGTTGGGCCAGTATTCAGTATTACATTCAGGTAAGAAACTGTAGCTTCTTCCAAATTATACTAAAATATTACTATATAAAACATACCCAGCTCTTTCATAATTATTATAGGTTATGGGAAATGATTTTGTCCCAAAGACCTAATTTAGGAAGAATTAAGATTAAGAATTGTCATGAAGAAGCAGAAGAAAATACTTAAGATCTTAAAGACATATTATAAATTAACAAAAGTTCAAGAGTCAAATCAAAAAGAAGATAATTTCACAAATATAACTTTAGAAAAAATATTCTAGTTAAAAACAATCTACTACAGCTGCCTAAATAAATCTTAGGAAGGAAAACATGGAAGGAGAATATATAGATTAAAACAAAATGTGGAAAAATCTTATTAAAGTAATGAAGTCTGAGAAAAAATAATATAAAGCACTTGCAAATTAAAATTACAGTTAAAAAATAAAGAAAATTTAAGATATCTATCACCTAAAATAACTAATCTTAAAAACAAGTTTGGAAGAATTTAAAAATCATCAAACTCCTGGGAAACCATTACAAAAACAATTCATCCCCATCCTTCCTCCCATAACCCCCAAAACTCCCTAGGAATAAATATTGGAAATATAAAATAAAATATTTTAGAATCAGAAGTAAAAGTTGAAATAGAAAGAATTTATCAATTAGATCTTAAAGAAATCTCAAATTGTAAATTCCCAGGAATATCTTAGATCAAAGAAAATTTTAAATAGTTTTTGTTTATTTTAAAACAAACCAAGATGTGCAGTTCCAAAAACACATACCATGGAGCTAAAATGAAACACATACCTCTCACTAATAGTAACTAAGAGTCAATTTAGATGTCCTTTTTCATCTGCAAAATACCTATTCAAATACTTGAGGGAAAAAAAGGGCATTTTTAAATACTGCATGACTAATTATCAGAACGGATTAAAAAAAAATAGATAGTTGAGGAATGTCTTAATTCAGAAAGTGTGTTAGAATTAACCCTTGGGGTACCATTAGCATTTATAATAACTTGGGTTTTTACATAAAGACAGATTTTAAATGTATTATTTACTCAGCAGACTGTAACATCTCCTTCTGTGCTCTCTGTCTTTTTTCATAAGCATTCATTGAGCCCATTTTTCAAAATACATATTATTTTCCCCAATAAATCAAACAGGCTCAATGGGAGCATAATGTATCCTTTCATGTAGAAACAGAACAGTGAAACAATATTTAAAACTCAGAGAGTGTAACTGATAAACTCTCATCACAGCTGTAGATTTATAATTATCTAGTTATGATTGTTTTCTGAACCATGTTGTCTCATAACAAAATACAGAGATTGTCTCAGACTCACACCTTTCATTACATGGGCCCTTGTTTGCCACCACATTTCATTTCATTTGTCTGGGACAAGTTACTATTAACTTCAGTAGCAAATCAAACGCTAGAACTACAAGGAAATAGAGAAGACAAAACTGTGGTCAACATGGACCATGAAGTTTTGCTGTATGAATTTGAAAATTGTTATAAGTAGGAAGTGTAATTAGTATCTTCCAATACAGGAAACACAAATTGATGCAGCTGGTACAGTCAACAAAGTGAATCCACATGAAACAGTCATTTATTCCAGTGTGTCAGGGTTTACAAATGTAATCTCAAGGTTACTGCTGCTTTTTAAATGCTCTTGGTTATAGTTTTTGTATTTATAAACTGAAGACATTAGAGAAGATGATCCCTGTATTATATTCTACCTCTCCATATTTTTGGTATGATTTTACCAATTCTATTTAAATGTCATAAATTTCATGTATTACTTTATAATGAATAAGATAGGATCATATTGTTGAATTTCCAAATGCAAATAAAATACAGAATTTAATTTCAAGTTCTTCTATGTAATTTGATCATCTCCTCCTCTCAACACACACACACATACACACACATATTTAGATTAGCAAATAATAGTCACCTTTATCATGTTCACATGGGTTGCAAATGTATTTTCTTGGGAATAGCATAGAAACTGGATTCATTTTTATGGGAATTTCTGTTTCAATTTTTTTCTTGTTTTGACATGCTAAGATTATGCATTTAAATTCAATTTTGGAGGCCTATATTCAGGTAATTTGGGCTATTATCTTCTATTCAGAGGATATGGGAAAGGGAACAAGAATTTACAGAATATCATCTATGTGTTAGACATGCTGGCTAAGTCCCTTAACAAAAATCCTATTTATCCTCAAAACAGTCCTTCGATATAGGGACTATTATTATCCCACTTTGCAGTTGAGAAAATAGGCAGGCAGAGGTAATATAGCAATAATAAAATAATAAAAGTATTACATATACAGTACTTAACTATGTGTCATGCAATATATTGAACAAATTTCCATTATTATCTCTGATCTTCACAACAACCCTGAGGAGAATTTCTTTGTTTCCTAATAGTCTGATTACACAGATGAAGAGATTGAAGCAAATAAAATTTAAGTAACTTGCCTCATCATCCAACTCATAAGTATCTGAAACCTAGATCCTCCTGATTCCAGACAGTACTCTAGCTATGGATTCCCCTGGCTGCCTCCAAAATTAATTATGTTCCTCATATTTTAGGTTAATTAATAAGAATTTTAATTTTATATAGAAATTATTAAAATTAACATTTTAATGATATTTGAATTCCAACAATCCTTGAAAGTCTAACAATTTTTAGTGACTCTGTGTATATGTCTTTCTCTGTCTCTATCTTTTTGTCTCTGTTTCTCTCTCCCATCCATCCCATCTCTTAATCTGTTTCTCTACTTGCCTATAGAGTACTACGTCTGATTTTTTTTTAAGAAAAGGCTAGGATTGGGGTTGATGTGTTGAAATTAAATGCAGTGTTTAAAAGGATGTAATAAAGAAGATATGTTAAATAAAATGCCTATATTTAACAATATTGAAATCTAGAGCTTTGGAAATTATTGAGATTCACAAAAATATAATTAGGGAGGTGAGAGGTATTCAATAAAGGTAGATGAAATGTTATGAAGAAAGTATCAGTCATGGATTTTTTTTTTTTAAGCAATTGAGGGAATTAGAACAGCAAATTGCAGTGGGAATTAAGAGAACTATATTGACTACATCTTCTGAGTCAGTTCTGGAGCTTTCTAATCACTTAAGAGTCTAGTCCAATTTCTGTCTTGAAAAAACTGAGAGAAAACTTAATTTCATTGTTTGAACCTGTCCCTGCATAGCTAGGAAACAGGACCCGCTCTACCTGCTCCTTAGAAATCATTAATTAAGGACTTAGGTTATACTGACCAAAAATCAATTAAGATTCAAAAAGTGATACAAAAGTTTTCTCAAAATTATGTATCTGAAGTAAATCATATGTTTTATTTGAAAATTCTCCCTATCCTAGTTAACAAGTTAGTATTTGATGTTGTTTTGATTGAATACAGACACTTGCAGAGAATGGGATCCCTCTTTTATCTGTTATCAGGAAATGCACCTATTTGTTTCTATGCATCTGTTTGCTTTCCCTTCTAAGTTGAAAACTTATTAAGTTTTGTTCCAATTAGAAATCAGATTATTTAATTTTGTATCCTGATAATTTTTTTGTTTTAATTAATTGGTCTTATTTTATTGTTTTTAATGTATACATTTCTCTTCCTCACCCCCATTCTGGGTTTACATCTGAGCTGAGGAGATCTGATCTTCATTTATTATGCAATGGGCGTGAATTGTTTAAAAAATCAATCTGTTTAGAAGCATGAACCTTTGTTTCCCCAGTCATTTCATCTTTTACATGTCACATTTGTCAATAGGCCAATAGTTATTTGATAAATGGAGTAAAAAATGTGGGCAGAGTCAATTCAACTGGCATTGTGAAGTTCACAAGTTTTATGTCATCAGCTGAATATTAAGCATTAGAATTGAAAATCCCATATGTATTTCAGAATTGACACAACAAAAACAAAACTCATTATCTTTTACTTAAAATGTCCATTCTTCTAAATTCTCCTACTTCCCTCTAAGGTAGAGGTTTCAAACACAGAGCTTAGGCTCAATCCAAACAGAATAACCCAAAGAGAATAAAATGCAATTGAAAATATTTAGCAAAATAAAGAAAAATTTGACAATTGATAATGTTAGTATGTTATTGTCTAAGTCAATATGCAGTTGCGGGGTCCTTATATATGGCATAATTTCTATTTGAGTTTGTCCTCACTGCTATAAGGAAACATTCTTCTTTTTAGCAAGATCAACTCTCATGTCATTTTCTACTTTTCCATTTCCCTTTACTCTAGATAGTAATCTGTTATCAAAAACATTATTCAGACCAAATAGATCCAAAGGTATTTTTAAAATAAGTTTTTGTTGACAGAACATATGCCTAGGTAATTTTTTACAATATTATCCCTTGCACTCACTTCTGTTCCAACTTTTCCCTTCCCTCCCTCCACCCCCTCCCCTAGATGGTAAGTAGTCTTATATATGTTAAATATGTTATCCTAGATACAATCTATGTGTGCAGAACCAAAAAAGTTCTCTTGCTGCACAGGGAGAATTGGATTCAGAAGGTGAAAATAGCTTGGGAAGAAAAACAAAAATGCAAACAGTTTACATTCATTTCCCAGTGTTCCTTCTCTGGGTGTAGCTGCTTCTGTCCATCATTGATAAATTGGAACTGAGTTAGAGCTGCTCTTTGTCTAAGATACCCACTTCCATGAGAATATATCCTCATATAGTATTGTTTTTGAAGTGTATAATTATCTCCTGGTTCTGCTCATTTCACTCAGTATCAGTTTATGTAAGTCTCTCCAAGCCTCTCTATATCATCCTGCTGGTCAATTCTTACAGAACAATGAAATTCCATAACATTCATATACCACAATTTACCCAATCATTCTTCAATTGATGGTCATCCATTCATTTTCCAATTTTTAGCCACCATAAAAGGGGCTGCTATAAACATTTTGGCACATACAGGTCCCTTTCTCTTCTTTAGTATTTCTTTGAGATATAAACACAGTAGTAGCACTGATGGACTAAAGGGTATGCACAGTTTGATAACTTTTTGAGCATAATTCCAGATTGCTCTCCAGAATGGTTGGATGTATTCACAATTCCACCAATAATGTATTAGTGTCCCTGTTTTCCCACATCCCCTCCAACATTATCATGATTTTTTCCTGTCATCTTAGCCAATCTGACAAGTGTGTAGTGGTATCTCAAAGTTCTTTTAATTTGCATTTCTCTGATCAATAGTGATTTGGAACATTCTTTCATATGAGTAGAAATAGTTTCAATTTCATCATCTGAAAATTGTCTATTCATATACATTGACCATTTATCAATTAGAGAATGGCTTGATTTCTTATAGATTAGAGTCAATTCTCTATGTATTTTGGAAATGAGGCCTTTATCAGAACCTTTAACTGTGAAGATGTTTTCCCAGTTTGTTGCTTTCCTTCAAATCTTGGTTGCATTAGTTTTGTTTGTACAAAGGCTTTTTAATTTGATGAAATCAAAATTTTCTATTTTGTGATCAATAATGGTCTCTAATTCATCTTTGGTCACAAATTTCTTCCTCCTCCACAGGGCTGAGAGATAAAATATACTATGTTCCTCTAATTTATTTATAATCTCGTTCTTTATGCCTAAATCATGGACCCATTTTGATCTTATCTCGGTATATGGTGTTAAGTGTGGGTCCATGCCTAATTTCTACCATACTAATTTCCAGTTATCCCAGCAGTTTTTGTCAAATAATGAATTCTTATCCCAAAAGTTAGGATCTTTGGATTTGTCAAACATTAGATTGCTATAGTTGACTATTTTGTCTTGGGAACCTAACCTATTCCACTGATCAACTAATGTATTTCTTAGCTAATACCAAATGGTTTTGATGACTGCTGCTTTATAATACAGTTTTAGATCAGGTAGGCTACCTTCATTTGATTGTTTTTCATTAATTCCTTTGAAATTATTGACGTTTTGTCCTTTCATATGAATTTTGTTGTTATTTTTTCTGGGTATTAAAATAGTTTCTTGGGAGTCTAATTAGTATGGCACTAAATAGATAGATAAGTTTAGGGACTTGTCATCTTTATTATATTCGCTCAGCCTATCCAAGAGAACTTAATATTTTCCCAATTATTTAAATCTGACTCTATTTGTGTGGAAAGTGTTTTATAATTTTGCTCATATAATTCCTGACTTTCCTTTGGTAGATAGATTCTCAAATATTTTATGCTATTGACAGCTATTTTGAATGGAATTACTCTTTGTATCTCTTGCTATTGGATTTTGTTGGTGATGTATAAAAATCCTGAGGATTTATGTGGATTTATTTTCTATCCTGCAACTTTACTAAAGTTGTGGATTATTTCTAACAGCTGTTTAGTAGAATGCCTGGGGTTCTCTAAGTATACCATCATATCATCTGCAAAGAGTGATAGTTTAGTTTCCTCATTACCTACTCTAATTCCATTAATTTCTTTCTTGATTCATTGCCGAGGCTAGCGTTTCTAATACAATATTGAATAATAATGGTGATAGTGGGCAACCTTGTTTCACTCCTGATCTTACTAGGAAAGGTTCCAGTTTTTCCTCATTACCTATCATGCTTACTGATGGTTTTAAATATATGCTCCTGACTATTTTAAGGAAAAGTTCATTTATTTCTATCCTCTCAAGTGTTTTTATTAGGAATTACGATGTTGGATTTTACCAAATGCTTTTTCTGCATCTATTGAGATGATCACATGATTTTTGTTAATTTTGTTATTGATCTAGTCAATTATACTAATAATTTCCCTAATATTGAACCATCCCTGCATTCCTGGTATAAATCCCACTTGGTCATAGTGTATTATCAGCTGGGGATGATTTTCTGTAATCTTTTTGCTAATATTTTATTTAACATTTTAGCATCAATATTCATTAGGGAGATTGGTCTATAATTGTCTTTCTCTATTTTCAACCTATCTTGTTTAGGTATAGTACCATATCTGTGTCATAAAAGGAATTTGGTAGGACTCCTTTATCCCCTATTTTTAAAAATAGCTTATATAGCATTGGGGCTAATTATTCTTTAAATGTTTGGTAGAATTCACATGTAAATCCATCTGGTCCTGGAGATTTTGTCTTAGGGAGTTAATTAATAGCTTGTTCTATTTCTTTTTTCTGAAATGGGACAATTTAAATAATTTAATTCCTCCTCTGTTAATCTGGGCAAGATATATTTTTGAAGGTATTCTTCCATTTCATTTACATTATCAAGTTTATTGCCATAAAGTTGGACAAAGTAAGTCCTAATTGTTGCTCTAATTTCCTCTTCATTTGTGGTGAGTCTCCCTTTTCATTTTTAAGACGAACACTTTGATTTTCCTCTTTCTTTTTTTAATCAGATTTACTAAGGGTTTGTCTATTTTCTTGGTTTTTTCATAGAACCAACTCTTAGTTTTATTAATTAATTCAATAGATTTTTATTTTCAATTTTATTGATCTCTCCTTTTATTTTTTAGAATTTCAAGTTTAGTGTTTGACTGGGGGGTTTAATTTGTTCCTTTTCTAGCATTTTAAGTTGCAAGCCCAATTCATTAACCTTCTCTTTCTCTATTTTATGCAAGTAGGCCTCTAGAGATATAAAATTCCCTCTTATTACAGCTTTGCCTGAATCCCACACATTTTGGTATGACATCTCATTATTGTTATTTTCTTGGGTGAAGTTATTAATTATGTCTATGATTTGCTGTTTCACCCAATCATTCTTTAGTATGAGATTATTTAGTTTCCAATTATTTTTGGTCTATTTTCCCCCTGGCTTTTCATTGAATGTAATTTTCATTGCATCGTGGTTTGAAAAGGATGCATTTCCTATTTCTGCCTAACTGTATTTGAGTTTGAGGTTTTTATGTCCTAATATACGGTCAATTTTGTATAGGTTCCATGAGCTGCTGAAAAGAAAGTGTACTCCTTTCTGTCTCCATTTCATTTTCTCCAAAGATCTATCATATCTAACTTTTCTACCTCTTTGACTTCTTTCTTATTTATTTTATGGTTTGATTTATCTAATTCTGAGAGTACAAGGTTGAGATCTACCACTATTATAGTTTTGTTGTCTATTTCTTCTTGCAGCTCTCTTAATTTCTCTTTTAAGAATTTAAATGCTACACCACTTGGTGCATATATGTTTATATTGATATTGCTTCATTATCTATGCTACCTTTTAGCAAGATATATTGTCCTTCCTTATTTCTTTTAATAAGATCAACTTTTGCTTTTGCTTGATCTGAGATGAGAATGGCTACCCCTACTTTTTTTTTTTTTACTTCACCTGAAACATAGTTGATTCTCCTCCAACTATGACCTTAACTCTCTATGTGTTGCCCTACTTTAAACAATCTATTGTTTCCTGTAAACAATCTATTGTAGGATTTTGGTTTTTAATCCAATGTGCTAACCACTTCCTCTTTATGGGTGAGTTTACCCCATTCATTTTTATGATTAAAATTACCAATTCTGTATTACTTGCCATCTTGTTAACCCCTGCTTATGTTTTTCTCCTTTCCGTCCTCCATCATTACCCTCTGTAATGGGCTGAAACTCGAGTTGATGCACTGAAGTCCCAAGCATGTGAAGCTAAATAGTAATTGGACCATACTCTATTAATATATATGCTTGGAGAAAGAATGACCCTCGCCCACTCTTTGTGTAAGTTCTGATGTGTTGTATAAGAAATGACAATTTTGGTGGGTGGAGGCAGAGGGGCAGGAAGAGAGGCAGGGAGGGACTGCTGGCTTCACCTCAAAAAGAATAAAGATCGAAGATTTTCCCTTAAACTGAATTCCTGACTCTGGCTGATTTTAAAATATGCAGTCATCACACCTCTCCCCAGTATTAAACTTGCTTCTCACAGCCCTCCCCTTTTTTAGTATCCCTCCCTCTGGGTCTTTAGATTTCCTCCTTCTATGTAATGGGCTGAAGCTCGAGTTGATGCACCGAGGTAATGTGACGACCACGTATTTAAAATCAGCCGTAGTCAGGAATTCAGATTAAGAGAAAAATCTTCAATCTTTATTGACGTGAAGAGGTGAAAAAGGATTGCAATAGCAATATGGGCAAAAAAGATTGTGATAGCAATATGGGCAGCTGCGACAGGAAGCCAGCTAGCAGAGGGGGATTGGAGATGAAGGGCCTTCACAATGGCAATGAGAGCAACTGTGTCAAGACGCCAGCCAGCAGTCTCTTGTTCCTCTTCCCTTCCCACCCCCTTGCCTCCACCCACCAAAAATGTCATTTCCTATACAACACATCAGAACTTGCACAAAGAGTGAGCAGGGGGCATTCTTTCTCCAAGCATATATATTAATAGAGTATGCTCTAATCACTATTTAGCCTCACGTGCTTGGGACCTCAGTGCATCAACTCGAGCTTCAGCCCATTACACTTCTACTTAACCTTTTTCTTCACAATTTCTGTATTGCCTTCTGTTTAACTTACTCCTTCCGTTTCACCTTTCCCTTCCCATTTTTCAATGAGGTGAGAGAAGTTTCAAAATAAATCGAATATGTCTATTTTTTTTCTTTAAGCCAATTCTGATGGCAGTAAGATACAAACTATCTTGTAGTAGGATAATTATGTATAGTTATCCTATGTATAACTATGTATAACTTTGTAGTAGGATAACTATGTTCATCCCCCTCCATTCTTTCTCTCAGATATAATAGGTTTCCTCTGCCTCTTCGTGAGATGTAGTACCCCCACTTCATCCTCTTCCAGGTACAATTTCCTTTCTATCTTTAGTTTCTAGAACAAGGTATACATGTATTCTTTATACATCTTTATAGCATAAATATAGTTCTAAGATTTCTTTTTATCTTTTTAGGTTTCTCTTGATTTCTATATTTGTAGATCAAACTTTTTGTTTAATTGTGGGGTTTTTTCATCAAAAATAGATGAAATTCACTTATTTTAATAGTTGAATGTTCATCTTCTTCCTTGGAAAAAGATGCTCATTTTTGCTAGGTAAGCTATTTTTGACTGCATAGCAGTTACTTAGCCTTTCAGAATATCATATTCTGGGCCCTTTAATCCTTTAATGTGGACCTTGCTAGATCCTGGGTAATCCTTATTGTGGCTCCTCTATATTTGAATTGATTTTTTTTTATCAGTTTGCAGTATTTTTTCCTTCATCTGACAGTTCTGGAATTTGGTCACTATATTTCTTGGTGTTTTGATTTTAGGATCCCTTTCAGTAGGTGATCAATGAATTCTTTCAATGTCTATTTTACCCTCTGTTTCTGTGATTTCTGGGCAGCTCTCTTTGATAATTTCCTGGAAAATAGTGTCCAGGCTCTTTTTTCATCATATTTTTCAGGTAGTACAATAATTCTCAGATTGTTTCTCCTACCATGTTTCCCCAATAATAAGACACTGTCTTATTTTTTTTTTTTTTTTGGACAGAAAAACACCAGAGGGCTTATTTTCAGGGGAGGGCTTATTTTAATGAACATCAACAGCAATTTTAATAAACAGGTAAATGTGAACCAAAAAAAAGTACCTTTATTCAATAATGATCATGTCATCTTCTTCAACAACATTGTCATAAGTGTCCATACCCTGAATTCCCTCCTGGATGTCTTGCGCCTCTATTTTCTTCAGAAGAAGTGGACCCAATCTGTCATGTCCAGCAATATAGCTCTCTTTAAATGAACATGTCTTGTCCAGGTAACCTGCTCGTAGTGCCTTGGTGACACAGCTGTCAGTAATTTCATCCCATGACTTCTTCACCCAAGTCACGACTTCTTGCAGACAGAGTTTCACAAAGTTTCCACGCTGATTTCTTTCCATTCTATTTTCAATGTAGTCATTGACTTTCATGTGCAAATGGTCCTTGAATGGCTTGTTTATTGCAATATCAAGGGTCTGGAGATAGGCAGTCATTCCTGCAGGAATCATTACTTGATCTATTCTTCTCTTTGCAAGGAAGTTCTTCATTTCTTTAGCACGGTGAGTGCTGGCTGAGTTCTTCTTTTATCCTCCATCATGCCCCCTGAGTTCTTCTTTTATCCTCCATCATGCCCCTTTTATCCTCCATCATGCCCCCTCACTCCCGCTTACATACCGAGTTTTTATGTTGTCCTGCCTCAGCTCTCCTCCACGGCACTGCTCTCAGTGGTGCCAGCAAGCAAATCATTGGAGAACAGGATGATGCACTCACTACTGCAGCTCTGATTGGATGCAGCTCAGAGCACAGCGTGCATTTCACCCACGGGGGAATTGGGGGGAGGACGGTGCATACTGAGGATACCATATTGTAGTGTGTAGCGCAGGAGATCACCTTCACTATAGTAGCAATCTCAATAGGGCTTATTTTTGGGGGAGGGCTTATTTTCGGGGGAAGGCTTATTTTAGAGGAATCTTACACAGTAAAGGGAGGGCTTATTTTTGGGATAGGTCTTATTATTAGGGAAACACAGTAGATCTATTTTCCATGTCTGCTGTTTTCCCAAGAAGGTATTTGGCATTTTTTCCCATTGTTTCTTTCTTTTTTTTTTTTTACTTGACTGATTTTTGTATCTCCTTGAATCATCCAATTCCATCTGTTCAATTCTGATTTTCAATGAAGTATTTTCTTCACTCACTTTTTTAATATCCTTTTCTAATTGTCCAATTGAGTTTTTAAGTGAATTGTTTTGTTCAATGGAATTTTTTTTCCATTTTGCCAATTTTATTTTTTAGAGAGGTATTTTCTTTTTCCAACTCACTAATTCTGTTTCTCAAAGATTTGATTTTTTAATCCACTCTATCTTTAAATGAGTTGGGATGACTTGTCCAGACTCTCTTGCCAAGTTTCCCTTTCCTTTTCCCATTTTTCTTCTAGCTCTCTTGTGAGAGCCTTTTCAATTTTTTTTCTATGAGAGTCTTCTGTGTTGAGGACCAGATCATATCCCCTTTGGGGGATTCATCTGAAGACAGTCTGTTTTTAGTCTTCTCAAGGTTAAAAGTCTGCTCTCTATCCATATATGTAATGGGCTGAGGCTTGAGTTGATGCACTGAGGTCCCAAGCACATGAGGCTAAATAGTAATTGGACCATACTCTATTAATAGATAAGCTTGGAGAGAGAATGGCCCCCACCCACTCTTTGTGCAAGTCCTGATGTGTTGTATAGGAAATGACGATTTTGGTGGGTGGAGGCAGGGGAGTGGAGAAGGAAGGGGAGGAGAGACCTTTGGGACGGCCATTGGCATAGTTGCCGACACAGTTGCCTCCATGGTTGCCTCGGCTCGCGTCGCTCTCTCTTAGCTGGCTTCCTGTCGCAACTGCCTATATTTGCTATCGCAATCTTTCTTGCCTATATTTGCTATAGCAATCTTTATTCACCTCTTCACTTCAATAAATATTGAAGATTTTTCCCTTAACCTGAATTCCTGACTCCGGCTGACTTTAAATACGCGGTCATTACATTTGGCGCCCAAGCGTGGGAACCAAGGACCCTACTTTCATTGAAGAAGTCTCCAGTGACCAGGAACTTAGGTGAGTATAAGACAAACAGGGAACTTATTTTCTTAAAGACGAAAGCAGTAACTTTTTGGCTGAAATGGGACAGATCCTAGGTAAAGATTCTCCATCCCCCACCCCAAACCCCCCAACCCCTACCCCACCCAGGAGTGGTGTTATAAAAAGCCTGCGTGACCTGATAGAAGAGGAAGGGCTAGTTGTATCTTGGGAACACGCAGCTAAACTTCTGGGTACATTAAAACGCACCTCCCCTGGGTTCTTAGAGGAAGAGCAAATCTCTCTGGGTAACTGGGCATTGGTTGGTCAACAGATCTCTGATTATAACATTGACAACCCTCAGTCAGTTCCCTTCGAGGCATTCTATTTATACAATACGATACAGATGGCCTTAAAATACCGTACTTGTTTTAGGAGAAAAGGAAAAAACTCTAAGAATGGCCAAATGCGGAAGCCTGAGGTAAAGGAGGAAGACAAAGAACAGATTAATGGCCATATCCCCACAGGGCATGAAGACTTAAGTGAGGCTCAAGGGCGGGGTGAATCTGAGGCAGCTTTAGCCCCACCTGAGGAGCAGGTAATTGACTCTCCTCCATCAACTCCACCCTCCGGGATGGAGGGAGGAGGGGTAGTGGGGGCGGCAGTGACAGCACCAGCACCTCCCCCCCAGCATCCAGCCCCTCCCCCCCAGCATCCAGCCCCTCCCCCACAGCGTCCAACTGCTCCTATGAGTAGATTGCAAAAGGGACTAATTAAGGCCAAAGAAGAAGGGAGAAATGTATTGGAAATCCAACACCACATTTTTCCAGTTATTCAACAGTTTGATTCTTCAGGTCAAGAAAGTAGAAGATACTCTCCTTTTGATATAGATATCCTCAAAGACCTGAAAAAAGCTTGCACTCTTTATGGGGCTACATCAGCTTATGTTAAGATGTTATTACAAAATTTGTCTTTTGAAGTCTTGACCCCTGATGACTGGAAATCTATAGCAAAGATATGCCTAGAACCTGGACAGAACTACTTGTGGCTTTCTGAATATAGTGAGCTCTGTAGGATACAAGCCCAACAAAATAGTCAAAGTGGAGTTCATGCTGCAATCACCTATGACCTGCTTACAGGTACAGGTCCTTATGCAAATGTCGCAGCACAAATTAATTATTCTGTAGCAGCATATGAGCAAATTGCTGTTAATGCTATCAAAGCGTGGGCTTCCCTCCACAATAAAGACGACAAGAGGGGGGCCTTCACAAAAATAACACAAGGGCCAAATGAACCCTTTGCTGACTTTGTGGGACGTTTGCAGACAGCTATCACAAGAACAAATGGAGAAAATCCAATAACAGACGTTTTGATAAGGCAGCTTGCTAAGGAAAATGCTAATGAGGTTTGCAGAAGAATTATACTAGGACTGCGCAGGGATGCTCCTTTAGAGGAGATCATAAGACGCTGTGCCACAGTGGACACAGGTGCCTTTTATACCCAGGCTATGGTGCAGACTTCCCAAAATCCAAACATGGGAAGACAGAATCCCTCTTGGCAAGGGACTTCGAGAGAGACTCGTAGATGCTTTCAGTGTGGAAAAGTAGGACATCTGAAAGCTCAATGTTGGTATAGAGATAGAATGGGAAAACAAGGTGGGAGAACAAGACCCCAAACCCCATGTCCAAAATGCAACAGAGGCTTCCATTGGGCCTCAGAATGCAGACAGATTCAGGGAAACGGGATGAGGGGCCCAGCCCCAGGGCCCAAGGCAAAAAACACTTGGGGCATGATGGCAGCCAATGGTGCACCCAGGGAGGGCCTAGAAGTCCAGTATCCAGACATGACCAATCAGCCAGAAAGCCATATGATGGGAGAAGGGGATTACGCAGTCAACCAGCCAGGAAGCAACCTGATGGCAGAAGGGAATTACAATTGGGGAGAATAGAGCTGTATGCAGCTGGGACAACTGAGATACCCCCTGGAGAGGTGAAATCTGTTCCTCTCCAGCCTATGGATCCCTTACCTCCAGGCACAGTAGGCTTGACCATCTCACCTCCTTTTTGTACGTACAAAACAGTGTCCATCCACACACTGATGTGGGAAACTGGGGAATGTGTAGATAATATCCCAGTCACTAATACAGGTAGACAATGTGTGACTTATCACCCAGGAGACGTAGTAGCATCAGGTTTACTCATACAGAATCCTAATAAGCAACCTGGTGATAGTCACCCAGGTTCTGACTCCAGACCACAAAATCCAGGAATTTACTGGACAGCAGCTGTAACAGCTGACCGACCTATGCTCACGATCTATATAAATGGCCTACCATTGGAAGGATTGGTAGACACAGGTGCAGATCGTACAGTTATTAGAGGTGCCAATTGGCCCAGTCACTGGCCAAAGATTAAAGCAGACACCTATATGTCTGGAGTAGGAGGATCAATAGCAGCTGAAGTTAGTGCTGCCCCTATGAGATGGACTTTTGAAGGCAAAACAGGAGTTTTTACTCCTTTTATAGTTGAAAAACTCCCCATCAATCTGTGGGGAAGAGATGTTTTACAACAATTAGGGTTAAAAATGAGTACTTCGGTTTTTTAAGCAGGGCTGCTGTTGAAGGCCTGCCAACACTTTCACCTGTTCCTATCCAATGGAAAACTGATACACCAGTGTGGATAGAACAGTGGCCCTTGGGTAGCGATAAAATTCAGGCCTTATTAGATATAGTACAGGAACAGCTTGAACAAGGACATTTACAACCTTCTCTAAGTCCTTGGAATTCCCCAGTGTTCGTTGTAAAAAAGAAATCAGGAAAATGGAGGATGCTCACTGATTTAAGAAAAGTAAATGAACAGATGGAAACTATGGGAACTCTTCAGCCTGGACTTCCATCTCCTACTCAATTGCCTAGAGAGTGGCCTCTTTGGGTCATCGATATTAAGGATTGTTTCTATTCTATCCCTCTGGATAAGGAGGATATGAAAAGATTTGCCTTTTCAGTGCCCAGTGTTAACTTAGCTGAGCCTTATAAAAGATATGAATGGACAGTTTTGCCACAGGGAATGAAAAACAGCCCCACTATGTGTCAAATGTATGTTGCTGCTGCTCTTGCTCCAATAAGAAAAGCATTTCCAAAAGTTATGCTATTACATTATATGGATGATATATTGGGATGTGCACCTGAGGAACAAATGTTAGAAGCATGTCTACAAAAGACCATAGAAACACTAAGATACTACAAATTATACATAGCTGAAGAGAAAATTCAAAGACATGCTCCTTTTCAATATTTAGGATATGAAGTATACCCTAAGGTGCTTACAGTACAAAAACTGTCCTTAAGAACAGAGAAGCTAAACACCTTAAATGATTTTCAGAAATTGATAGGCGATATCCAATGGATGCGACCAGTGTTAGGCTTGACTACCTATCAGTTACAACCATTATATGATATTTTAAGGGGAGACAGTGCTTTAAATTCACCACGCCAGCTTACAAAAGAAGCTCAAGAGGCTTTGAGAGAAGTTGAACTGGCTTTATCCAATGTGGTTGAGAGAGTCACTCAAAAACCCTTGGAAATAACAGTTTTGCCACACAAGAGGCACCCACAGCAGTCCTTCATCAAGGAGACAGTGTGATAGAGTGGGTGAACCTCCCGGCACAACTAGAACAAAGCCTTACTCCTTACCCAGTGCTTGTGGCTAGAATTTTGTTAAAGGCCATTAAGCGAGCAGTACAATTATCTGGGGCAAGACCTGATAAGATATACACCTTTTATACCAATACACAAATTAATGTGTGTTGTGAGACCATCCCAGAGTGGCAAATTTTATTAGCCATGGCTCCTAATTTTATACATGGGTCTCCATTAAAGATAACCAGACTTTTACATAATTGGCGATGGATTCTTGAAGAAAAAGTTTCTAAAGTTCCTCTTAAAGGACCAACTATCTTTACAGATGCATCCAAACACAATATTTGTGCTGTATACTCTCATGATTTAACCATAAAGAGAGTAGTCAGAACTCCTTTTCAGTCCACTCAGCAGAACGAATTGTATGCAATCATGTTAGCTCTCACTTATTACCCAGGAGACGTAAATATAATATCTGATTCAGCCTATTCAGTAGGTGTGGTACAAAGAATTGCCACAGCCCAAATAAAATTTGCAGCTTCTAATATATATCAGCTCTTTAAGGAACTTCAGGAGCAAGTGAGAAAACATCCAGGTAAGATTTATATCTTGCATGTCCACTCACATAGTGGACTCCCAGGCCCTATTTTTGATGGGAATTCAAAGGCAGATAGCCTTTTAACTATGTTAGCCAGTACACCTTTATTTCAGGAGGCCCAGGAATCCCATTCTAAGTACCATCAGGCTGCTCGAGCTTTGCGTTTACAATTTGGGATTACAAAAGAGGAAGCTAGGAGCATAGTAAAAAGCTGTACAGCTTGCCTTCCTTTCCATGCTCCTACACTGCCTCCAGGGAAGAACCCTCGTGGTTTGAGACCCAATGAAATCTGGCAAATGGATGTGACCCATTATAAATCTTTCGGTCGTCTGTCTTTTATCCATGTTGTGGTAGACACCTTTTCAGGATTCACTTTTGCCATACCAGCAGCAAAAGAGACAGCCCGAGTGGTCACTGAATTCCTCATGCAAGCATTTGCCATTATGGGTGTCCCACAAGCAATAAAAACAGACAATGGTCCTGCATACACCTCCAAACATTTTGCACACTTTTGTGCACAGTATAAGATTTTACACACCACTGGCATACCCTTTAATCCTCAAGGACAGGCAATAGTAGAGAGGAGAAACAGAGATATTAAGACGCTGCTCCAAAAACAAAAGAAAGGGGGAGCCAGAGGTAACCCTAGAGAGCTTCTAAATCTAGCACTTTATACTATTAACTTCTTGATTTTTGACGAAGATGCACTGGCTCCGGCAGACAGGTTTTATAACCCACCGGAAGGGCAATGTCCAGTGCGAGCAGCTCCACTATCTTTAGATAATCGCCAGGTGATGTGGAGAGACCAGAAAGTGGTGAATGGAAGGGACCAGATAGGCTAACTGCTTGGGGGAGAGGGTTTGCTTGTATCTCTACAGGTGGAGAAGGAATCAGATGGGTGCCAACGAGCCGTATTCGCCTTGTCCATCGCAGAGAGACGGAGCAGACCCTTGAAACGAAGGAGAAGACCCAAGAAACATCGGGTGGTTCTGTTGCTGATTGTGCTCACCATTGAAAGAGTGTGGCAGTTATGGCGTTTGACTCATGGACATAGAAAATCATTGGACTTCAAAACCCTCAGAAATCATTGGATTCTCTGAGACATAAGATTGTTGTAGGACTTTAAAGCCCTCAGGAATCATTGGATTTTCTGAGAAATGATAAGACTGTTACAGGACTTCAAAATCTGCTGGAATCATTGGATTCCCTAAGACATAAAAAGACTTTTGCTGGACTTCAAAAACTTGGGGGGATCATTGGATTCCCTGATATGTGAAGCAATGGACAATAGACTGGTTTTGGACTATCTCTTGGCTGCTGAAGAGGTGTATGTGTGACTGCTGTTTACATACTCTCCTTCTAGGACTTATGGCAATCTTTTACATCATACTGTTGATTTATATTGTTTGTTATACCGTTACTTGGGTGCATAATTCATGTTTGTTACACCACATCAAGCCTGCACTGACTGTGGGGAGAGTCATCACTAATAGTCTCTGCGTTGTTGCTATGTGCTATGTGTTCCCATGCTGATGGGTTTGTGCATAATAAGACCCTTGAGCCCAGAAACCTGCTAGCAACCCCCACTTCCCTTTGGTGCTTTTCATCTCCCTTCCTGAGATGTCAGGGAGGGCGTGATTATCTCCTTTTTAGTGCTTTCACCTCCCTTCCTGAGAAGTCAGGGGGGTCGTGATCACTTCCTTTTTGGTGCTTTCACCTCCTTTCCTGAGAAATCAGGGAGGGTGTGATCACCTCCCCTTGGGGGCTCTGACCTCCCTGAAGAGTCAGGGATGGCATGATCACCTGTGTTCTAAAACAAAAGAAAGCGGGAGATGTAATGGGCTGAGGCTTGAGTTGATGCACTGAGGTCCCAAGCACATGAGGCTAAATAGTAATTGGACCATACTCTATTAATAGATAAGCTTGGAGAGAGAATGGCCCCCACCCACTCTTTGTGCAAGTCCTGATGTGTTGTATAGGAAATGACGATTTTGGTGGGTGGAGGCAGGGGAGTGGAGAAGGAAGGGGAGGAGAGACCTTTGGGACGGCCATTGGCATAGTTGCCGACACAGTTGCCTCCATGGTTGCCTCGGCTCGCGTCGCTCTCTCTTAGCTGGCTTCCTGTCGCAACTGCCTATATTTGCTATCGCAATCTTTCTTGCCTATATTTGCTATAGCAATCTTTATTCACCTCTTCACTTCAATAAATATTGAAGATTTTTCCCTTAACCTGAATTCCTGACTCCGGCTGACTTTAAATACGCGGTCATTACACATATAGAATCTATCAATAGTTAAAATGCACTTTAATTTTTTTGCTCATTTTGTCAAAGAAGAGTCAAAGAAAACTAACAAGGAAAAAAAATGATATGCCAGGGACAGTAGCAAGGCACTAACAGGACAGCAATGGATGTGCTGTGTCTGCACTCTGAGACTTCGAGAGCATGCTTAGACACTGTGGGTGGGTGTGGCCAGGTCCTGAAAGACTCTAACTTTTGGGGTTATAGTCTTCATCCCCTGTGTTTTTAGCTTTTCTGCTTGTCTATTGGCTTGCTGCCAGAACAGAGTAGCCAACACTGTGATAAAACTCTCTCTACAGAAACGGCTGAGATCACACCCTATCCCCCTGTGGTCTGCTCAGCTGTGAGCTCCCTGTCCTACTCTGTCTGCTGTGCTGCAACTGCCTGCCTTCAGTTTATGCCTGATCTATCCATCCCCAACCACAAGCAAAAACAGACATTTTCTGGCAAATTTAGAGGATTTCTTCTCTTGGTAATTATTTGTGGTTTTTTTTTTTTTTCAGTCAAGCACTAATTCTGAGGTTTGTCATGAAATAAATTATTCTGAGAGAAAAGTTGGAGCCTAAGTAGATGTGTACATCCTCTCCGCCATCTTGACCAGAAGTCAATGTAAAGCTATTAAGGAATTTAAAGACTAGATCATTTACATGGGAAAATATTCAAATATTTCAATAAATCTGTCATCTTATTGGTGTGAGTATGATTTTCAATTACTCATTTTACATTTGCCCATGTTATAGGAGAGTAGAACTGATTCATTTCCTTCCACTGTGGTTCAGTGTGATGACTGCATATTTAAAATCAGCCAGAGTCAGGAATTCAGGTTAAGGGAAAAATCTTCAATCTTTATTGAAGTGAAGAGGTGAAGAAGGATTGCGATAGCAATATGGGCAGACAGGAAGCCAGCTAGCAGAGAGGGATTGGAGGTGAAGGGCAGTCGCCATAGCAATGCAAGCAGCTGTCTCTCTTTCTGCTTCCTTTTTCCCTCCCCTGCCTCCACCCACCAAAATCATCATTTCCTATACAACACATCAGTACTTGCACAAAAAGTGGGTGGGGGTCATTCTTTCTCCAAGCATATATATTAATAGAGTATGGTCCAATTATTATTTAGCCTCACGTGCTTGGGACCTCAGTGCATCAGCTCAAGCCTCAGCCCATTACAGTTCAGGTGTAAGAACAGAATGAGAAGAATCACTTGTAGGTTAACCAATTGATTGAAAATGGTGATTTATTTAATCATAATAGGGGAACGATATTGAAAAAAGACATTAAGAAAATATTTTTTTTATTTTAAAAACTGAAAATTAAAAACTACAAGGGTGTTCTTTATTATTAAATCTTTAGGAATTTATCTAAATGTAGTTCCCTTTTCCACCCCTAAGAATTGAGCAGTATGATCTACCAATCAAAGATTTGAGTGGAGATGTTTTACATATACAAGTATTGTTATTTCTGTCTCTGCAAACAAACCTTCTTATTCCATGAATTGAAACTACAACCTTCATTAAGGAGGCTGTTCAGATCATTCATTTCTATATTTCTTAGGAGGCTGGACTTTTCTAGAGCTAACTAACATACTCTTGTCCAAATATGCTCTTCCTCCCCGCCATTCCAGCTTTATTTTATCTCTAGGTTTCTCCATAAGAGTAAATTCCTGAAGGACGGAGACTGTTTTTGCTTATTTTTAATTTTTTATTATATTTTTATATGCTTTTATTTTCATTGATTAGTTGTTCCTGGCATATAGTAAATATCTGATAAGTATTTATTTACTGATGGTTCTACCAAAGTCTATAATTCCTCCCCAGTGTTTTCAAAATACTTTAAAGATAAAACAACAACAACAAAAAGAAAAACAACAAAAACTATCTCAGTACACATAGCAGGGTACTCTGGTAAATGATTATACTTTCTTGTTCACCATTTGTCTATGACATTCTAACCACAAAATGATTCACAATGTATTGAGGACTATCTTTACATTATCTGATCTTATATTTCAAATAATAATGATAACAAAGTAATCTATACAGTAGAGACATCAAAAGAAGTTATCTTCATATCTTTTTAATAAAGTCATTATTTTTTCATTTGGTAACTACTTATGTAGAAAAATGATGGATTGGGCTTTTGAAGGAGGTGAAACCAGGCATAGGAAGAGATAGGAGGTATCATGACACAGTGTGTGTGGTAGGAGTACTATATCTAGATGTAAATACATGAGACTGATCTATGAAGGTGACATGAGGGGACCATATTTTTACAAGTACTATTCTTCTTTTGATATATCTCCATTCAAAATCATAGGAAAAAATATGGCAATCATGAGATAGACACAGCATCTCAATTGCAAATATACTCAAATTAATGAATGGAGATTAACATTAGCTATCACAAGAAAAAAGAAAATCGATATGTTTATCATATTTTCTACAACCAAAAGAAGTTTGTCCCACAACCTTTAAATGTCCCCAAATAAATATTCTTAACTGTCACCTATATATTTTGAAGATTTTTTTTCACAAGAAATGCCTCTTTGAATAGATCCAGGGAAGAGTGTTGTTACCCTTAGGTGATATGAAGTGCCCACCAACCTGTTGCTCACCCACACCTGATAAGGCTTACTCACTTCTGGAATGATTAGACCCACCATTTCAATTCTTTCTCTTTTCAATCCCCTTTAGGACATCCACAATTCCCCCTTATCACCCTTGAAATTAGTATGGGAAATTTTAGATTATTCTTCCACATTGGGCGAAGGATAAGTGTCTTTGACCATACTCATAGATCTAATAATAAGATGTCAGGTCAAATATTTCTTTTTATCAAATATGCTTATAGCTCGGCAACTTCTAAATATATCATAATTCCAAAATCATTGTCTCTACTCTCAGAATTACACATTCATTAGTTTTTATGGCCCAATTTTTATTTGAGTATTAAGAAAACCAGTATTAGATATAGTAAGATAAAACTCTCTCTAGCTTTAGGATCCTTCTTACCTCTAAATCACAAAGTTTATTGTCTTTCCACTAATAGGTGATTCCTTCTCATACAGGGACTTGCAAAAGAGCACCATTCTGCTAATATCATATGCATTCTCAGCCTATATATGAAGGCAAGTGAAACCAGGCATAGGAAGAGATAGGAGGTATCATGACACAGTGTGTGTGTGGGGAGTACTATATCTAGATGTAAATACATGAGACTGATCTATCATTCTATCATCCTAAATAAGTATGAGTATTCCTCAGAAAATTGTAGAGAGGAAGTTAATAGTAAATTTTGGAGAGCTAGAAAGGGCTTTATAGACAGGTCCCTCTGAAGTTTCTTGCATACTACTTGATGAAAATATGTGCAACTATATAGCTGTAATTTTTTTTTTCTAAAAGAGCTCTTAACAAGTTATTAATAAAGTAATTGCTTTGTGATATTAATTATATGATGTAATTTAAATTTCTTTATTTTTTTCCCTCAGGAGTGAGTTTTCCTTTAATTTACTCAGTGGGTAATTGTTTAAGGTAAGAAAAAAAGTGAATTATCTTTTTATGTCTGTTTCTCTATGTTTTTAATCATGAGGTATATAGCAATTCTTCATATTTATACAACATTTGATTCTTATATTTGAATGCCCAATGTCTAACACAGTGACCAACTCATGCAGAAGCTTAATAATTGCTTTTTGGCTGATTGATTACTTGATTATAGAATTTCAATTTACTTTAAAGGTAACATTTCTTTTCCCTTCTCTATTTTGTAAGCAAGTAAGGTAAATGAGACAGATTCAGAAAGAATAAAGAACTTATCCTAAGACAGCAAGAAGGGGAGAGGTCAGAAAATCATATATAAGATATTTGGCATCTCTTCAAAATTATTAAAGTCATTTTATTTAAATAATACTAACCTCAAATTTTTGTTGAAAAGTATATTGTCTTTTTTTTCCCCCTTGGGATAATGTGATTTCACTTTATTTATTTTATTTTTTATTTTTTTATAATAACTTTTTATTGACAGAGCCCATGCCAGGGTAATTTTTTTTTTTACAACATTATCTCTTGCACTCACTTCTGTTCCGATTTTTCCCCTCCCTCCCTCTACTCCCTCCCCTAGACGGCAAGCAGTCCTATATATGTTAAATATGTTGCAGTATATCCTAGATACAATATATGTTTGCAGAAGCAAACAGTTCTATTGTTGCACAGGGAGAATTGGATTCAGAAGGTAAAAATAACCTGGAAAGAAAAACAAAAATGCAAATAGTTTACATTCATTTCCCAGTGTTCTTTCTTTGGGTGTAGCTGCTTCTGTCCATCATTCATCAATTGAAACTCAGTTAGGTCTCTTTGTCAAAGAAATCCACTTCCATCAGAATATATTCTCATATAGTATAGTTGTTGAAGTATATAATGATCTCATTTCACTTAGCATCAGTTCATGCAAGTCTCTCCAAGCCTCTCTGTATTCATCCTGCTGGTCATTTCTTACAGAACAATAATATTCCATAACATTCATATACCACAATTTACCCAGCCATTCTCCAATTGATGGATATCCACTCAATTTCTAGTTTCTAGGCACTACAAACAGGGCTGCCACAAACATTTTGGCACATACAGGTCCCTTTCCCTTCTTTAGTATTTCTTTGGGATATAAGCCCAGAAGTAACACTGCTGGATCAAAGGGTATGCAGTTTGATAACTTTTGGGGCATAATTCCAGACAATCATTGTCTTTTAAGTAAAAAAGAATCCTTTTACATATCGAATGAGTTTGACATAATAATCTATTTTAATGAAATAACAACAGTAATAATATCCTCCATGGATATGAAATCTATCTCCAGGGACCTCAATGTGCTAAGGGTAACAATCTAAGTAATTTTCACATTACCTCTTTTATGTCTATTAGGACTCAGATTTTTTTTTTTTCATTTTGTATATAAGAGATGGTAAAGGACCCAGGATTATAGACATAATACGTGTATAATGATGCCTTTCGTTGTAGAACTATTCTTAGCATTTATGCACATTTTAATTATGTCTTGTGAATGAGAAAAAATGTAGTGCATTATATTTGTCAGTTAATACAAAGTAAACTTGGTATAAAGATGTAAACAGTATAAAAAGTCATTTTTTTTTATTCTTAGTTTAACAATTCAAAGACTCCTCAGTTAGTAACTTAACATTGAGAAGCCATATATAATTTATAAAGCAAATCATGGTAATTCCATCACAATGTCTCCTGGATGAAAACAATTCTAATTAACCTTTTGAAATATCAAAAGAAAAATAATTAAATCTACCTATTTCTTTGAATAATATGTTTTATTTTTAAAATAGCAACTTTTATACTAACTGCAATTATGAAAGTCTACATGTCAGGTGGTATATCTGAAGATTTTCAAACCGAAGCAAATTTATGGCAGAATGATTATGACTAGGCCAACATGCACAACTCAGTTGAAAGTATTGATTTCTGTTGGGAGTTCAAATGTTGGAGTTCTTGTTCTTCTTTAAAATATTATAAAAGTTCTCTCTGGGTGCCTTCCCTGGAATCAGGATATTGTCGGTTCCTGTTCGGGCGCCAAAATGTGGTGAGCTTTTTCTTTTCAAAGCGCAGCCAGGTGATAAAAGTTCAGATCTTTTATTATCTCCAATATAGCCCGGTTAGCTTAGAGACCTATCTCTCTGCTTGGTTCCAAGAGCTCTCTCCGAATGTCGCCAAATCCAAGGGTCTAGTCCTTCAGCCTCTGCCTCTGCTTTCTTCAGCCTCCAGCCAGCTCCATTCTTCATGTCATTCCAGTGAAATCTCTCAAAGTGCTCTGTGTCTGTTTCTTTTATACAAGAGGGAGGAATTGTGGGATACGAGAGAGAGGGATTATGGGTTTTCTCCCATAGTGCTCTCTGGCCCAAAGAGCTTCAAGGGAGGTGTGAACTCATTGAACTCCAATGAGTAAAGGTGTGAACACAAGCCTTGTATTAATTAGTTCTACTTAGTACCTTGTTTCAGGTTCTGGCCAAAATCTTGAAAAATTAGATCAACTCTAATTAGTTAGCAGTTAGTAAGGATTCCAACAGATTTCAATTGAGAAGAGGTCAATTATCATTTTAGAAGATGAAATATTCAAGGGAAACTTTGGAAGTAAAAAGGTCATTCCCAGTTTCTTTGCTTTGAAATGCAATTGAATTAATAATAAATAAACAAATCTTGGTCATTTGTACAAGTTTATTGAGTCTATATACTGCAAATATACCATAAACCAGACCCAGGAACAAAAGCCATGAACAATAGAAAGAGGGTTAGGTAATCTTTGAGAATTTGCAATGTTTATTTAGTGACCCCAAGCTTTGACCCTAACTTTCTCCTTAAAATGAAAGTTGATCTTGAGTGGTGTTATAGAATAATACAATCTCTAAAGATTTAAAGTTAAATGCTATTATAAAGACAACAATGATATATGAATTAGAAGTTAGCATGTGTTGTTTAGATTAGAAACTAGGAACTGAGTGGTTTAAAAGATATCATCAAAAGTATAAGAAGGAAAAAAGTGGGTGGAGTTTATAGTGAAAGTAAGGAATTACTGATGATCAAACCATATAATCAAATTGTATTCATAAAATGTCAAATGAAGTAAAAGGTCCTTTTTATAATAAAGTGACTTCTCTATATTGAACTTTGTGAGAGTTCAACAGAATAGTCTTGAGTAGCCATGATTGAATCAAGTGTCCAGTTGATGAGGCCACTGATTCCAAGATATATTTAAGTACCTTATATCTAGTTAGAGTGAACTTTCATACAGTTAGTAATAGTGGCCTTTTAGTTTTAATAATATTTTTAAGTGAAAGTTATAAATTTTCTCTATTCCTCCCTCTCATTCCAATCCTTTTAAAAAGCAATTAATTATAATTTACACATGGAAAGAAAAGAAAAAGCATATTTTCATATTAACTATTTTCCAAAACAAAACACATACAAAAAAGAAAAAGAAAACAGAAAAAGTGCATGCTTTATTTCATGGTCAGACTCTATTGGATCTTTCTCTGGAGGTGGACATTTTTTTTTAGCATAAATCTTTCAAAATTATCTTGGATCATTGAAGTGCCCAAACTAGCTAAGTAATTCATACATGATCATAGTATCTTTCTGTTTCTTTGTATCATATTTTTAAGGTTCTGCACAACTCACTTTGAATCAGTTTATAGGAGTTTTACAAGCATTTTCTGAAAACATCCTGATGATCATTTTAAAAAAAAATAATTAATTTAGTAATTAAGTTATTTTTCATTCACAATGGTTTATAAATCATGTCAGGAAAGAAAAATCAGAATGAAGGGAAAAAAAAAAAAAAAAAAAACTATGGGAAAAGGAAAAGAAGCAGGAAAAAAAAAAGAAGTAAACATAGCATATGTTGACTTACATTAAGTCTCTATCGATCTTTTTCTGAATGCAGAAGGCATTTTCAATCCAAAGTCTAATTGGAATTGCTTTAGATCACCATTGAGAAGAATCAAGTTTTCATAGTTAATAAATGCATATTCTTGCCATTATTATGTGCAAAATATTCCTGGTTCTGCTTTGTTTTGTAAATCTTTCCAGGCCTTTCTACAATCAGTTTCTTCATCATGTTTAATAGAAATATAATATTCCATTACCTCCATGGACCATAACTTGTTTATCATTCCCCCAATTGATGGGCATCTAATTTTCCAATTTTTCCAATTCATTACCACATAAAGAGCTGCTACAAATATTTTTGTACAAGTGGGTCTGTTACCCTTTTTTAATGATTTCCTTGGGATACAAAACCAGTAGTTGCCATGCTAGGTCAAACAGTATGAACAATTTGATAAACCTTTGAGCATAATTCCAATTTGCACTCTGGAATGGTTGGATCATTTCACAATTTTTTTCTTAGGGAGTTCATTGATGACTTGTTCAAATTCTTTTTTTATAGTGGGATTATTTAAGTAATTTATTCCCTCTTTTAGTCATCTGGGCAAATTATAATTTTGTAAATAGTCATCCATTTTGTTAGACTATCATATTTGCTCCTATTCAGTTGGCAAAATAGTTCCGGATTTATTGTTTTTATTTCTTTTTCATTTGTGATAAGTTCACCTTTTTCTTTTTAGATGCTGTCAATTTGATTTTTCTTTCCTTTTTCTACTCAAATTAACCAAAGTGTTATGTATTTTGTTGGTATTTTAATGAAATCAACTGTTAAGTTATATTGATTATTTCAATAGTTTTCTTTTTTTAAGTAGTTTTATTTTTGCTTTTTGCTTTATCTGAGATCAGAATTCCTAATCCTGCTTTTATTTTTTTTACTTTAATTCTATTCCAATCTTTTATCTTTACTCCATATGTGTCTTTCCATGTCAAATATATTTGTTGTAAACAACATTTTGCGGGATTCTGTTTTTTTTTAATCTACTCTGCTGTTCATTACCATTTTATGGGAGAATGCATCCCATTCACATTCGCAGTAGTGAATGATTCATGTGAGCTAATTTGTTCAGTTGTACCTAACCTTTTCTCTTCTCTCACTACAATCCTTTTTCCACTAATTAATGTCTTTTTCTACTATATATATATATACACACACACACCATCTTTCCATAGCTCTTTATTGAATATAATTTTATATTCAAAGGAAGCATTTACTATTTCTACCTTTTGTTTTGTATATCTTTCTTTATTTGATTAATTCTAATTTTGAAGATATTTTTTTCATTTGGCCAATTGTATTTTTCAAAGCTTCTTTTCCCAAGCTGTTCACTCTTTTATATAGCTCTCATTGATTTTCTCATTTTCCTTCTCCTCTATATTTGCTATTTGAAGTCTTTTATGAGCACTTCCAAAAAGTCTCTTTGATAGTGAGACCAATTCATATCAGTCTTTGAAATTTCCTCTGTCGACATTTTGTTCTCATCTGAGTTTCTGTTTTGGTCTTTTCTCTCACCATTGTCTCTTTCTTCGATCAAGATAGTTTTTCATTTCTCCCTCATTTCCCTTTTTTTTCTTTTGATATTTCCTTTTTTTTTTTTTTTTTTACTTTTATGGTTGATCTTTGCTCCTGAGGGAAAGAAGATGCTGTCCCAAGCTTCCTGTGCAGGTCTAAGTCTTGAGTTTGAAAACAGACTTCCCTCTTTGCAGGGGAAAGCTTTATCTATTCTTTCCAAGAAACACCCTGGTTTACCAGAATTTGCTTTCTGAGCTATGTGAGTGGTTACTGCCCTACTGGTTTGCTCCACTACTGAGTTTTCAGTTATTGATCTCTTGTGATTAAGACCTTCTCACTTACTTTCCCAGACTCTGTCTGAGTTGGGCTGAACATCCCTTTTAATCAATCATACTGACTTTTCTTGAACTTTTTCTAATCTATTTTGAGCTGGAGACTGGTTTCATTCTATTCAATTTTGTTCAGAGACTTGGTTCTATGTTTTTTGGGGGGGTTTTTGAGGGAAATCGCAGAGCTCCAGCAGCTTCCTGGCTTTACTCTGTCATCTTGACTCCACCCCCAGAATTCCAAGTTTCCTATTATCCCCCCAAAAAATCAATATACTTATACACCCACAATTCTGCATGTGATTCAATAGCTCATAGAATATATATTTATGCACTGCCAAGCTTCTATAAGTTGAGGTTCTTGGAGTACATTTCCTTATAAGTCTCCTCCAACTCTAAATATATGATCTGATCATTATATATTTCAATAATTCTACCATTTTGCTTTAACTCCTATATATAATGTGCTATACTTGTTGCCTGTTGTGGTAAACTAAAAACAAACTGTTTCTAGCTCTGACAAGTAGATAAAAAGATGTGAAAAAAATAAATGTGAAATCAGACTCTATGGTGATCCTTCATTTTTAAGGACCAATGATATCATGGGATGATATATTGAGTTGCATATGAATTTGACACAAAAGTCTCAATGAGTGATGATGACATGTGACTAAGCTGTAATTGCTTTGTAATGCCTACTTCACAGCCTTCATGGTCATTAGAATGAATTATTTTCATCAACCTGTACTGCTAAAAGAGGTTCTCACATCGTTACAACAGACATACCTCTAATTTACCAAGTTTTAGTTAGCCTCAATTTTGTTTAGACACTCTACTAAGAATGTTTTACTAGGGTGTAGCTATTGAGCATGCCACAGCTTCCTGGACCCACAGTTTGGTTGACAGTTGAAAATAAAAGATTGTTCAATAGTCTCAAAGGGTTTGAAAACCCTCACACCAAAGGCATAGTCCTCTCTGAACATCCCCGCCAGAGTCTCACAAAGCAATCTAGAAAAATTTCAGGAGTACACTTTTTTTTTGCTCACCACAGAATATAGTTTTCACTTTATTTGCATCCATAATTAAATGCAAATTTGAAAGTCTACCATTTTTTAAAAGATTAGAGAAATATTTGACTATTCAGTAGGGAAGATGAGACAGTAGTAAAATTCAACTTTAAAAAATATAAAGTTGTAGAGTGTATACTGTGGGCAAAGCCCCATTAACTATGTTAAAACATTAAGACAGAGACAAGCATAGAGATAGAGTCACAGAAAAAGAGCAACAGAAAGTGTGTGTGTAGGTATATGTGTGTGTGTGTGTGTGTGTGTGTGTATGTGTGTCAGGGAAATAGAATTAGAAGAAGTCTTAGGAACGATCCAATCCCCTTTTTTCTCTCTCAAGGAAACTTAAGTCTAGGGCAAAAAAGTGATTTGCTTAAGACCACCAAGTGCTAAGTTTTGGAGGTGATATTTGAATTTAGATTCTCCTAAATTCAGAGCCAAAGCTATTTTTATCATTTCAAGATTATCGTGGTTAGCCTTCTTACATAATAAATAATATCAATAACTTCCTCAAGATCACACAGGAAGGAGAGGACTTCCAGGGCGGAGCCAAGATGGTGGAGCAGGCACATACCACTCTCTAAGCTCCTCTCATTCCCCTCATAACCAACTATTTAATCCAGCCTCAAAAATAACTCTTCACTGCTTAAATTCATGAAGATAAGAAGCACTACAACTTACCAGCCGATCCAGAAGCTTGCCAGGAAAGGTTTGTCCTGAGGGGCCAGGAACAGACTAGCACAGGCAGCGAGAGGCTAGCATCCTGAGCAGACCAGGGGCGGGGGTGATCTCTGTGGCTAGAGAAGTTATAGGGACCACTCTGCCATAGGCTGACTGCTCTACCTTGATTACAAAGCAGTAAACTGGCAGAGAAATTAATGCCTGAAACAAAGGGTCCTCTAAAAAACACCAGAACCTAACGAGATCTGGCTGTAACCCCTCAAACCCTGAAGTGACTCAGGCAGACTTTACCGCAGGCCTGTGGCCACATCCAGTTCAGGGCTTTTGCGGGGGCAGTTACTAATCTGCACGACAGTGGGGCACAGCCTGGGCAGCCTCTAATCAGCAGTGTGGGGGGCTCGGCCTGGGGCAATAGAACCTCCCCAACTGGTTCTCCCCAGCTGACTGTGCTTCCCGGGCAGACACTTCCGGTCCCTGCAAATCCATTCACTGCTCAGCTGCTAATACTCACAGCCCCAGGGCAGGGTTTGGCTTGGGAAGTGAAACTCTCACTGCTAAGTGTCTAGCCCCAGGGCAGTCGTTATCTCACACAGCCGAGGTTCTTTCAAAGGCACTTTCCCAGCCCGGCCCTGCAGGCCTGAGTTACTTTCTGGTGGGGAACTCTTTCCCAGAGCACTCCAGTACCTCGCTGCTTTTTGTAGCTGGTTGGCAGGACAGCTACCCGTCCATATACCTTTCATTGCTCTGCAGAGGAAGCTAGTAACCTCCTGGCTCTGAAGGCAGACCTTACAGGCTTTAACAAAATGAGTAAAAAAATCAAAAGAATGATTGATAGTTTCTACACAGAAAGAGAACAGCCTTTCAACCCTGAAGAGACTAATAACAGACAGTCTCCAGATGATTGTTGGTCTCCAATACAAAAGGCTCTCCTAGAAGAGACTATTAAAAACCTTAAAAGAGAGCTAGAAGAGAAATGGGGAAAGACACATAACTCACTAAAAGAAAAATTTGATAAAGTGGAAAAAGATCACACAGGAAGTAAGTGAAATAACATGGACTAGCTCATTATTGCTGACTCCAAATATAACACTTTATTGTTGTATAGTATATAGTATATAGAAAAACAATGCATTTAAGATGTTATAAAAGGAAGGAGAAGTGAAGGGAAGGGAAAGGAAAGGAAGAGAAAACAAGGAAAAAAGAAAAGGGAAGGAAAGGAGAGAAGAGAAGAGGATAGAATAGAAAAAGAAAAGGGAAAAAAAAGGAAAGGCAATCAAGGAACATTATGGAAATACAAAGAATTCAAATATACCCTTACCTATACATGTTGTTTTCCCCTTCTTTGATATAGTATAATAGAAAAAAAGTAGATTCAGATTCTTATTATATTACTTTTCTTTTTCTATAAATAAAAGATGTGACATTACTAAATTATCAACTAAAACTTTCCATAGATAGATAGATAGATATAGATAGATGGATAGATAGATAGATATAGATAGATAGATAGATAGATATAGATATATTTTTACTCCTGGAACAATAAGGAGGGAAAGTAGTACAAAGACTCTCAAACTTACTATCCATATGGTCTTAGGTTTCTCCCTTTCTGGGTCTTAATTTCTTCAGCTGAAAAAACTGGGCTGGATCAGTGGTGTCAAACTCAAATAGAAATGGGAAGCACTAAAGTATACATAAGGACCTCTAGAGAGCATGCTGACTTTGAAAAAAAAATTAACACTGTATGTTGTATTTTGATTTATTTAGCTAAATAAGTAATCCTCAGTCTCAGTCAACCTGTTTTGAATGCCACTCAGGATTATTATAAGCTAAATGAAGATATTGTAGTTCATACATCTTGGCTAAATAAATTGAGTTAGCCAGTACCACACAGAAGTGCTGAGAAGCCACAATGCCGAGGAAGAGTGAGAGAGGAGAAAAATTACAACTTCTATGTACTAGGAAATTAGTTATATATTGTAATTTTGTCTTTTGAAGTAAAGTTTTCTATGTAAAATTAATCTGTTAGTGACTAATTGAACTAGGGTTTAGGACAACATCCCCTAAAATTAAGAGAATCATATTGGTAGAAGCTCTTACGATTTTCATATAGCCTGGATCCTCAATTGTCCTTGAAGATATTAGACCCTGGGGGGAGGAGTGAGATCTAGTACACCTGTATGTATGGTATGTCAGTTGTGCATGGGGACCTTGTCTAACTTAGGGATGTGTGAACATTTCCAGTACATCTAAAAAAGAATCTTTCTTGTGGTCCTTTTGGGTCCTGATTATATTGTCATAGATATTTCTTTATCCCTACTTTATTACTTTATTCCCTACTCCCTAAGAGATGACTCCTTTCATTTGTAGCCTATATCTTTAAACTTAGCAAGACTGAGCCATTCAATCTCGTTTTGCTATCCTCATATTGGATGAATATCCAAGTTTCATCACAGCAAAGACATCATAAATTAAAATAATAAGAAAGCATGAATGTACCCTCTTACCTTTCACCCTCCCTCCCTGCCCTTTTTTTGTATGAAATTGGTCTGGGAAAGTTTATTCTATATTGATTGCACTTAGCTTCAATGGGCAGTAGGAATTTCCATGGACCCAAGAATTTGAGGCATGGAGTGCCTTAGAGCTAGGACTGCAGGGAGATGGTGAAGTTAACCAGTACAACATGGAAGCTCTAAGAAGCCAGAGCACCAGGGAAGGATGAGAATGGGAAAAAATTATGAGGCCCATATTTTGGGGGAATATATTTATTTATTTGTGATTATACCTTTAGCAATAATGATTTGTGTAAAAGCTAATCTATTAATGAATATGTGAACCAAGCATTCTTGATGAAAATACCAGAGCTAAATAGAAAATTTGACTTTCAAATACAAGACTTTAGAGAAACATCAAAAAAGTAAACAGGAAAAGAAAATCATGAGAATCTTAATAAGATTAAATGATTTACATTCTGATATGGAGAAATAACACTCATAACTAGTAAGAATTTTCACATTATTATTTTTATTTTTATCTTATTTATTAATTTAATATTTCCTCAATTACATTTGAAACAACATTTTTCATTTGTCTTTTTTAAACTTTTAAGTTTTAGATTATCTCCCTTATACTCATCCACAGTTCCAATTAAGAAATCTCATGTGAAATTATGCACTGTTTCCATAAAAGTCATGAAAGAAAACATAGATCTCCAATCCTAATAAAAAAACCTTCAAGAAAAATAAAATTAAGACAGAGAGAAGAAGAGGAAAGAGAAAGAAAGACAGAGAGAGAGAGAGAGAGAGAGAGACAAGGACAGAGACAGAGAGAGGCAGAGACAGAGAGAGACAGAGACAAAAACAAAAAGAGAGAGAAACAGAGAGGAAGGGAGGAAGGGAGGGAGAGGAAAAGTATGATTCAATATGTATTCAGACACAATCAGTTTCTTTTCAGGATATGGATAGTATTTTTCATCATAAGTCAAAACTTCACAGAGCAATTGTGGATCATTTTACTGTTGAGAATACCAAAGTTATTTATAGCTGGTCATCCAAGAACATTGATAATACTTTGTATGCAAAACATTTCATTTTGCTTGAATTCATGGTGGACTTTCCAGGTTTTTTTTCCCCCCAAGAACATTCTGCTCATCACTTCCCATATAACTACAATTTATTCATTCATTCCTCAATTGATGAACATTCCCTTAATTTGTAATTCTTTGCCCCGAGAAGAGAGCTGCTACAAATGTTTTTGTGATATAGATCTCTTTTTTTTCCCTTTTGTTAATGCTCTTTTAAAAATCCCTTTTGGAATTCATGCCTAGTACTGGTATTTATTAAATCAAAGGATATGCATGAAATTATAATCCTTTAGGCACAAAACATCTCTTGATCATTTATCAATCGGGGCATGGCTCTTATTTTTTATAAATTTGATTCAGTTCCCTTTCTTTGAAAAATAAGGCCTTAACAGAGAAACTTGCTTCAAAATTATTTTTATCATCACTTTTACTAACTGCATTCCCTTCTCTTTATTCTATTCTCTCTCTCCTTTCACTATGTCCATGCTCAAAAATGATTTGCTCCACATCAGATCATTCTCTCTCCCAATATGCTCTCTCTTTTTTTTTTTTTTCACCCTCCTCTTTCTTGTATCCTATTTTCCTCTATTTCTCTGCAGGGTAAGATAGATTTCTGTATCCATATTGAATGTGTAGGTTACTTTCGCTTTGAGCCAATTCTGATGAGAATAAGGTTCACTCATTCTCCCCCTCTTCCCTTCCAGGGTAATTGCTTTTTTTGCCTCTTTTTTATGGTAGATAATTTACACCATTCCATTTCTCCCTTCCTCTTTCTCCTAACACATTCCTCTCTTACAACTTAATCTCATAACTTTTTAGATATTATCCCCTGATATTCAACTAATGCCTGCGTGCCCTCTGTCTATATATTCCTTCAAATGCCATAATAATAAGAAAGTTCTAGTGAGTTACAAGCATCATCTTTTCATGTGTGAATGTAAAAAGATAAACCTCATTAAGTCCCTTATGGTATCACATTCCTGGTTACCTCTTTATGTTTCTCCTGACTCCTATATCTGAACATCAGATTTTATATTCAGTTCTGCTATATTCATCACGAATGTTTGAAAATCCTCTATTTCATTGAATAGCCATTTTTCTTTTGAAGGATTAAATTCAGTTTTGCTGGGTAGGTGATTCTTTGTTATAATCCTAGTTCCATTGATTATTGAGGGTATCATATTCCAAGCCCTCCCGTTCTTTAATTTAGAAGCCGTTAAATCTCATAATTATCCTGACTATGGTTTCACTACATTTGAATTTGTTTCTTTCTCAATACTTGCAATACTTTTTGCAATTTTAAAATTTTTTATTAAAGCTTTTAATTTTCAAAACATATAGCTAATTTTCAAAATTCAGCCCCACAAATCCCTGTATTCTAAAATTTTTCCCTCCCCCATCACCTCTCTTAGATGGCAAATAATCCAGTTTATATTGAACATGTGCAATTCTTCTATGCATATTTTCACAATTACCATGCTGCCAAAAAAAAAAAAAAAATCAAAAAGGAAAAAAAAAATGAGAAAGAAAAAAATACAAGCAAACAACTACAAAAAAGAATTAAAATACCATGTTGTGATACATACTCAGTTCCCACAGGCCTCTCTTTGGGTACAGGTGGCTCTCTTTAACCCAAGATTATTGGAACTGGCCTGAATCATTTCATTGTTTTAAGGAGACACATCCATCAGAATTCCAATGTACAATGATCTCCTGGTTCTGCTCACTTCACTTAATATCAGTTCATGGAAGTCTCTCCAGACCTCTCTGAAATTATCCTGCTGGTCATTTCTTAGAGAACAATAAAATTCCACTACATTCATATGCAATAACGTATTCAGTCATTCTCCAAATGATGGGAGTTGCACTTTACAGTTTCTTGCCTCTACAAAAAGAACTGTCACAAACATTTTTGCATATATGGGTCCCTTTCCCTCTAATGAATGATGTGGACTTATCTGGTATCCTGCAACTTTGCTAAAGTTATGTATTATTTCTCATAGTTTTTTAGTTGATTCTCTAGGGTTCTCTGATAATACCATCATATCATCTGCAAAGAGTGATATTTTGATTTCCTCATGACCTAATTTAATTTCTTTAATTTCTTTTTTCATCTTATTGTCAAATGTTACATTTGTAATACAATATTGTAAAGTAATGATGATTGTGGGCAACTCTGTTTCACTCTTGGTTTTATTGGGAATGTTTCTAGTTTTTCCCCATAACATATGATGTTTGCTAATGATTTTATAGAAGATACTGGTCATTTTAAGGAAAACTCCATTTATTCCTATACTTTCTAATGTTTTAATAGGAAAGGATGTTGGGTTTTATCAAATGTTTTTTCTGTATTTTTGAAATAATCTTGTGATTTAGTTTGGTTAATCAGATAGTCAATTATGTTAATAATTTTCTTACTATTGAACCACCCCTTCATTGCTGGTATAAATCCTACTTAATCATGCTATATTATCCTAGGGATAACTTGCTGTAATTTCTTTGCTAATATTTTAAGATTTTTCCTTCAATATTTGTTAGGGAAATTGATCTATAATTTTCTTTCGCTGTTTTTACTATACTTGGTTTAGCTATCAGGAGCATATCTCTGTCATAAAAAGGAATTTGGTAGGACTCTTTCTTTCTCTATTTTTCATAACAGTTTGCATAGTATTGGAATTAATTGTTTTTTAAATGTTTGGGAGAATTTATATGTAAATCTATGTGGCCCTGGAGATTTTTTTCTTAGGGAGTAGATTAAAAGCTTGTTTAATTTTTTTTTTAAATGGAAATATTTAAGTGATTTATTTCCTCTTATAATCTGGATCATCTATATTTTTATAAATATTTATCCATTTCACTTAGATTATCATATTTATTGGCATACAGTTGGGCAAAAAAGCTTCTAATTATTGCTCTAATTTCCTCTTCATTGGTGGAAAATTCACTATTTTCATTTTTGATACTAACAATTTGATTTTCTTCTTTCCTTTTTCTAATCAAATTAACTAGAGGTTTATCTATTTTTTGGTATTTTTTTCCCAAAACCAACTGTTAGTTTTTTTTTTTTTTATTAGTTTGATAGTTTGTTTTGTTTTGTTTTGTTTTACTTTCAACTATTAATTTCCCCTTTTATTTTCAGAATTTGATTTTAGTATTTATTTGGGATTTTTAATTTGTTGTTTTTGTAGCTCTTTTAGTTGTATGTCCAATTCATTGATCTTCTCTTCTCTATTTTATTCAAGTAAGCATCTAGAGATATAAAACTTCCCCTAAGACCTGCTTTGGATGCATCCCTTTTTGGTATGTTATTCATTCTCTGGAATGAAATTATGAATTGTGTCTATGATTTGTTGTTTTACACATGCATTCTTTAGTATCCAATTATTTAGTTTCCAATTAGCTTTTGGTCTATTTTCCCCTGACCCCTTATTACATGTTATTTTTATTGCATCATGATGTGAAAAATGTGCACTTACTATTTCTGCCTTTCTGCATGTAATTTTGAGAGGTTTATGCCCTAATATCACAAGGTCAATTTTTATGTAGGTTTTATATACTGCCAAGAAAAAAAAAAGTATATTCCTTTCTGCCTCCATTTTTCTTCAAAGATATTATACCTAACTTTTGTAAAATTATATATACTTCCTTAACTCCTTTCTTATTTAATTTGTTGTTCTATTTATCTAGTTCAAAAATACCAAGATTGAGATCTTCCACTAGTATAGTTTTGCTGTCTAATTCTTGCAGCTCTCTTAACTTATGCTCTGGGAATTTGGGTGTTTTGCCAGTTGATACATTTGTATTTAATATTTGCATTATATCACCTTCATAATGTATTACATCATTATGTATGATATCCTTTAGCAAGATGTAGTTTCCTTCCTTATATCTTTTAATTAGATTTATTTTTGCTTTTCCTTAATCTGAGATCAAGATTGTTACCCCTATTTTTTTTTTTTGTTTTTTTGTTTTTTACTTCAGGTGAAGCATAATAGATTCTGCTCAAGACGTTACCTTTATTCTGCTTGCAATATTTTGCTCTTGACTTGTGAGTTTTAGAATTTGGCTATAATATTCCTGGGAATTTTTATTTTGGGGTTCTTTCTAAAGATTATCGGTGGATTCTTTCAATTTCTATTTTCTTCTCTAGTTTCAGAATATCAGGAGTTTTCCTTGATAATATCTTGAAAGATGATGTCCATGCTCTTTTTTTTTTTTTTTTTTTTTTTGAGCATGGCTTTTAAATAGACCAACAATTTTTTTTTTTTTTTTTGGCAGATCATTTGTTTTTCCAATGAGATATTTCATATTTTTTATTGTTTCATTTTTTGGTTTTGCTTTTTCTTATCTTGATTTCCCATAAAGTCATTAGTTTTCATTTGCTCAGTTCTTTTTTTTAACAAATTATTTTCCTCGGTGAGATACATCTTTTCTAAATTGGCCAATGTTGCTTTTTAAGCATTCTTCTCTTCATGACCTTTTTTTCACCACTCTCAGTTCTTTTCTTAATTTTTCCTCTATCTCTCTTACTTGATTTTCAAAATTTCTGTTGAGCTCATCCATGGCCTATGCCCAATTCTTGGAAGCTTTGGATATATAAACTTTGCCTTTATTGTCTTTGGAGTGTGTTTTGATCTTCCTTGTCACTATAGAAACAGTGAATAGTCAGAAACTATTTTGTTGTGTTCTGCTCATTTTTTCTGGCTTATTACTCAGCTTTTAACTCTTTGTTAAGGTAAGGGTCTATTTCCAGGATGGAGGGTGCTTTGTCCCAAGTTTCAGGAATTTTATGCAGCTGTTTTCACACATCTTTCCAGGGCTGATCACAAGCACTCTTTTCTGTCCTGGAACCATTAGGAGTGTCCCTGCTCAAAAGTAGGTATAAAATTTCAGTTGCACTGGGATTATGTGCTGGACTCCCACCCTGGTTCCATAGACATTTTCTTCTGACCTTCCAAGTCCTCTTTAGTGTCTCTAGGCTGAGAGTTCTGGAAGCTATCAGTACTGTCAGTACTGATAGAAGTCAAGGCCAAGACTGTGCTTGTACCAGAACTGCACACTGGACTCCCATCCCGGTGTCACAGATCTTTTTGACCTACCTTCTAAGTTGCCTTTGGCTGGAAAAAATTCTACTCTGACTTTTGGGTGTACTGATGCTCTAAAATTTGTTTAGAGTCATTATTTAAAAGAATTTGAAGCAGTTTGGGGGAGATGTTAGGTGAGTTCCTTTCTTTACTCTGCCATTTTAGCTCTGCCTTCCAATTTTCATATTATTAAGGCAGTTGGAATGAGGGACAGAGGGCACAAGTATTACTTAATTTTAAAGGGATGATATCTGAAAAAAATTAAATTTAGGAGTGACAGAGGACAGTACTAGGAGAAAGAGAAGTGAAGAGATTGAATGTGATAAATTATTACACTTAAAAGTGTCAAGGAAGAGCTTTTATAGTGGAGTAAGAAAGAGCTACAGTAAAGGGGAGAAAGTAAACTTTACTTTCATCAGAATTGGCTCAAAGAGGGAATGAATAACAATCACACTCAATTGGGCATAAAATATATATTATGCTATATGAAAATGAGAGGGGCAGAGGATAAGGGAAGGTAAGTAAAAAAGGAGGGTATATTGGGGAGGGGATAGAAGCAAAACACTTTTGTTTCTGGAGGTAAGAGAGAGAAAATAGAATAAATACAGAAGAAATATAGCTACCAAGAGTAATTCTGAAAAAAACAATGATGCAAGTTACTCTGACAAAGAACTGTAGAAAACTGAGTCAATTTTATAAAAATAGGAGCCATTCTCCCAATTGATAAATGGTCAAAAGATAAGAACAGTTTTCAGATGAAGTATTCAGAGCTAGTTATAATGATGTGAAAAATGTTTTAACTTACTATTGATTAGAGAAATGCAAATTAAAACTATTCTGAAGTACCACTATATACCTATTAGATGCTATTCTTTTTTATCCTAATAGTATAGAATAATAATATAGGATAATAGTTATCTATTAAATTCTATCATTTTCTATACTAACAGGATAGAAAAGGAAAATGATAAATGTTATAGGGAATGTGGAAAAAATCAGATTACTTTACTGTTGTGGCGGTCTTTTAAGAGCTCATGACATATGTGCCCTTTGATGAATGAGGCAGGAGACTCATAGGGTATGAAAAGAGCTCCAGTTTATTATGTCATACAGCCTTATTGATATAGATTTTTGCAGGCATGATCAGTGTCTGAACAGTAGGCAATCCCCACTCACCATTCAGAGAAGCAGCTTGTCAGCTTTGTATATGCATGGTATCTACCAATGGGAGGAAAACCAATCCAGAAATTCAGTAACTCGCTCACAGGCAAGAGGCCCTGTTCAGGCATCCTTGTTTATGTAGTCACTGGTTGTGATTCTCTGCTTACTCTGGATTCCACGATCATAAATCAATGTGTTTCTGCAACATGGCAGCAAACTTATTGTTCATCAAAGGTCAAGGTGGCCTTGGTACTCCCTCTTAGTAGGGTCCCATAACTCAGCAAGTCCCCCTTTTTATCTTTTAGATAAAAAGTCCTTTCTTGAGCTGCAACCTCTGAAAAGATGGTGGAGAAAGCTCTATAAAAGTATCTTAATATTACAGGGCAACAACAAAGCAATAACAACACACAGAGTAATCCATGATTCTAATTTTAACCACCATGAAAGAGGTATTATCATACTAATGTTTGATTTTTTCAGCAGTTTTATCTGGATTAACATTGTAATTGAACCTGGAATTTCAATACTCTATTTCTGCTCCTATTTTCAATGACACTTCTCTTTTTTTCTAATGGTATTAAGGTCTGTTTCTCACTTTTCACAGGAAGCATTGATACATGAGCTCTAGTGATCACAAATACAGTCTGATTTTCAATTTCAGAATACAATTCCAATAAGTAACATTGTAAAAATCTAATATTTCTTTGGTAACAGTTATAAAATTTCCCACATGAATGCATATTTCCCTCCCAGACAGTGTTTAGTATAAAACTAGTATTTGGTTCTTGAGCCATTTGTCCAAGAACCAGGGCTTAAGATGTTTTTCCATGTGCCAAACTTCCAGCCCAATTTTTGAGTGATGAGAGTGTCCCATGGATGCTTTCTAAGGGACCAACCTGATGATCCATTATGTAGACATACCACTGCAACCCTCTCACATGGATGAGGGTGTCTCTATGAGAGGGCATCCCCTGCATGCCCAACATGTGTCATATGATAATGTTTGGGGATGTCAAACTTACTTGTAGAGAACCCATGTATTTCTTTTTAAAATTCCTTTTAATTACTATCCTAACCTTTTATTGATAAAATATATGTATGGGTAATTTTTCAACACTGACCCTTGCAAAAGCTTCTGTTTCAATTTTTCCCCTCCTTCCCTCCACCCCCTCTCCTAGATGGCAGGTAGTCCCATACATGTTAAACATGTTAAAGTATATGTTAAATGTAATATATGTATACATATTTATATGGTTATCTTGTTGCACAAGAAAAATTGGATTTAGAAAGAAGGTAAAAATAACCTGGGGAAAAAACAGCAATACAAGCAAACAACAGAAATTGTACAAATGTTATGTTGTGGTCCACACTTATTTCCCAGTGTTCTTTCACTGGGTATAGCTGATTCTGTTCATCACTGATCAATTGGAACTGATTTGGATTCTCTCATTTATGAAGATAGCCACTTCCATCAGAATGGACCCTCATATAGTATTGTTGTTGAAGTATATAATGATCTCCTGGTTCTGCTCATTTTGTTTAGCATCAGCTCATGTAAGTCTCTCCAAGCCTCTCTGTATTCATCCTGTTGGTCATTTATTAAAGAAAAATAATATTTCATGACATTCATATAACACAATTTACCCAGTCATTCTCCAATTGATTGGCATCCATTCAATTTCCAGTTTCTAGCTACTATGAAAAGGGCTGCCACAAACATGTTTTGCACATACAGATCCCTTTCCCTCCTTTTATATCTATTTGGGATATAAGCCCAGTAGTAAAATCTCTGGATCAAAAGGTATGCACAGTTTTATAACTTTTTAAGTATAGTTCAAAATTGCTCTCCAGAATGGTTTGATCCATTCACAATTCCACCAACAATGGATCAGTGTCCCAGTTTTCCCACATCTCCTCCAACATTTGCCATTATCTTTTCCTGTCATCTGACCCAATCTGACAGGTATGTAGTGCTATCTCAGAGTTGTCTTAATTTGCATTTCTTTGATCAATAATGACTTGAAACCCCTTTTCATATGAGTAAAAATAGTTTCAATTTCATCATCCAAAAATTGTCTTTTCCTATCTTTGACCATTTATCAACTAGAGAATGGTTTGATTTCTTATAAATTTGAGTTAATTCTCTATATATTTTGGAAATGAGGCCTTTACCAGAACCTTAACTGTAAAAATATTTCCTCAGTTTATTGTTTCCCTTCTAATCTTGGCCACATGAGTTTTGGTTGTACAAATTCTTTTTAACTTGATATAATAAAAATTTTCTATTTTGTGATCAATAATGATCTCTTGGTTTTTTTTTTTTTTTTTGGTCACAAATTCCTTTCTTCTAAACAGATCTGAGACCTAAACTATCCTATGTTCTTCTAATTTGCTTATAATATCATTCTTCATGTCTAGATCATTAACCCATTTTCACCTTGGTATGTAGGGTTAAGTGTGGGTTTATGCCTAGTTTCTGCCATACCAAGTTCCAATTTTCCCAGGAGGTTTTGTCAAATAGTGAATTATTATCCCAAAAGTTGGTGTAATGTTCTGGTTAGCTTTCTGGAGTTCTTTGAACCAGTCTGAGTTTCAGCAGAGTAATAATTACAAGAATAGCCAGGGGAAAAGTTCAAATTCTTTATTATCTCCTTCATAGTCTGTCTCCTTGCCTGGGGCTTGGCTAGCTTTCTGAAGGCCTTCCAGATGAGCCTTGGTCTCAGTGGAGAAAGTGCAGGAGGATAAGCCAGCCAACACAACAGTGTGAGATGGAATGAATATCTCTCCTTGGCTCTAAGAACTTGAGCTCCAGTCTCTCTGGGATTCTCTAAGTATATCATCATATCATCTGAAAGAGTGATAATTTGCTTTCCTCATTACTTACTCTAATTCCCTTAATCTCTTTTTCTTCTCTTATTTCTGAAGCTAGCATTTCTAATACATTATTGAATAGTAATGGTGATAGTGAGCAATCTTGTCTCACTACTGATTTTATTGGGAATGATTCCAGTTTATCGCCATTACATATTATGCTTACATATGGTTTTAAATAGATGGTACTATTTTAAGAAAAATTCCATTTATTCCTATACGCTCTAGTGTTTTTAATAGGAATGGGTGTTGGATTTTATCAAATGCTGGAAAAGAATGGTCATTGTTTTCTGGTTACTATAGTTTGGCAAAGATTGTTCCTATCAAAGCACCAGAACTATTGATTCAAACAAGCTTCCATGTTTACTTCTTATTCTTGAAATTCTAGAAATTTCTAGGAGCTACTTCTTATTGGCTTAATAAAAATAATTGTTATTGTAAGTGTGAACATTGACATCTCAAAAATGGGCAAAGGATACATATCAGGACTTGATATATTGTTTTGGGTATTAGACTTAAGAAAATGATAGAGTTAATAATGCAAAATAAATATGAAAGTGTCCTGTTTATTTTTTTTCTGGAAAGTAAATACTTAAACTCTTGCCAGAACACCTCTGGGAACTCCCCATGTAGAAATTCTCTGCTCTGATGTATCAACTCTTATCTCAACTTATTGTCTTGGAAAGCTATCTGACAATTTGGAGGTTGCTATTTGCCCAAGATTACATAGATAGTATATATTAGAAACTTGTCTTGAACTTTTGTGATCTTGGGCAAATTGCCCTCCAGTCTCATTTCCTGATATATAAAATAAAGCAGTTGAACTAAATGATATTCTAACTCTAAATCTATCATCCTATAATCTTTTGATTCTATAATATAACTCTTTCTGCCTCCAAGGCTAAACATCTATTCATTAGCTGTTCTCACTACCCCATATGTCCCCCTCAACACATATCTCATAACTGACTCATAACTGATGTCTTTCCCAAATTTGTTCTCATTTTTATTGCAACAACTCTGATTGGTTTCTGTTCCTAGGATTGACCTTATAAATTCCACCAATCATTTTCATTTTTTTAACTTGTTCAAAGAATTTTGTTATTTATTGTTATAGGGTTCAGAATGGTCATCTATATTCTCAACCACATATGAATTGTTTCTGACATTTTTAGACTGCAGATTCCCCATATACTATATTCTTCTTCCTGAATCCCTAAAATTTTTAAAGACAACTGAAAAATGCCTCATGGGTATGTAAAAATAGTAATCTAAATTAAGAGGTTGAGAGAGAGAAAGGTTAGGGAAAGGTTAAGGTAGAAAAAATAGCCCAAAGTAGTTAAACCATTATGAGTGGCAGCATATAGGGAAAATATATATTTTAATTTCCAAGGTAGCAGGGGGTTGTATACATCAAGTAGAAGCAGGAAAACAGAAAGGAAGAAACATTTAGTACATTTCTATTATGTTCTAATCATTGTGATAATTTAGGAAAGTGATATTCTCTTATTTGGTAATCACATCTCTGAAAGGTACATATAATTACACTCAGTTTTAGTTGAGGAAGCTAAGGCAGACATAGGTGAAATTATTTGCCCAATATCATAAGGATAGCAAGTTACTGGTCTGGATTTGAATTCATTTCTTCCTGACTCCATGACCATAGGTATATCTACTGTATTACTGATCTGTCAAGAAGAAATATGATAAGGAAAAGAGATTGAGTATTAGCCTCTTCCACTTTTTCCCCCATTAACCTTAACTGTGGAGAGATCATTCGCTTTAAGCACTATCTGAGATGAATTCACTTCTTGTTCTATTTAATCCATATTCTTCCACATTGTTAACTATGAAGACCAAACAATGGCTGGCTCCAAGTGCAGAAAATATTAGTACTTCCTAGGTGTATTTCTTTACTTTTATCCAATGGGATTGAACTAAGATATTGACATGTCACAAAAGGCATATTTATAGACACCTCATTTTATTTCTTAATCTGTATAAGTGTACTGGAGTTGGAAACAGTGATCTTTAGACAAAAAAGGATAAAATGGATAATAGATTGGGTATGCTGAAAAGACATTCATTTGTGGAATTAATTTACAATGTTGAAAACATAATTACTGACTGATTAAAGTACATTTTTTCTCTTATGGACATTTATTTTTAATTTATTAATTTCAATGCTCATTACAGCCTGATTACACTCTCTTTCTAGAGGAAATAAGATTTGAAGTGCCTTGCATTGTGTTCATTGTTTTCTGTGCAGTAATTGTGGATCTGACATGAACTTGAATTCATTGTACTTTCTATCTCTTCAGTTTCTATTTTAAGTTGATTGTATTTGCAAGGAAAAAATGTAGGGACCCTCAGTTGCAAATCAGTTACTGAATGATGAGAGCTTATTTAAAGTGTCATGAGTGACACATATGCTATAAGAGATTTGAAACTCTTTTATTGGAGTTACCAGTGAACTATGAAAAGCAAGGGAACACTCCTAGTTACTTCTTCCTCCCTTGCCACAATAGTAATTAATCAGTAAGTAGTAATTATATATAAGACAGTTGGTGGCAAAAGAGAGAAAGCAAAGTATGCCTTGGTGTCATACCTTGAAGTACTTACAATCTAATTTTAAAAGATATATATTTATTATAAACATATAAGATAAGTAAGAGAAAACAACATTTAGCATCTAAATGTTAAATGAATGTTGTAAAGAGAAAGTGATATTTTAGTGTTAGATATTATCATCAGAGCCTGGAAAGAATAGTAAAGACTTTCTAAAAAAGGAGTGGTTCATGTTGAACTTTGAAGAGTAATTAAGAAGGATTCCAATAGAAATGACAAAAATATAGGGAAATTTTTTTGAGAGTAAGGGAATAACAAGCAAAAGTGTTGAGATAAAAATGTCAAAGGTATATTTGAGTAATGGTTAAGACAGTATGAATTAATGCTGAAAAACTTGGAGCATCTGTGTAGTGAGAAATAAAGATGGAAATGTAAGTTGAAGAGAGAATATAAAGAGAATTGAAATACAGGCTTCAAGAAGGAAGACCAATCTTCCTGTCTAGAAAAATAAATGCAAAATATTATTACACAATATGCCACCGCTGATATTTCTTTGTTAAATATTTATGTAAATAAATGTTTCTTAATAAATTGCCAAAGTTTTAAATATCTTTTTTTATTTTGACTTCCAAATTCTCTCCCTCCTGACCATTTTTGTCCATCCCCGAGAAAGTAAGCAATTTAATACCATTTATACATATGAAGTCAAGCAAAACATGTTGCAAAAAAAAAAAAAAATAGAAAAAAATAACAAGAAAAATAGATTTTTTAAAGCATGCTTAAAAACTACACTCATATTTCATTGGTCCTCTCTGGAGGTATATAACATTTTTTTGTCTTGGATCCTTTGAAACTGTCGGATAATTTTCTTCAATAGAATAGCTAAATCTTTCACTATTGGAATTTCTTATATTGCTTTTTATCTTATTTTTAGACTAGTGTTATGGCTTGAAAAAGAAGTCTTATTTTTAAAATCTAAAAGCAAATCGAGTTTCAAATTCTTAACTCATAATTAATGAAGAATGTTCCAAAGTTTGTATATATATATATATATATATATATATATTTTTTTTTCACTCAGGATGTGTCAATATATTTATTGTTCATGAGTAAAAATTGAAGGCATCTCTCAAGATGATAAATGCCACCTTGATTTTTTTCTCTAAATATTTTAATATCTTTTTGTTTTTCAGGGGAAAAATAAATGCAAAATAGAAATTATCATGAGTATATGGACTGAGGCGCTGATTAAGGGTTGTGCTTGTGTGTGTGTGTGTGTGTGTGTGTGTGTGTGTGTGTGTGCACTTGGGGGAAATAATGAGCAGCAGTGTCGAGGGCTATATGATAAAGAGAAAAACACAACAAATTCATCAGGGAATAAATGGCTGAGAGAATTTTAATTACATATACTATTAGATGCATGACCTGGCAACACCTCATATATGTAGTATCATCTAGTTCCCATAGTTTGAATTCTAAGAAGCATAGAATAGAATAATATGTAATATAACCCTCTTTAGCCCTCAAAATCTTGCACTGACACTTCACTAATATATTTCAAGGACGTTGGATTGTTGTGCCTTATGAAAGAATTCAAACTTTCATGATAAAAAAAAATGAAACTGAGAAAATTTAAGTAACATGCTTCTCATTCTAGTTCCCTGACATTTGAAGAGAGATGAGATATCCTAGGATCCTCAAAAACAAGAATTTCAATAAAATGTTTTTTATTTTCTACCATTCTATATCTATGAACTTTCTACATGTTATTTTCCAATATCTGGGATTCAAAATCCCCATCTGTTCACCAAAGACACATTTTTCCTAAGGTCGGTGGATAGACCAACAGATCTAATAAACAATAAGACCTCAGTTCAGATTCAGCCTTGGTGATTGCTATTTTTATGACTCTGGGCAAGGCATTTACTCATTTTTCTCATTCTTATTGGTAGAGTCAAGTGACTTGCTGAGGGTCACACAGCTAATAAATCTTAAGTGTTCCAGGATGGATTTGAAATGAAGTCCTCCTGACTGGAAATCTCTATCCCCTCGGCCACCTAGCTGACCCAATTTTCTTCATGTTTAAAATGATGATCTGTAAAAGGTTATCAAATGAGATAAAATTGTAAAACACTCAGCACATGGCCTGCTATACAGTGAGTGTTAGATAAATGTTATTTTTTAGTATTGTTGTTGATGTTGTTATTGTTATCATCATCATTATCATTATAAATGTTTGTTTCCTTCTATCTTTCTCCTGGTAGCATAACTCATTTTCATTTAAAATTCAGTCCTCATATTCCCTTCCCTATTCACCTTTTATAACCAGTTTTATTGGGTTACTTGCTGTCTTTTTAATAAATTCCTCTACATTCTAGACTTTTTCTTACTTTTTTAACATTTATGGGAACCTGAACATGGGGACCTAGGCATCTCCAAATATACTATTTATCTAACTAACCTTTCAAAAATTGAGGAGTCTTTCTTTGGTGTCATTCCTACCAATAGTTACATAGAGACAAACTGTTCACTCATCCTTGGACACGGATTAAGAAAAAATAACATGGCTTGCTTTTCACTCATTTTTTTTTTCAGAATAGTCCTCTGTCACTATCACTTAAACTCTTCTTTGATATTTGCTTCATCAATTTGTATCAATTATATCTCTAAGGCTTGGAGGAAAATATATATACACACACACATACACAAACATTTATATGTTTTTCATTTTAATTCCTTGCCTTCTATTCATTCTTAATTTTTTAAAGAATCCTATGAGGACCACTTTTTTCAATTTGTCATAGTTGTCTTTTTGAAGGTTTTTTTTTTTACAATCCTGTTCTCTCTCTCTCTCTCTTTCTCTCTCTCTCTCTCTCTCTCTCTCTCTCTTCCTCTCTTCTTTATGTGTGTCTTTCTGTCTCTGTCTCTTTGTCTCTTTCTCACACACACACATACATACCACCAGTATAATTAAAAACAATCAAAAACATTTACCATTTCAAAAAACATATCTAGACTCATCCATATTCTGCATTTATATCAGCCACTTTTCTGCAGAACTATAGGAGTTCTATAGTTCTCTGTAAATGGGTTATCAATAAAATTATGAAGAATGATCTAAAACACTAATAAGAGGAATAAAAATTAAAACAATAATTAATGTTTCCCTTATGTCCTTTATATTATTAAGCAGGAAATAAAATTGTAAAGGGAAACCTAGAAGTCACACACAGACATCCAACAGATCAAAGAAACATAACAGTTACTTGTAAATTGTATCATAAATCAACTAAAAGTCATACACTTAGTCCATGGCTAAATAATGGGAAGCCAGCTAGGCCTTGTTGTATGGGCTTGATCACTGAGTCAAATAAGTTAGAGACAACTACAATAAGCCAGAAGATGTAAAATATCCTTTGAATGTAGTGATATTACTGAATCAAATGGTATGAACTTCGTTCTTTACTTTTTAGTAATAATGGTCGGTCTTAATTCTAAAATCCACCAAGAGTTATTGCACTTGTCTTATCAGAGAACTTCCAACATTTACCTTTTTTTTCCCTTTTGTCATCATTAATAATATAAAGGACATGAGGGAAACATTAATTATTATTTTAATTTTTATTCTACTTATTAGTGTTTTAGATCATTCTTCATAATTTTATTGATAACTTATTTACAGTCTCACGACATTTTCTATTTTGTAATTGTTAATGATGTATATATTTACCTCAGATTTTTTAAATGAATTTTTGAAAAGTTTTTCCCCAAATATATTCCATATCACATAGTGTTCAGAGGCATTTATTGCAAAGATTTTCTTTCAGTTAATAACTTATGTGCTAATTTTCTTCATTTCCCTTCTATCTCTACTTCTTACTTTCTGGACTTTGCTGCCAAGCCTCAACTATTTTTTTTAACTTTGTCACTATCCTTAGTACTTGAGGACTCATTACCCTCAAACTATCATTCTCCTTTATGTCTTTCTCACTCTGGGATATTCTTTTACCATGAAGGCTCCCCTGTGTAAATGGTGAGTACCTCTCAAAGTCTCCATTTTGAGGAAACACCAAGATTGGTCAAAACTGGTTTTCTTCCTTGGTCTGTTTCAGACTTTTCAGATTTTGATACCTTGTCATCATATAGAAACATGCTAAGCACTTAATGTTTATTGTTTCATTGCCTTATAATTGTACAATTTTTTATTTATATAATTACAATTATCTGTTCTGTCTTTATATTTTCTTCTTTATCATTTAGGTCATACAGACATTTAGAATTCATTTTAACTACATAGTAAAGAGGTTTGTCTGGACCTAATTTCTGCTTAATTTCTTTCCAATTTTCTTGACTAAGTTTAACTCTATAAAACAATTGATAGCTTTTTCATGGGAATGTCAATATACATGCTGATATTACTTACATACTTTCGTTTCCAAGAATGTCAATCTCCTCAGCATCCATGATCTATATCTAAATTTGTAGCATTGTAGAGGTCAATAAGTAGAATGGACTTAGATTCAGGCAGAAGTGAATTTAAATCTAATTGTTGACTTGTGCTAGCTGTAGGATTACAATGAATTGTTAGATCATGTAATTTGTTCAATGCCCCAAAAGACAGGAATTTTCATTATATATGCAAAGTGTCATATTTGATGAAAACATAATACATAGTAAGGTGATGGAAATAATGATATATTTTGGTCTCAACAACTTCAATTTTAACAACTTCAGACTTTCACAATATATTTTTCTGATCATATATTTTTATTTATGATCTTCTTTTAATATATATGAACTTTTCCCCTCATCTTGTTTCTCATCCCCAGCTTCTTTCCTGTACTGTGCCATAAACCTGAGTTTGAGTAGTTTTGTAGTCAACATGATGTGAAAAGAATCTGTTTCGATGAATTTACACTATGTGTTATGACATGCCTTAAGTAACTTGGGTAGATAACAACAAAAAATTAAATCACTTTGAGCTGTATTAAGTTATTCATTTATTGAGGGGCTGGAAAGGGGGAGAAATAGTTTATGGAGAGCAAAATAAAGAATTTGGAGTATTAGAGTGTTGTTTTGTGAAACATTTAATAAATAATTCTAAAATACAATTTATGGTGTTATTATTAAATGACTACTGTCTACCAAAAATATTTGGGATTAAAAGGCCAAAAAACTTGTCTTCAAGGGACTTCACCTTAATGAGTAGATACAACATGTATGCTGATAAATATATATACAAATAGATATATCTCCCCCTTACTCCCCACACACATACACAGATGTGTGTGTGTGTGTATATATATATATATATATATATATATATATACTTGTATGTGTGTATATTATATTCCATGTATAACCATATAAGCACATTTGTCCATGTGCATATGTATATGAATAGATCAGGTGTATATCATTTATATTTTTATATTGTATATATATATAATTTTAGGAGGAGGTAAAGTACTAATATAACAATTAAGGAAGTAAGAAAGGACATAAATCATATTTGAGATGAGCTTTAAAGAGAGTTTTCACTTCTAAGAATCAGAGATCTTTTAAGGATGAAAACAGTACAATAAAGTATAAAGAACAGAAGACATGGATATGAATAACAACATAATTTAATTTTTTGGATGTGAACTAGTGTAAGTTATTTAATTCCTCTGGGACCCATTGTATTCATCTATAAGCAAAAAAAATTTTTTTCTAAGATTCTGTCCAACTCTAAATCCTATTTTTTAATTGATTTGAAATTTAATTTCATTGAAAGGGAAACAAAAATCTAGAGAGGTTAAATACTAGAGTACACTATGAATAATTTTTAGAATGAGAATTTTAACCCCTGCTTTAATTTTAAGTGCAGTGTTGTTTAAAAAAAAAAAAAGCATCATGTTGCCTTCTGAGCTATAAGCAAATCATAGAAGGTATTATTCTTTTTAAATTGACTGTATCTTAATAATATTCAACTTGAATTTCCATTGCAAGAAGAAATGTTATTGTCTTTACCTACAAGTAGAAGTAAGGTTAAATATTGGAATCTATCTTTAAAAAAAATACTCTTTTCCCTGACCTTCAGAGGGAACTTATCAGTAGAGTCAGTAGACATTTGTATAGAAACTGAATAAATATCCAATTTACCCCATGCTTTCAGAATCATGTCTGTTGAAATTTAATTGGTCTAAATTTCTCAATTTTTTTTATTTGGTTGGTTTGGTGTATTATGAAATATCCCAATTATGAAATTGGGATCCAAATTTAAAGAATGGCCATGCATGTCTGTCTGTCTCTCTCTCTCTCTCTCTCTCTCTCTCTCTCTCTCTCTCTAGCAAGGCATTTCTACTTTTGATCAATTTTATCCCCTGAAATGACCATAGGTTTACTTGTGGACCATAAAGCTATCTGTAGCATAATTAGCTCTTGTTGATGTCTTTTCTCTTCCTGTTACATCTGTCTTATTAAAAATGTAGTTGGGAAAGGGAAAAAAAGTATACATTTCATTTCTGATGAGAAAAGAATGAATTTGGCATTTTGTGATGCCACAGAATAGCTTCAAATGAGGTGTGTGTCTCATAGAGATTAATATCCCTTTTCTAATGCATGTTCCAATCTGAGTGCCTCCTTGGTCTCAATAATTTTAATTAAGCAATTTTACCTTCTGCAATGGTCATTACCAGGAGATAATTGACTGAATCAGTAATGAAGCATTCTGTGGATACTAAACAAACAGCAAGGTTAATTATCTGGCAGTCATGTCTGTAATGGAAGTACAATGCTGACCATCCTGGTTTCTTGCTCCCTTATAGTGCTGCTTGGTAAAATTATACTAAGCAATATGCAAGTGCATAATATTTGATGCAGCTGCTATACACTAGAGAATGTTCCTGCAGATGATGAAAATCCATTAAATATAATAACAATAATTTTTTTTCTATCTACAGCACGTTTCTATATTCTTGTTTAATTGTTAATTTTGGAAAGGGTTTTCAAATTCAATGGCTACCAAGCAGATTTGACAGCTAAGATAGATTTTGAGTTTAGCTTCTGTTCAGAAGGTTTATACGATTCATTACATAATCTCTTTGGTGATCTGATATTTTTGTTTTTACTCAGATGTTGTTTTTCTCTTTTCTCCATCTTGCCAATAAATATATGTACTAGAATATCAAATAAATCAGCTTGTTTTCAACAGGCACATTGTTGAATTATGCATTTAATTCTATTCATATTGCTTCATTTCTTTAAAATAATAGTAATAGTAATTTTTTGTCCTATTTAGCCCAGATATTGTCATTTGAAATTAAAAGTATACTTATAGGTCTTCTTCATTGGTTAAGAATTAAATATTAAAAATCAGAATCAAACTAAGATGATTTGATCTTTGACTTAAATATCAGAAATCGTTCTATTATTTTTAATTTTTTTAAAACAAATGCTCAGCATAATATTATTTAACATGAGGTTTACCAGAATTCATGGGTTATAATGCCTTTACTTCACTTTAGTTTAAAAACAATAATATAGTAGAAAGAAAAAAAGATTTTGAGTCAGAAGATGTTTTCAAATTCTAGTTCTCTTACTTAGCTATACATGTAACAATGGGCATACATGTAAGTGGAATTTAATTATCACTGGGCCACAGTTTATTATCTGTAAAAGTGGGATGGGGTAAGGGAGAAATTTATTGTACTATATAATAAAAAAACTTTCCATATGTAAATGTTGGCTCCATAATTTTATATGTCCTGGCATCTATTTCTTAAGTTTAGCTGCAATTTTGATGCAAAAAAAGCTAAGTAGATAATACAATATGAAACTTGTAAAGAAAGTTGTAGTATCTTTGATTGCAGCAAGGGACAAGATTGATGGACAATCTTTGTATAGTTGTGCTTAGTGTCCAAGGATGCAGAATTTGCTATTTTGTGGTGGAGATTGTGTTTGCAACATCAAGGTACTGATTTGATGTTCAAGCATTTGCAGAAGCACAGAGTTGATTCATACCTTAAAAGTTGGATAATGTACCTCAGAGTAAGTTGAAAATTTTGAATTACTTCATGATCTGTTAATTTGTTGTTTCTTGATTTGAAAATCTGATAGAAAATTCCACAGGAATAAGAGAAATAGATTTGGTGATCTTAGAGTACATTTCATCCAGTGCCTTTATTTCAATGAAAAATTTAAGGGCCAGAGAGGAAAATGACTTAATCAAAAATCACATAAATAGGTCACATCAGAAGTAGAATTTGAACCTATGTTCAATGGCTCCAAATCCATTGCAATTTCCAACATACAAAACTGCTTAAAATAAAGGCAGAAAAGTGATCATCATAATTGTGACAAGAATATGAATGAAAAATACAATTGAGAATTAATAATTCAAAATTACAAAAATTTAGCTTTACCAAGATGAAAATATATGATTCATCACTTCCCTTTCACTCCCCGTGCTTTCACAGGATATGAAAGTCTTCATTGCAGATACTGTCAGATTTTTTTTTTTTTTGGCTGGGATAGCTTAATTGATGATTTTTTTCTTCTTGTTTAAAAATGTCAGTTTTCATAAAGTGATGAGGAGTGAAATAAAGGAAAAAATTTGACAACTTAAAAGATTATATATATATGTATACATACATATATATATCTTGATAAATGACTGATACATTAAATACATACATTGATACATGTGTATGCACACACATACATATATGTACATATAATCACATATATAATGCACATGTAAAATACATGTGTACACATGTGTAGAATTCCATCTATGTATTTACATATTCATTTTTATGTTTTGGACATGAGATTTTCACTGATGTTCATTCTCAGAAGAATGAGAAACAACACTGCCTCTCCTCAATGGCAAGTAAGCCAATATATGTTAATCATGTTAAAATATGTTAAATCCAATATATGTATGCATAATTATACAATTATCATGCTGAACAAGAAAAATAAAATCAAAAAGGAAATAATGAGAAACAAAAATGCAAGCAAACAACAACAAAAAGAGGGAAAATGTTATGTTGTGATATACACTCAGTTCCCACAGTCCTCTCTTTGGATGCAAATGGCTCTTGTTGTCACACAATTCCTATCACATCTTTAGAACTGGCCTCAATGACTTCATTGTTGAAAAGAGCTGTGCCTATCTGAATTGATCATCAAATAATCTTGTTATTGCCATGTACAATGATCTTCTGGTTCTGCTCATTTCACTTAATATAGGTTCATGCAAGTTTCTCCAGGATTTTCCAGAAGCATCCTGTTGGTCGTTTCATACAGAATAATAATATTCTATAACATCCATATACCATAATTTATTCAACCATTCTACAATTGATGGGCACCCATTCAGTTTCCAGTTTCTTGCTATTGCAAAAAAGGATTGCCACAAACATTTTTGCACATGTGAGTCCCTTTCCCTCTTTTAAGATCTCCTTGGGATATACGCCAGAGAAACACTGTTTAGTCAAAGGGTCTGCACAGTTTGATAGCTTTTGGACCATAGTTCCAGATTGCTCTCCAGAATGGTTGGATCCATTCATAGTTCCACCAACATATCAATGTCCCAGTTTTCCCAAATCCCCCCAAAATTGGTCATTATTGTTTCCTGTCATCTTAGCCAATCTGACAGGTGTGTAGTGGTATCTCAGAGTTGTCTTAATTTGCATCTCTCTAATCAACAGTGATTTGGAGCACCTTTTCATATGACTAGAAATAGTTTCAATTTCTTCATCTGAAAACTGTCTGCTCATATCTTTTGACGATTTATCAATTGGTATCAATTGCTTGAATTCTTATAAATTTGAATTACTTTTCTATATATTTTAGAAATAAGGCTTTTATCATATCTTTTGGATTTAAAAGTGTTTTCTCCATTTATTGCTTTCCTTCTAATCTTGTCTGCATTAGTTTTGTTTGTATAAAACTTTTTTTAACTTAAGATAATCAAAATTATCTATTTTGTGATTAATAATGATCTCTAATTCTTTGGTCACAAATTCTATTCTCCTCCACAGATCTAAGAGATGATTTGTTCTTCTAATTTGTCTATAATATCATTCTTTATGTATAGATCATGAACCCATTTTGACCTTACCTTGGTATATGGTGTTAGGTGTGATCAGTGCCATGCTAGTTTCCAATTTTCCCAGCAGTTATTGTCAAATAGTGAATTCTTATCCCAAAGACTGGGGTCTTTGTGTTTGTCAAACAATATAATAGTCATTGACTCTTTTGTCTTGTGAACCTAATCTATTTCACTGATGAACTTGTCTATTTCTTAGCCAAATGGTTTTGATGACCTCTGCTTTATTGTATAGTTTTAGATCTGGTATAGCTAGGCCACCTTTATTTGGCTTTGTTTTTCATTAATTCCCTTGGAATTCTCGACCTTTTGTTCTTCCAGATGAATTTTGTTTTGTTTTGTTTTGTTTTGTTTTTCTAAGTCAGGAAAATATTTCTTTGGGAGTTTGATTGATATAACAGGAAATAAAAAGATTACTTTAGTATTGTCATCTTTATTATATTTGCTTGACGTATCCATGAACACTTGCTATTTTTCCAGTTGTTTAGATCTGACTTTATTTGTGTGGAAAGTGTTCTGTGGTTTTTCTCATATAGTTCCTGGCTTTCCCTTGTCAGATAGATTCCCAAATATTTTATACTATTGACAGTTATTTTAAATGGAATTTCTCTTTGTATCTCTTGCTGTTGGATTTTGTTAGTGATGTATAAAATGCTAATGATTTATGTGGATTTATTTTGTATCTTGCAACTTTGCTAAAACCGTGGATTATTTCTAACAGGTTTTTTTTTTTTTTTTAGTTGATTCTCTAGGGTTCTCTAAGTATACCATCATATCACCTGCAAAAAGTGATAATTTGATTTCCTCATGACCTATTCTAATTCCTTTAATCTTGTTTTCTTCTTTTTATTTCCAAAGCTAACATTTCTAATACAATATTGAAAAGTAATTGTGATAGGGGCAACCTTGTTTCTCCCCTGATCTTATTGGGAATGTTTCTAATCTGTCCCCATTATATATGATGCTTATTTAAAACCATAATGCATATAGTTTTAAATAGATTCTCCTGATCATTTAAAGGAAATCTCATTTATTTTCATACTCTAATATTGTTAATTGGAATGGGTATTGGGTTTTATCAAATGCTTTCTCTGCATTATCTATTAATAGATAATTTTTGATTGTCTATTGAGATAATCATATGATTTTTGTTAGTTTGGTTATTGATATAGTGAATTATGCTAATAGTTTTTCTAATATTGACCCAGCCCCACATTCCTGATATAAATTCTACTTAGTCATAATGAATTATTCTGGGAATGACTTTCTGTAATCTCTTTACTAATATATTATTTAAGATTTTTCCATTAAAATTCTTTAGATAAATTGGTCTAAAGTTTTGTTTCTCTCTTTTCATCCTACCTTGTATAGTTATCAGTATTATGTCTGTGTCATCAAATGAATTTGATAGGCCTCCTTCTTTCCCTATTTTTTCAAATAATTTATATAATATTGTATAGCATTAGAATTAATCATTTATTAAATGTTTGGTAGATTTCACATGTAAATCAATCTAGCCCTGGAGATGTTTTCTTAAGAAGTTGATTAATAGTTTGTTCATTTTTTAATGGGACAATTTAAGTAATTTATTTCCTCCTCTGTTAATCAGGACAATCTATATTTTTGTAAGTATTCCTTCATTTCATTTAGATTATCAAATTTATTGACATATATTTGGGCAAAATAATTCCTAATTATTGCTCTAATTACCTCTTCAGTTGTGGAAATTTTTCCCTTTTCATTTTTGATACTAACAATTTGATTTTCTTCTTTCCTTTTTCTAATCAAATTAACTAAAAATTTATCTATTTTTGTGTTTTTTTAAATAAAACCTAGTCTTAGTTTTGCTTAATAGTTCAATGTATTTTTTTTACTTTCAATTTTATTAATCTCCCCTTTTATTTTCAGAAATTGAAATCAGTTATTTAATTGAAGTTTTTTTTTTTTTTAATTTGTTTTTTTTCTAGCTTTTTCAGGTGGAAGCCCAATTCATTGATCTTCTATTTCTCTATGCATGTAAGCCTCCATAGATATATAATTTCCCCTAATAACTGCTTTGGATTTATCCCATAAGTTTTGGTATCTTGTCTCATTATTGTCATTCTCTTGGATGAAATTATTGATTGTGAATATGCTTTGTTTCACTCAGTCATTTTTTAGTATTTAATTATTTAGTTTTCAATTAATTTTTGGTAAATTTTCCCCTGGCCTTTCTTTGCATGTAATTTTTTATTAAATTATGATCAGAAAAATGCATTTACTATTTCTGACATAGGAAGTTTTTTACCTTTTATTTGTGTGTGTCATGAATCCTATTGGCATTGTAATGAAGTCTATTGAGAGACCTCTTCTTGAAAGAATTGGTGTATATAATAAATTTTAGGTGGATGTCAGTAGAAATAAAGATTATTTTGGTCACTTATATTCAAAAATTTCTTGAAACTTATCTGTGGTTTGATAAAAACCCTTGATATATAATAAGCCTTATAAAGCATGTGTGTGTTTGTTGTAGGATTGGAAAACCCTTACTAGGTATCTGTTTTTTTTTTTTTTTGTTTTTTTTTTTTTTTCTGAACCAAACCAATATTGTTGCTTCAGTCTCTATAAAGTGGATAAAAGATGCTCCTGACTACATTATATTATATTCCATTGTATACATGGATAGGAAAAGAAGATTTCTTTTTTCTTCTTACTTTTTCTAACAAAACAACTATTCATGTCAATTTGAATGAAGTGTCAGGTTTCATTTTTAATTACATGCATAATTTGGGTGACAAAATTTCAGAAATAATGGGGAAAAGATGAGTCTAATTCACTTTCTTATAAAGGACATTTTCACTTCCTTGGGGGAAAATTGCTTAGAAACCAAGGAAAAATTAAAATTAAGTTCATTTCCAGCTCTCAAAACTTGAAAGATGTTTGTATTCAATTGCAAATGTTTTATTTAAACAGATCAAAAATCCCTCACATTGTATTCTTTAATTGATCTGTTCTATTTTGATTTTATTTCACATAGACCTATCCAATTCCCATTGACCCATGAATGGTGTTTCTTGGTATTGTGAGAGCTACTTCTTGAAAAAGATAACAAAGAATATTTTAAATTTGGATTTAGAAATTCCAGTTTAGTTAAAATTTCAATTAATCAATCCAAAAAAAGGAGAGATTGAAAAGTAACTTCTCGTCTTCTTAGTAAGGGAGATGATTTCAGGGAAATATGGAGAAGTGTCTAACTGAGCACTTAATGATATTATCTTCCACCATGAAGAGATTTGGCAAGCATCAGGAAGAGCAAACATATCTTTGACAGAAAAATGGTGTCACCTTAAATCTATATTCAGTAAAAAGCAAATTATCATCATCAGAACTCCCATATTTGATTCTCTGTATTGATTTTTCTCAGATTATAGAAAAGAACCATTTTTTCATTGTCAGAAGTCCTTTTCTTACATTGTACGTTCCTATATAAGGAATTTGTTAGCCATAAGCAAAACCAAAATGAATCACAAAAAACCTAATAAAATTATATAATGTAACAAGATATAATGTAGAATGTAACAAGATATAAGTCACCGAATAAATTGAAAATAATTATTTCTAGTAATATAGATATATAGAGAAGAATCTATTCATACATATTTGCATATGCAAATATACAGATCTATACATTCATATATATATGCATACATATATATGAAAAATTGTAAAATATGTAAAAATGTATACTCATTTTTGTTGTTGAATCTTCTCAGTTGTGGAGAACTCAGTTGATCACATTGTGGAATTTTCTTGGCAAAGATATTAGAATGTTTTCCTATTTCCTTCTTCATCTCATTTTACAGATAAAAAATTGAGGCATACAGGATTTAGTGATTTGCCCAAGATCACATAACTAGTAAGTGTGAGAGGTTGGATTTGAACGTGTGAAGATAAATTTTGAATCCAATTCCAGTGTTCTATCCACTGTACCATAGGCCCATATATAACCATACACATATGTGTATGTGTACATGTACTAATGTATATCTGTACACATAGACATATCTACACATGTACATAGTAGACACAATAATTATATGTATACTTAGTTCACACAATAAGTATATATACATATGCATAATGTAATATATTTAGTATATTCTTTTAAAAATTCTAAGTTCATTTAAAGTTTGAATATTTTTCCTTTAACATATTATGCATATACATACACACAATACAAAAACACAAATGTGCAATTCTATACACATATATTTGTACATGTATGTATATGTATGCACACACATATGCTCAGTTTTGTTTTGGCAGATTTTGTTTTGTATAATATCGATTCCACATATCCTCACTTCCTTATATACATATTTTTTTCCTCTGAAGTCTCTTTATGATTCTATGTTATTAATGCTTTTTTTTCATCAAGCATTAAGAAGGTGCTAGATGTGATTTTCAGTGAACATTACATATATACACACATCAGTAATTGACCATATTTTAAAAGATGTATAAACAAATACTTATTGAATTGAAAATCATGTCAAAATCTGGTGCCTATGTACAGTCAGATCATTTGTTTTTGAAAAGTGCTATATTAAGAGGAGTGGAGCCAAGATGGCAGAGAAGGCACATGCAACTTTCTAAGTTCTCTCATACCCTCACGACCAACATTAAATTCAGCCTCAAAAATAGTGCTTGACTGGTAAAACCCACGAGAAGTAGAAGTAGAACAACTCACCAGCTGAAGATAATCTGGAATTGCGTCAGAAAAGGTTTGTCCTGAGGAGTTAGGGAGAAGATCAGCGCAAGCAAGGAGAGAACTAGAAGCTAACATATTGTACAGATGGGGCGGGAGTGGGATCTCTGGTTAGAAAATTACAGAGACAACACTGGCATAGACTGATTGCTCTGCAAAACAGTAGATCAGCAGAGAAATCAAAGCCACTCTTAAAAAAAACTCAAAACTTAACAGGATCTGGTTATACACAGCCAAAACCAGAAGTGATTTAGCATAGATCACAGCATAGCTGGGCAACCCCAACCCGCAATATGGGGCTTTTCCTTGGGGCAATTACAAACCTGCACAGCAGCAGGGCACAACTCAGGGCAGTCTCTAACCTGCATAGTGAGGGGCTCGGCTTAGGGCAATAGAACTACTGCAGTGTGACTTGTTTTGGGGCAGAGCCACTTCCGATCTGAGCTAGGCTATTCCCCCCACAGAGGGCTTTGGCCTTGGATAGTGACACTTTCACTGCTTAGTCTCTAGTCTTAGGGCAGTCACTGAACCACACAGTGGGATTCTTCACTGGGTACTTTCATTGCTCAGCCTGTGCTGAATCACTTCCAGTTCACAGGGGAGGGGGAACTTTTGCCCAGAGCACTCCCATACCTCACTGCTTGAAGCCTGTTTACATCTTTCCTTGCTTTGCAGAGGAAGCTAGTAACTTCCTTGCCCTGAAGGCAGACCCTAAAGGCTCTAAAAATGAGTAAAAAAAATAAAAAAGATGATTGATAGCTTCTATACAAAAAAAGAGCAGGTTTGCAACCCCAAGGAGACTAACACCAAACAGTCTCCAGAAAATATCCCAAAGGGGAATGTTACCTGGCCCCTTTACATAATGCTCTCCTAGAAGAGACCATTAAAAATCTCAAAAGAGAGTTAGAAGAAAATGGGGAAAGAAAAGAGAAGCTTTGGAAGAAAGTAACAACTTCCTGAAATATGAATTGGAAAAAGTAAAAAATTCCCAGGAAGTGTAGGGAAACAGAATTTGTGAATTGGAAAAGGTGAAAAAAAAAAAAAAATCCCAGGAAAGTAGGATATGGGAATTGGAAAAGAAAAAGAATTCGCAAGAAAGTAAGATTTGTGAATTGGAAAAGAAAATAATTTACTAAAAAAAAAAAAAAAATAGTGAAATGGGGAAAAAAAAATTCCATACAGCAAAACAACTCATTTAAAAACTCAATTGGACATATACAAAAAGAAGTTTTTAAAAAAAAAAGCTAATGAAGAAAATAACTCAGTAAAAATCAGAACTGAACAAATAGAAATCAATGATTCACAGAGAAATCAAGAATCAGTCAAGCAAGAACAAAAAAAAAAAAATGAAAAATTAGAGAAAAGCATCAAATATCTACTAGGAAAAATGACAGACCTGGGCAGATCTATGAGAGATAATCTGAGGATTATTGGACTTTCTGAAAAATATGATGAAATAAAGAGCCTAGATAATATTTTACAGGAAATCATCAAAGAGAACTGTCCAGAGATAATAGAATCAGAAGGTAAAATATGCAGTGAAAGAATTCATCAAACACCTTCTGAAAAAGACCCTAAAATAAAAACTCCAAGGAATGTTGTGGCCAAATTTCAGGAACTATCAGAGTAAGGAAAAAATATTACAAGCACCCAGAAAAAAAAATTAAAATACTGAGGTGCCACAATAAAGATCACCCAAGATCTGGCTGCCTCTACATTAAAGGACTGAAGAGCCTGGAATCTGATATTCCAAAAGGCAAAAGAACTTGGAATGCAGCCAAGAATAAACTACCCAGCCAAATTGAGCATTTTCTTCCAGGGAAGAAGATGGACATTTAATGAAACACATGAATTCCATTTGTTTCTAAAGAAAAAAAAAAAAAAACACAACTAAACAAAAAATTTGATCTTCAAACATAGAACTCAAGTGAAGCAGAAAAGGTAAAAGGAAATATTGAGAACTGTATTTCTGTTGTGGATATACAAAAAAGACTACATGTATAATTTGATTTTAGTGATATAACAGAAAAAGGAAAGTAAAAATGGAAAGGGGATAATGTCAGAAAAGGGGAAAAGGGGAGATAAAAAGAGGAAAACTACATCCCACGAAGAGGCAAAGGAAACTAATTGTACCTGAGGGAATTTAGAGAGGAAGAGGAACATTGTGTGAATCTTACTCTCATCAAAGTTAGCTCAAAGAGAAAATAATTGACATACTTGTTAAACAGAAAATCTTCTCTCACCTTATTAAAAAAGGAGGAGAGGAAAAGGGAAAAGGAAAGGGTACAAGAAAGTGGAAGAGATTCAGGGGGGGGGGAGGGAAGGATCCTAAAGAGGGTGAGCAATGTGATACAAGTGGGGAACAAAAGTTTAAAACTGGGAAAGAGGGTTAGGGGGAGGAAGAAAAAGAAAAGCATAATCTGGGGATATTAGGATGACAGGAAATACAGAATTAGTCATTTTGACTGTAAATGTGAATGGGATGAACTCTCTGAATCAAAAGTTAGAACCCAACAATATGTTGTTTATAAGAAACACATTTAAAACAGGGAGATACAAACAGAGTAAAGGTAAAAGGCTGGAGCAGAATCTATTATGCTTCAGGTAAAGTCAAAAAAGCAGGGGTAGCTATCCTTATCTCAGATCAAGCAAAAGCAAAAATTGATCTAATCAAAAGAGATAAGGAAGGAAACTATATCTTGCTAAAGGGTAGCACAGACAATGAAGCAACATCAATACTAAACATATATGCACCAAGTAGTATAGCATCTAACTTTCTAAAGGAGAACTTAAGAGAGTTGCAAGAAGAAATAGACAGCAAAATTGTAATAGTGGGAGATCTCAACTTTGTACTCTCAGAATTAGATAAATCAAATTACAAAACAAATAAGAAAGAAATTAAAGAGGTAAATAGAATATTAGAAAAATTAGGTATGATAGATCTTTGGAGAAAACTGAATGGAGACAGAAAGGAATATACTTTCTTCTCAGCAGTTCATGGAACCTATATAAAAATTGACCATATATTAGGACATAAAGACCTCAAAATTAAATGCAGGAAAGCAGAAATAGTAAATGCTTTCTTTTCAGATCACAATGCAATAAAAACTACATTCAACAAAAAGTTAGAGGTAAATAGACCAAAAAGTAATTGGAACCTAAATAATCTCATCTTAAAGAATGATTGAGTGAAACAGCAAATTATAGACACAATTAATAATTTCACTCAAGATAATGACAAAGATGAAACATCTTACCAAAATTTGTGGGATGCAGTAAAAGTGGTAATAAGGGGAAATTTTATATCCTTAGAGGCTTGCTTGAATAAAATAGAGAAAGAGAAGATCAATGAATTGGGCTTGCAACTAAAAAAGCTAGAAAAAGACCAAATTAAAACCGCCCCCAATCAAATACTAAATTTGAAATTCTAAAATTAAAAGGAGAAATTAATAATATTGAAAGTAAAAAAACTATTGAACTAATAAATAAAACTAAGAGTTGGTTTTATGAAAAAAATAATAAAATAGATAAGCCTTTGGTAAATCTGATTAGAAAAAGGAGGGAGGAAAATCAAATTAGTAGTCTTAAAAATGAAAAGGGAGAATTTTCCACCAATGAAGAGGAAATTAGAGAAATAATAAAGAGTTACTTTGCCCAACTTTATGCCAATAAATTTGATAACCTATGTGAAATGGATGACTACCTCCAAAAATATAGGCTTCCCAGATTAACAGAGGAGCAAGAAAAGTGCTTAAATAGTCCCATTTCAGAAAAAGAGACCAATCTCCTTAATGAATATTGAAGCTAAAATCTAAAATAAGATATTAGCAAAAAGACTACAGAAAATCATCCCCAGGATAATACACCATGATCAAGTAGGATTTATACCAGGAAGGCAGGGCTGGTTCAATATTAGGAAAACTATCAGTATAATTGGCTATATTAATAACCAAATTAACAAAAACCATATGATTATCTCAATTAATGCAGAAAAAGCATTTGATAAAATCTAACATCCATTCCTATTAAAAAACACTGGAGAGTATAAGAATAAATGGACTTTTCCTTAAAATAATCAGTAGCATCTATTTAAAACCATCAGTAAGCATCATATGTAATGAGGACAAACTGCAACCATTCCTAATAAGATCAAGAGTGAAACAAAGTTGCCCACTATCACCATTACTATTCAATATTGTATTAGAAATGCTAGCTGTGGCAATGAGTTGAAAAAGAGATTAAAGAAATTAGTGTATGTAATGAGGAAACCAAATTATCACTCTTTGCTGATGATATGATGATATACTTAGAGAAACCCAGAGATTCTACTAAAAAGTTATTAGAAATAATCCACACCTTTAGCAAAGTTGCAGGATACCAAATAAATCCACATACGTCATCAGCATTCTTTTATATCACTAACAAAATCCAACACAGTTACAAAGAGAAATTCCATTTAAAGTAACTACTAATAGTTTAAAATACTTAGAAATCTATCTGCCAAGGAACAATCAGAAACTTTATGGGCAAAAATATAAAACACTTTCCACACAAATTAAGTCTGATCTAACCAATTGGATAAATATTAAATGCTCTTGGATGGGTGAACAAATATAATAAAGATGACAATACTACCTAAACTAATCTATTTATTTAGCGCTATACCAATCAGACTCCCAAAAATATTTTAATGACCTAGAAAAATAACAAATATGTTCATATGGAAAAACAAAAAGTCAAGAATTTCAAAGGAATAATGAAAAAAATCAAATGAAGATGGCTCAGTTGTACCAGATCTAAAACTGTATTATAAATCAGCAGTCACCAAATCCATTTGGTGTTGGCTAAGAAATAGATTAGTTGATCAGAAGAATAAGTGAGGTTCAAAGGACAAAACAGTCAATAACTTTAATACTCTAGTGTTTGACAAACCCAAAGATCTCAGCTTTTGGGATAAGAACTCACTGTTTGATAAAAATTGCTGGGAAAATTGGAAACTAGTATGGCAGAAATTAGGTATTGACCCACACTTAACACCATATACCAAAGTAAGGTCAAAATGGGTTCATGACTTAGGCATAAAGAACGAGATTATAAATAAATTAGAGGAACACAGGATAGTTTACCTCTCAGACCTGTGGAAGAGGAAGAAATTTATGACCAAAGAAGAAGTAGAGATCATTATTGATCACAAAATAGAAAATTTTGATTATATCAAATTGAAACATTTTTGTACAAACAAAACTAATGCAGACAAAATTAGAAGGGAAGCAATAAACTGGGAAAACATTTTTACAGTCAAAGGTTCTGATAAAGGTCTCATTTCTAAAATATATAGAGAATTGACTCTAATTTATCAGAAACCAAGCCATTCTCCAATTGATAAATGGTCAAGGGATATGAACAGACAATTCTCAGATGAAGAAATTGAAACTATTTCTAGCCATATGAAAAGATTCTCCAAGTCATTATTAATCAGAGAAATGCAAATTAAGATAACTCTGAGATACCACTACGCACCTGTCAGACTGGCTAGAGTCAGACTGGCTAGAGTGACAGGGAAAGATAATGCGGAATGTTGGAGGGGATGTGGGAAAACAGGGACACTGATACATTGTTGGTGGAATTGTGAATATATCCAACCAATCTGGAGAGCAATTTGGAACTAGGCTCAAAAAGGTATCAAATTGTGCATACCCTTTGATCCAGCAGTGTTTCTACTGGGCTTATAGCCCAAAGCGATCCTAAAAAGGGGAAAGGCGCCTGTATATGCAAGAATGTTTGTGGCAGCCCTCTTTGTAGTGGCAAGAAACTTGAAACTGAGTAGATGCCCGTCAATTGGAGAATGGCTGAATAAATTGTGGTATATGAATATTATGGAATATTATTGTTCAGTAAGAAATGACCAACAGCATGATTTCAGAAGTGCCAAGAGAGACATAAATTGATGCTGAGTGAATGAGCAGGATCATGAGATCATTATATACTTCAACAACAATACTATATGATGATCAATTCTGATGGATCTGGCCATCTTCTGCAATGAGATGAACCAAATCAGTTCCAATGGAGCAGTAATGAACTAAACCAGTTACACCCAGTGAAAGAATTCTGGGAGATGACTTAGAACCATGACATAGAATTCCCAATCCCTATATTTTTGCCTGCCTGCATTTTGGATTTCCTTCACAGGCAAGCATCCAAGTCTTTTTGTACAACAAAATAACGATTTGGTTACTTGTTTTGTATTTAATTTATACTTTAACATATTTAACATGTATTGGTCATCCTGTCATCTAGGGGGTGGGGGGAAGAAGGGGAAAAATTGGAACAAAATGTTTGGCAGTTGTCAATGGTGTAAAATTACCCATGCATATAACTTGTAAATAAAAAGCTATTATTAAAAAAAAGGTTTATTATAAGAATCAAATTATGTAATATGTAAAAATCACTTTGAAATTTTGGAGAGCTAAAAAAAGAAAAGTAGTATATTAAAAGAAACTCTAAAGAATATATTTTTTTAAATCACTTAATAGTTGTAACAATTGTAACATCTTCAAGCTTTTCTGTTTAAACAAACTTGTTAGGTCTCAAAAAAAAAAAGAAAATGGAGAAAAATAAAAGATCTTTATGAGTAGATTTCCTATATAAGCTTAAACAATGTAGAAATGTTTTCATAATGGGGTTGGAAAAGAACTTGAAAAACAATACTACCATTCCCAAAAAAATCAAGCAAACAGAATCCACTCTAGCAAGCAAAATCAATTTCTTTGTCATACAAAGAATGATATCTGCAAAGGGCAAAAGTTATTCATAATATGAAATCACATATAAAAGAAACTTCAAAGAAACATTTTAGACAATTTCAAAAAGTGTCTGCTAAAATTTTGGAAAGAGTAAAGGGAGAAATCTTGACTTGAACCCAATTAAGAAAGCATTTCAAAAGAATTGATGGATGAAACTAGGAGTTAAACAATACATAGTTAAATTAAATTTAGCATTTTTATAGCAATCTATTTTTATTAGTTCTACCTTTTTGCCACAATCACTTATGAATACACTCCTAGAATTATCTGTGTTACTGAAAGATAATTTTGTGTCTTATCTATTGCAGAATCTGGCTTCTATCTTACTGCCTGTCTACCAGCACCAAACTATACTACCAAGCAAAGTACTCTTTTTCTTTTTAGTTCTATTGTATATATTATCATCTCCTGTTAGAGTGCAAAGTTCTGCATGAATTATTTGTTTCTTTGTTTGTATTTCTCTCCCGAAAACATAACATAGTGGCAGGCACCTAATAAGAATATAGTAAATACTTTCTTTGTTCTTTCAGTCTATCTTCCTACTATTTTTCTGTTTCTCTGACTCATTAACTTTATACTATTTTTGATAGAAAATCCATTTAAATTGTACCCTAACATCTCAACTTTTCCAAGTTTATGTAAGAAAGATGAAATTGTCCTAAAATGTCTAAAGGCTCTGAGAATTCTTGAAACAAATGTTCTCAATCTCCTGTAAATTGTGACCAGGAAATATCGACCTAAATTACTGATTAATTTTAGTATCTTTAATCTGTCCCTTCCAAATTTCTCAACATCTGTTTAAGCTGTTTGGTGTGGCAAATCCTCATACATTCAAATTACTGCATTCAAATACCAATATTTCTTCTTGCTACCTGTATGGGTTGGAATAAGTTTTAGAATTCTGGACATCAGCTTTCTCATCTATAAAATGAAATGGTGAATTTAACTGCCCAGAGGTTCCTTTCTTCTAGTAAATTAATTTATTATTAATATACACTTCTTTATGAATCATGTTGAAAGAGAAAAATAAGCAAAAGGAGAAAACATGGAAGAAATTTAAAAAAAAAACAGAAAAAAAAAAAGAAGTGAACATAACATGTGTTGATTTACATTCAGTCTCCTTAGTACTTTTTTCTGGATTTAGATGGCATTTTCTATTCAAAGTTTATTGGAATTGCTCTAGATCATTGAACCACTGAAAAGACCCAAGTTTTTCATAGTTGATTATCACACATTCTTGATGTTATTGTGTGTACACACAATAATATATTTCTGGTTCTGTTTGTTTCATTCAGCATCATTTCATATAAATCTTTCCAGGCCTTTCTTAAGTCAGCCTGTTCATCATTTTAATAGAGCAATAATATCCTGTTACCTTCATATACCACAACTTCTTCATCCATTTTCCAATTGATGGGCATCTACTGATTTTCCAATTCTTTCCTACCACAAAAAGAAGTGCAACAAACATTTTTTTGTATATGTGGATTTTTTTTTCTTCTTTATGAGAGGTTTCTTTCTAATCTTTAATTTTATGATACATGCTGCTTGAAGCTTCACCAGTATATTTAGCAGAACCCAGATGGAGCCATTTTAAGAAAAATTTCATTTGCTTAAGTCTTCAAATATCATAATACTTCATCATTTCATTGGATATCAGTATTTTGCTGAAATAACCTTATCCCTCATGAAGCCATACCTCTTCATTTTTATTCTATTTAATAATACAGTTATAGCACTTCAAATATGTGAATTGTTCAATCCCATGGAATGGATGTACACTAGAGAAACATAATTAATTGTAATTTAAATAAAAAATCCATATTAATTCAGACACTTCCTATACATGCTAATAAATGCTTCTGAATTTAAATATAGAACCAGAAATTAATGATTCATATAAAAGGGGGACCAAAGCTTTTCCACCCTCTTCCACTATTTTATTTTAAATACTTCCTTACCATTTAGAGGGGCCCTGTTAAGCACAATTTACTCCAGACTAAACCCTTTCTCTATCTTTTTATAAATAACCTTTGTCTCTTTTTTTCCTTACACTTACTCTTTTATGTGTTATCTTCCTCCATTAGAATGGAAGCATTGTGAGAATAGAAATTGTCTTTCTGGGTTGTGTTTTCATTTCCAGTGCTTGGAATAGTGCCTGGAACACAGAGATTCATTAAGAGATGTTATATCTATCTATGTTTATTTTTAACATAAACAGGCAAGAAGGCACACAAAATTTCCAAATTTGAGGTACTGATTACAAGTTTCATTATTTTCATAGCAACTTTTCTGCTTTTTTTTCTCCTCTTTATTCAATGGAGTAACAAGAGTCCCTTCAATGTAAGTTGTATTTTTCAGTAACATCATAAAGATTTTTTTAAAAGAGCCTAAGATTTCAAGGTTCCAGAAACAATAGCAGACTCCAACTCTGAAAAACAGGTTTTTTATTATGTTGGTTGTCATAGTTTCAGTGGTGTTAAATACTGTTCACTCTATGATGTCTTTGCTATAGACTAATCATTATATTTATGACTCTACTATAGAGAATATGATTATTTATTCAAGTGGATTTCTTCAATTATACACATTTAGAAATTACCAAACAGTTCACTTTTTCATTAATGAATGTATGAATTATTGACTAATTTACATCTGCCATTAAGAATTTTATATAAGTTAAGTGTTATTCATTGCCGAGTAATAATGACTTTCCTACAGTGGGAGTGTCTAGCTTTGTGATGCAATCTCACCCTGGAAACAGTGTAATATATTGAATTATGGTGAAATGGATTGAGTACATAACAATTAATATATACATTCCAATATGCTCAGCAGCATTGGCAAAATCCATCGAAGGGGTTAAAACATAAAAAAGCAAAGGACATTATCTATTGATAATTAAATTAAGTTAAATTAAAGTTAAAAAATTTAAATGACTCAGATTTCCCTGTAAAATTAATAATTACTTACCAAATGTGCATTGCTAAATTTGTGGAAAACACAATTGTCTTTCAACACATTTGAGTCATGGTATCCTTGCCAAAAAGATGGGAAAGTGTGGATTGGTTGATTGACTGTAATTGTAACCAAAGAATATTGAAAATGAATAAGTGATATCATTACTTTCTTGGCTTTCTGCCCTAGTATGCTTCTAATCTTCAATAGTCAGGATAATCAAGAAAATGGACCATTGGGGTCACAGAACCAAAAGAAAATATTAATAACACAATGATTGGCATTTTACACAACATTTTTGTCTGCTAAATAACAAAGGTAATGGTCATGAAAAGGAGTCAGTATATCATGGTTCAAACAAATTGAATATCCATAGTTACAAAGAGGACATTATGAAAGTGAGTGGAATGCCCTTTGACTCAGTAATATAACTGCTAGGTCTATTTCCTAAAATGATTAGGGAATATAAAGGGGAAGAATCTATATGTTCAAAAATATTTTAAATTGATTGTGGGTCAGGAGAGACACTGGCACAGGACTGCCCAGCATGGCATGTCATTGTTAGAAAAGGTGTTGTGCTCTATGAAAAAAAGCAGACTTAAATTATTCAAAAAAATATGAGATATGCAAAAGTAGAAAATCCAACTGAAATCTTCAAGGGATATTTGTATCTGACCTGTGGCAGAGCATTCTGAGCTCATATGGATCTGATTTGTCATAATCAAATGCACTAACTTGATTCTAACAGTGATTTTTGACATAATTTTTGACAAAATGACAGCATCATTTTGGTGTTCTTTGAGAATAAAGGACAACAACCAATCAACCATAGCAATACTCTTTTTGTAGATAAAGAGCTGGAAATTGTGAGGATGCCCATTAATTGGGTGATGGCTAAACAAATTGTTATATGCAATAATGGAATGTTGATCTGCTAGAAGAAATGAAGAGTTCATTATTTTTTTTTTAATGGAGACTGGAGAAATCTATTGAAAATACTGAAGTGAGAAATGAGCATAACAGACAAAACACTAAGCACAATAATATCAGTATTGCTTTATTTTTTTTTTAAATTTTTATTTAATAATTATTTTATATTGACAGAATCCATGACAGGGTAATTTTTTTTTTACAACATTATCCCTTGCACTCATTTCGGTTCCAATTTTTCCCCTCCTTCTCTCCACCCCCTCCCCTAGATGGCAAGCAGTCCTATATATGTTGGATATGTTGCAGTATATCCTAGATACAATATATGTTTGCAGAACCGAACAGTTCTCTTGTTGCATAGGGAGAATTGGATTCAGAAGGTATAAATAACCCGGGAAGAAAAACAAAAATGTAGATAGTTTACATTCATTTCCCAGTGTTCTTTCTTTGGGTGTAGCTGCTTCTGTCCGTCATTTATCAATTGAAACTCAGGTCTCTTTGTCAAAGAAATCCACTTCCATCAAAATATGTCCTCATACAATATCGTTGTTGAAGTGTATAATGATCTCCTAGTTCTGCTCATTTCACTTAGCATCAGTTCATGTAAATCTCGCCAGTCCTCTCTGTATTCATCCTGCTGGTCATTTCTTACAGAACAATAATATTCCATAACATTCATATACCACAATTTACCCAGCCATTCTCCAATTGATGGGCATCCATTCATTTTCCAGTTTCTAGCCACTACAAATAGGGCTGCTACAAACATTTTGTCACATACAGGTCCCTTTCCCTTCTTTAGTATTTCTTTGGGATATAAGCCCAGTAGAAACACTGCTGGGTCAAAGGGTATGCACAATTTGATAACTTTTGGGGCATAATTCCAGATTGCTCTCCAGAATGGTTGGATTCGTTCACAACTCCACCAACAATGCATCAGTGTCCCAGTTTTCCCGCATCCCCTCCAACATTCATCATTATTTTTTCTTGTCATCTTAGCCAATCTGACAGGTGTGTAGTGGTATCTCAGAGTTGTCTTAATTTGCATTTCTCTGATCAATAATAATTTGGAACACTCTTTCATATGAGTGGTAATAGTTTCAATTTCATCCTCTGAAAATTGTCTGTTCATATCCTTTGACCATTTATCAATTGGAGAATGGCTTGATTTCTTATAAATTTGAGTCAGTTCTCTATATATTTTGGAAATGAGGCCTTTATCAGAACCTTTAACTGTGAAGATGTTTTCCCAGTTTGTTGCTTCCCTTCTAATCTTGTTTGCATTAGTTTTGTTTGTACAAAGGCTTTTTAATTTGAAGTAATCAAAATTTTCTATTTTGTGATCAGTAATGGTCTCTAGTTCATCATTGGTCACAAATTTCTTTCTCCTCCACAAGTCTGAAAGATAAACTATCCTGTGTTCCTCTAATTTATTTATAATCTCGTTCTTTATGCCTAGGTCATGGACCCATTTTGATCTTATCTTGGTATATGGTGTTAAGTGTGGGTCCATGCCTAATTTCTGCCATACTAATTTCCAATTATCCCAGCAGTTTTTATCAAATAATGAATTATCCCAGAAGTTAGGGTCTTTGGGTTTGTCAAACACTAGATTGCTATAGTTGATTATTCTGTCTTGTGAACCTAACCTTTTCCACTGATCCACTAATTTATTTCTTAGCCAATACCAAATGGTTTTGGTGACTGCTGCTTTATAATATAATTTTAGATCAGGTACAGCTAGGCCACCTTCATTTGATTTTTTTTTCATTAATTCCCTTGAGATTCTCGACTTTTTATTGTTCCATATGAATTTTGTTGTTATTTTTTCTAGATCATTAAAATATTTTCTTGGAAGTCTGATTGGTATAGCACTAAATAAATAGATTAGTTTAGGGAGTATTGTCATCTTTATTATGTTCGCTCGGCCTATCCAAGAGCACTTAATATTTTTCCAATTATTTAAGTCTGACTTTATTTGTGTGGAGACTTTTTTATACTTTTGCTCATATAATTCCTGACTTTCCTTTGGTAGATAGATTCCCAAATATTTTATGGTATTGACAGTTATTCTGAATGGAATTTCTCTTTGTATCTCTTGCTGTTGGGTTATGTTGGTGATGTATAAAAATGCTGAGGATTTATGGGGATTTATTTTGTAGCCAGCTACTTTGCTAAAATTATGAATTATTTCTAATAGTTTTTTAGTAGAATCTCTGGGGTTCTCTAGGTATACCATCATATCATCTGCAAAGAGTGATAGTTTGGTTTCCTCATTGCCTACTCTAATTCCTTTAATATCTTTCTCGACTCTTATTGCTGAGGCTAGTGTTTCTAATACGATATTAAATAATAATGGTGATAGTGGGCAACCTTGCTTCACTCCAGATCTTACTGGGAAAGGTTCCAGTTTTTCCCCATTGCATATGATGCTTACTGATGGTTTTAAATATATGCTCCTGACTATTTTAAGGAAAAGTCCATTTATTCCTATGCTCTCAAGTGTTTTTATTAGGAATGGATGTTGGATTTTATCAAATGCTTTTTCTGCATCTATTGAGATGATCATATGGTTTTTGTTTGTTTGGTTATTGATATAGTCAATTATGCTAATAGTTTTCCTTATATTGAACCAGCCTGCATTCCTGGTATAAATCCTACTTGGTCATAATGTATTATCCTGGGGATGATTTTCTGTAATCTTTTTGCTAATATTTTATTTAAGATTTTAGCATCAATATTCATTAGGGAGATTGGTCTATAATTTTCTTTCTCTGTTTTCAGCCTACCTGGTTTAGGTATCAGTACCATGTCTGTGTCATAAAAGGAGTTTGGTAGGACTCCTTCATTCCCAATTTTTTCAAATAGTTTATTTAGCATTGGAGTTAATTGTTCTTTAAATGTTTGGTAGAATTCACATGTAAATCCATCTGGTCCTGGGGATTTTTTTCTTAGGGAGTTGATTGATAGTTTGTTCTATTTCTTTTTCTGAGATGGGACTGTTTAGGCTATTTACTTCTTCCTCTGTTAGTTTGGGCAAGCTATATTTTTGGAGGTATTTTTCTATTTCATTTAAGTTGTCAAATTTATTGGCATAAAGTTGGGCAAAGTAACTCCTAATTATTGCTCTAATTTCCTCTTCGTTAGTGGTGAGTTCTCCCTTTTCATTTTTAAGACTAACAATTTGATTTTTCTCTTTCCTTTTTTTAATCAGATTTACTAAGGGTTTGTCTATTTTGTTGGTTTTTTTCATAGAACCAACTCTTAGTTTTATTAATTAATTCAATAGTTTTTGTTTTTGTTTTTTTTTTTTTTTTACTTTCAATTTTATTGATCTCTCCTTTTATTTTTAGAATTTTAAGTTTAGTGTTTGACTGGGGGTTTTTAATTTGTTCCTTTTCTAGCATTTTTAGTTGCAAGCCCAATTCATTGGCCTTCTCTTTCTCTATTTTATACAAATAGGCCTCTAGAGATATGAAATTTCCCCTTATTACCGCTTTGGCTGCATCCCATACATTTTGGTATGATGTCTCATTATTATCGTTTTCTTGAGTGAAGTTATTAATTATGTCTATGATTTGCTGTTTCACCCAATCATTCTTTAGCATGAGATTATTTAGTTTCCAATTATTTTTTGGTCTACTTCCCCCTGGCTTTTTGTTGAATGTAATTTTCATTGCATCGTGGTCTGAAAAGGATGCATTTACTATTTCTGCCTTACTGCATTTGAGTTTGAGGTTTTTATGTCCTAATATATGGTCAATTTTTGTATAGGTTCCATGAACTGCTGAAAAGAAAGTGTATTCCTTTCTGTCTCCATTACATTTTCTCCAGAGATCTATCATATCTAACTTTTCTAGTATTCTATTTACCTCTTTGACTTCTTTCTTATTTATTTTGTGGTTTGATTTATCTAATTCTGAGAGTGCAAGGTTAAGATCTCCCACTATTATAGTTTTACTGTCTATTTCTTCTTGCAGCTCTCTTAGTTTCTCTTTTAAGAATTTAGATGCTACCCCACTTGGTGCATATATGTTTAATATAGATAGTGCTTCATTATCCATGCTACCCTTTAGCAAGATATAGTGCCCTTCCTTATCTCTTTTAATTAGGTCAATTTTTGCTTTAGCTTGATCTGAGATCAGGATGGCTACCCCTGCTTTTTTGACTTCACCTGAAGCATAGTAGATTTTGCTCCAACCTTTTACCTTTAACCTGCATGTATCTCCCCGCTTCAGGTGTGTTTCCTGTAAACAACATATTGTAGGATTCTGGCTTTTAATCCATTCTGCTAACCGCTTCCTCCTTATGGGGGAGTTTACCCCGTTCACATTTATGGTTAGAATGACCAGTTCTGTATTACTTGCCATCTTGTTAACCCCGGTTTATGCTTTTCTCCCTTCTTTCTCCTTTCCCCCCCTTCCCAGTATTAAGCTTGTGAACACCACTTGCTTCTCACAGCCTTCCCTTTTTAGTATCCCTCCCTCTGCCTTAGAGTTCCTCCCCCTATCTTACCCCTTTCCCTCCTAGTTTCCGTATTCCCTTCCTCTTAGCTTATTCCTTCCCTTTTCACTTTTCCCTTCTCACTTTTCAATGAGGTGGGAGAAATTTTACCATAGATTGAATATGTCTTAAGATTTTTCACTTAAAGCCAATTCTGAAGGCAGTAAGATACCCACTATATTGATCCCCCTCCATTCTTTCTCTCAGATATAATAGGTTTCCTATGCCTCTTCATGAGATGTACTACCCCCACTTTACCCTTTTTCTGGTACAATGTCCTTTCCACATCAGTTTCTTGAACAAGGTAATACATGTATTCTTTATACATCTTTATAGCCAAAATATAGTTCCCAAGATTAATCTTTACCTTTTTAGATTTCTCTTGAGTTCTATGTTTGTAGATTAAACTTTTTGTTAAGTTCTGGCTTTTTCATCAGAAATATATGAAATTCGCTTACTTTGTTGAATGTCCATCTTCTTCCCTGGAAAAAGATGCTCATTCTTGCTGGGATGTTAAAGAGATAAATAGAGACAGAGAAAGACGAGGACCAAAACATAGACAGAAAGAAGACAGAGAGAGAGAAATGTAGATTAATAACAAGATATAGAAAGAAATAAACAATGCATTACTTTTCCTCAGTGCTTTCTGAAGGCCTTGTGATTTTTATAAATACCAAAATAGTGAGTCATTGAGCAACTTTCAAATTTTGAAATAGATGTATTAAAATCATGTAACGTTTTTCTGCTTTCAGGTTCATTAAAAAAAAAATAAAAACTATGTTATTGCCAGAAAGGCTAAAAAACTGACCCTGGAACCTTTAAGTATGTAAGTGAGTAAGTACAAACCTTTTGGTCATGTAGAGAAATTGTTTTGACATATCAGGTTTTGAAATGTGAGCTTAGCACTTGAAATACATTTTGTAAATTACATTGATTAAAAAGGTTAACTTATCATCTTGTTTTTTTTAATTTTTTATCTAAATGTATTTTATTAAATGGAGCAATCAGATAAAAGACTTTAAAATAAAGTCAACACATCAGACTTTCAATATGTGTTTTCATATTTTTCCCTTTACTCTGATAGTTCCTCTTATATCCTCTTGACCATTTGAAATTGATACTTAATTGTGACAATGCTAATTTGGCATTTTTATTTTAAAGGTTATATTTATTGAATGTTTTACATGGGTAAAACTTAAGGGATTTGTTCAGAGGCTTTGAATTTCAACTTCTCATCATTTGAAGTCCTTATGACATCAATAAACAGAACATTTAATTTTCTGGTTAACAGTTGCTAGTTGCAATGATAAGGGTATTTAGAACTATGGCTTTTGAGTTTTGATAAGTAAACAATACTATCTTGAGAGCAGAATCAGAAAAGAAAACAAATGTTTTATAGCACTAAAAATATTGATGTTCCTCAGGACCTCTCTTTTTTGTGAATGGAAGTAACAATGACTGTCAGAGTCTCTACTATCATATGACTGAAAGTGTTTCTCTTCATCTTGGAACTGTAATAATAATATTTTAAGAATTGTTCATGAGGAAAGGAACAATGGTGTCAGTGTTTGTTGAGCAAGGTTTGAATGATGCTTATTTTTGTCACATTGAAGAATGAAGTTATGAATATAAAGAGTTAGAATCTCTTAATTTCATGCCATTAGGAAAGTCCCAAATGAATGTCTAGTTTCTAAACACTGACTTTTATTACTGTACCTACTCAACTTGGTTAAGGGGATCATTGATAATACTTTGTCTCTTCAATCTATGCTTATAAAAATGTAGATGGTGTCTATCTATATATATAAAGAGATATTATGAAGGCTATGTTAATAGAGGATCACCCAAACTGATGGCCCAAAGTAAGTTTTGACACCAATATACATGATATTTGGAGAACAAGCTAATATTAAATGAGTTTTTTATGCTTTTCCCTAAGGCTATGTTTGAATCTTAAGAGATTTTGCAATCAGGAAGTTTCCAAAACATTCTGTTTTATTGTTATAATATAGTATTTGTTATAACAATATACTATTATGTTAGTTCACTAAATGAATCATTTAGTTCAATCACTTAGTGATTGAAAAAACAATTTTACACTTAAATTTAGAATTTAAAAGGTCAATTGTTTGCTAATTTTTTCTTTTATTCATAATCCAAAATGCATAGATTTTCAAATATCTTCACCTTTACAGCAACAGATCTAATATGAAATGTTGAGATGGTTTCTTTATATATGTCCTAACCATGGCTACAATATCGAGTTTTCATGGTATGAGAAAAGTTCTACATTATTCTGAAATGTAGAACTGTATATAAATCAGCATACAACTATTGACTTACTGTTTTATAATAAAAATTAACTCTCTTATGTAATAAGAACAATTTCACCACAAATGTCATTAGAGTTTTTTACTATGTTATTAAAATTTAATCCAAGGTCCTTATGTGATATCTGTATTATGATTATGAAAAGAGGCAAAGTTTGGGAATATACACATATAAATAAATACATATATATAAACACATGCATATATACAAACACCTAAATACACATATGTACATATATATTTATGCCCATAAATATGTGTATAATTATAACTGTGAATATATACATTAGTGTGTGTGTGTGTGTATGTGTGTGTGAGAGAGAGATGACCGCATTAGCACCCTGAATACTTTAAAATCAGCTGGAGTCAGGATAAGCAAAAATCCTTGATCTTTATTCTTTATCGAAGGGAGAGGAGAAAGAGTGAACACAGAAATCTCCTCTTTCTTCTACCCTTGCTCATCTTACTCTACCCTCTAAATGCTCCTCCCAATCTCTCTATCCATCAACAAATTGAGCCAGCACAGAATGGTGGGGTGGGCCATTTTCCAAACAAATGCTAATAGGGTATTGTCCATTGGTAATTAGCCTTAAGTGCTTGCTTGTCTGAACCTCAGTGCATGAACTCATGTGTGTATTTGGAGAATATGCTATTTTCATAGAGAATAATATTGGTTCTTTTTTTTTTAATAGTGTCCTTCATATAGGGGTACAATAAGGAAGGTGCTTTGCTACTACAAAGTACTGTTACTGGTATGAGGGAAGAATGATTTAATTTAAATTAAGAGGAAAAGCAAAAAGAGAACTTAAAAAGTAATATGATTGTTCACAATTTCCTACAATGTCATTATTAATATTCTCATATATAAATGCAGAGTATTGATATTTGGTAATATGTACAGACAACTAATTTGATATTTAAATGTCATCTAGTACAACTTTTAACTAAATAGGCAACATTGCTAACAATTCCCTACTAGAGATAATCAAGCTTGAATACTGATAGGTTTCTAGAAAGCTAGAAGGATATCAAAGACCAATTAGTTCTACCCTTCTATCATTTTGAAAATAAGAAAACTTGAGCTTTAGGAAGATAAATGACTTGACTAAGACCAAACATAAAAAGTCAATATTAAACTTGTCATTTTCCTACCAACTTATGTCATTATACAACATACTCTTTCATATAGCAGTTCTAATTTGGAAAAAGCTTTCCATGACATTGAATCTAAGTCTGTCATTCTGAAACTTTTCCACAATGACATCAATTCTGTCCTCTGGTACAAAGACAGACAACTTTTGTTCCTTTCCATTGGACAACATTTCAGCTATTTGAAGACAGCCACCATGTTTATCCTAAATATTCTCTTCTTCAAACTTGACAGCCAAGTATAAAGTAGAGCCAAAATTAACAAGTAAAGGCAATCTTACCCAGGCTCTTCCCCAAATTCCTTCATATACCTTTAGATAATAATCAGAGGAGCAGAACACATAAAAAAAAGATGGTAAAACAATTTTCTACCCACGGACAACATGGAAATTTAGCAGGAAAGGTTTGTCACAAAAGAGTAAGAATGGAGCTCAGTCCAGAACAGGCCCAGCATAGTCCCAACCCCAGCAAACTAGGAAGGGGCCTCAGGGTGAATAAATTACTGGCAATAGTAGCAGCTTCCAGATTTCTCAGCCCACAGACACTGAAGACAACTTAGAACATTGGCAAGAGAAGTATTTTTCTGATGTGGATAAGAGGGAAGAGTAGTCCAGCACAAGAACCCAGCCCCAGAAAATCAAGAATTGGTCTTGAAAGCCACTGAATCAACAAGGACAGTAGTGTTTTCTGAAGTTCTCAGACTACAGATGGTAAGAGGTTTGAATAATCAATAAGAAGGAGATAACACTGGAATCTTTGCTGGCTATGAGGAAGAACTCTGTAATTTGTTCAAACTTGAATTCAGGTAACAGCCCTTGGTAGTGGTCCATGGTAAAAAGGAGCAGTGGAACACCAGAACTTGCAGGAACAGTAAAATAGTGATCCTTGTTACTGTTTAGGAGTGTTTATGGTAACTCACAGAGCAGGGCACAAGCCAGGAGAATAGTAATCACACATCTTATTATATCATACCACCTCAAAAGAATTGAAAACTTACAGGTTCCCAAATGTACCTCTGAAAACAACTGCACAAACATCCTGAAGACTGAGACAGTGTACCCTCCATCCTGGAAGCAGAGTTCTACTTTAACAAACAGGCAAGGAAAATGAGCAAATGACAGAAAAGATTCTGACCACATACAATTACTAAAGTGACAAAGAAGATGAAAAAATACTCAGAAAATAAGAGAATCAAAGTTCCAACATTCAAAGACTCCAAGAAAACAATGTGAATTGGTCAAAAGTAACAGAAAAGACTGCAAAAGGATTTTGCAAATTGAGTCAGAGTGGTAGAGGAAAATTTGGGAAGACAAATGAGAATGTCGCAAGAAACATATGAAAAACAAATCAATAGTTTCTAAAGGACACACACACACAAACATGCACGAACATACACACACACACACACACACACACACACACACACACACACTACTTAAAAACCAACACATTAAAAATCAGACTAAGCCAAATAGTAAAAGAAGTATGAGAAGCCAATGAGAAAATGAGTGATTTCAAAAATAGAATTGACCAAATGGAAGCAAGGCACAAAAACTCACTGGAGAAAAAAAAAAGAAAAAGAAAAACTTACAAAGTAGAATGAGCCAAATGGAAAAAACAGCAACATTATGAAATTATCAATTTTAATAGACTTGGCTTTTCTCAGTAGTACAATGATCTGAGATAATTCCAAAAGACACATAGTGGGGAAAAAAAAAAAACTATCCATATTCAGAGAAAGAACTATGAATTTTGAATTCAAAAGAAAGTATCATATTTTCACAATTTTGTTCTTTGTCATTCTTCCTTTTTTCCAATTCTTCTTTTACAACATAACTTAGATAGAAATATTTTTAATTTGATTGTATGGCCTATATTAGATTGCTTGTTGTCTTTGGGAAGGTAGTAGGAGGGAGGAAGGAAAAAAAAGGAATGGAAATCAAATCTTATAAAAATAAATGCTGAAAACAATCTTTACACATAATTGAAAAAAATACTATTAATGTGGGGGTGGAAGCAGTACTCAAAGCCATTTTCTCTGACACTGATCAAGTTACTTTTGGATAAATAAAACTTCTAATATTAAATATACTTTGTTTCCTTTATCTTGTTTAAGTAATTTCTTATTTTCCAGTATTTTGATTTGTTTCCATAAACTGATTTAAATTATTTGTTTCCAAAAAATATATTTTTTCACAGATAATTTTCTCTCTGCTGGTGGCACTATACTAAATGAGTTGTGGGGTTAGAATAAGGAAAATCTGAGTTCTAATCTGGTTTCAGTTGTTTGCTAACTGAGGACTAACAGAAATTCATATAGCCTCTGTTGGCCTCAGTTTCTTAAATGTAAAATAGAAATAATAGTAGCATTTATACCTAAGTGTTGTTGTGAAGATCAAATTGGATAATATCAATAGAAGCACTTAGCACAGTGTCTAGAATATACTAAATGCCATGTAAATGTGTATTCCCTTTATTTCTTCTCAATTTAACCTTTCACTTTCCTGAGATCTTATTAAGTAAAATATAAATGTGGCATATCAGAGATGGAACCTTTTTTTTCCCCTCAGGGGTTTGGAGGGAGAGAACAAGTGAAACTAGTGAGCCACTGTTTGTGCTCTAATGTCCACTAATTTAGAAAGCTATCATCCTTCCACACATGCATATGCAATTTTATATGATTTTTCAGCACAAAGTGCTTCTAAGAAACCTGGTAAAGATGGGATTGCAAACAGAAATGAGAAGAACTATAACACCCTGATGAACAACATTCCTGAGAACTTTCCTGACTGTAAAAACTATGCTTCAATAAATCTTATCATGGGATGCTTCATTTTTGCCTCAGAAAGATGAATTTGATCAAATTTTTCTTTTCAGATCTTCTTATAGAATAGAAAATGATATAAATCAGTGTCTCCCCTCAATAAATATAGTAAAAAACTGGACAGGTTTTCATCCTATTGGTTTGTTTGTTTGTTTTGTTTGTTTTAGTGGAGAAAACAAGGCCAATATCTTTAGAATGTTTGCAAGTTTTATTGAGAGGTTTCTATGGTATTCCAAGGATTTGTGCATCATAAAAAGCTAGTAGCACTTATACCCCAAAGAGATACTAAAGAAAGGAAAGGGACTTGTATGTGCCAAAATGTTTGTGGCAGCCCTGTTTGTAGTAGCTAGAAGCTGGAAAATGAAAGGATGTCCATCAATTGGAGAATGGTTGAGTAAATTGTGGTATATGAACGTTATGGAATATTATTGTTCTGTAAGAAATGACCAGCAGGAAGAATACAGAGAGGACTGACGAGACTTATGTGAATTGATGGTAAGTGAAATGAGCAGAACCAGGAGATCATTATATACCTCAACAATGATGCTGTTTGAGGATGGATTCTGATGGAAGTGGATCTCTTCGGTAAAGAGTGCTAATTCAGTTTCAATTGATCAAGATGGACAGAAGCAGCCATATCCAGAGAAAGAACACTGGGAAATGAATATAAACTGCTTGCATTTTTGTTTTTCTTCCCGGGATATTTATATCTTCTGAATCCAATTCTCCCTGTGCAACAAGAGAACTGTTCGGTTCTGCACACATATATTATATCTAGGATATACTGTAACCTATTTAACATGTAAAGGACTGCTTGCCATCTGAGGGAGGAAGTGGAGGGAAGGAGGGGAAAAATCGGAACAGAAGTGAATGCAAGGGATAATGCTGTAAAAAATTACCCTGGTATGGGTTCTGTCAATAAAAAGTTATTTAATTAAAAAAATTTTTTTAAAGCTAGTAGCATTTTTCAAGGGAAAGAATGTTGGAATTGGAATCAAAAGATTCCACTTTGTATATTGCCTGTTTTCCTTTTAACTAAGATTACTTTAGATATACCACTTAATCTCTGAAGGCTTAAATTTCCTTACCTATAACATGGAAAGCTTGGGCCAAATGACTTCTAAGTTGTTTCTAGTGACATAAGTATGATCTTTGAAAGGCATTAATTGGAACACTTCACTAATACTAGAGATTTTTCATTTTATTTGGAATCTGTCAGGATAGTTATTTTAGACCCAAGAACATGACGTTTTTCTATTTTAATGGTGCTTGGTACCAAATTCTCTGCCTCATTTCTTAACTATCTTTAATTACTTATTGCACTTTGCCACAATCAAACAGAAACCAATTAAAGATCTTACTTTAAAAAAGCACTGAAACAATGCCATTTCCAGTATCACTGATATATGTGTGGCCATTAAACCTTGAAGGTTCTGGAGGAGAAAGTGAGACTGGTGACCTTGAACAACTCTCGCTTACTCAAATCTAATTCACTTGTATGTCATAGCATCACTTCCCTCATGTCATGGTCATCTTTGAAAAGGGTGGACAAACAACAATGATAACAAAACAGCAGAAGCAACGACAATTACTGACTTATTAATATAAATAATAAATAACGGACTTATTAACCAATAACATTCAATGGAATGTCTTAAATTTATTATACCTTGATTTCAAGCCACAAGGCAGATCTGAGAGGGGTGTTGACAGAGGAGCAGGAAGGGTTGGTGGATAATATTTTTGGATGGGGAAATTTCCTTTAACATGGGAAATACTGCTACTTATATAAACTACTATTATTTTATATGTGATTTCCTACTCCTTTATGTTTTGATTAAGGAGAATTGAAAGACAAATGCCTTATGAATAAAGTAAGTGGAGGGAAAAAGAAATAAAATTAAAAAAATTTTTTTTTAAATTTAAAAAAAAGTAAGTGGAGGGGTAGTTGTGGAGAGGTACAATCAAGTACAGAGAAGGTATGGTGGTTCATCTCCCAGAAAGTACCACTGTGTCTTATGGGAATTTGAAGAATGGAAGAAGGAAAATAACAAGAGAGATATATTGTAATTATAAAACTCTCTAGGTTGCCCTAGGGTGATATTTTGCCATTTGCATAATCTTGTAGAGAATTAAACATTGTTAGGCTTGGACATTGTTATCTATTGTATACTATATGAAGGAAAAAGCCTCCCATGTTCAGGCCCTGAGACTGAATCCTATTCAATCTGCTCTAGTTCTGACTATATAAGAATAGTATAGCCAATACCATAATGAGGTTGAGACAGAATCTGAAAGAGCAGTAAAATGCCCATTCTTATTAAATCTGAGTATTAATTTTAGAATATGGAGAAATTGAGCTTATTATTGTCATTCCTTGTGTGCACATTTTCTAATTACTGGGCCATTTTGAAACTATTGAGTATTCCTAGCATTTGGCTTTAAAATATCCACAGAATTGTACAATGACTCCTAATTCATAAAGTAATGTTGCCTCAAATATAGCCCCAAAGGGCAGTGTTGTTTCTACCAATTTCAACTTGTACTGTAAGCTCAGATTCAGTGTGCTGTCCATCAAAACTTCTCAGTGTTCTTTTGCATTTCTTCCTTTACTGATTCTTCTGTCCACTCAATATTTCCTTAAAACTGCTTATCCCCAGATATATTAGATTGCATTTTTTTCTCCTTGTATTGCTGCTCATTTATTTCCTATTTCCCTGAATTACTGATTTGACAGGCAGAGCTCATGGTATAATAAAACTATAGAAAACAAGTTTCTTAAGATTTTGATCAAAGAGACAGAGCTGTGATTTGCAGAATATTCTTATAGAAGTACTCAGCACAGCTTCAAAACACTTTCAAAACCAACTACTTATTATACTCCTACAATTTGTCCATCACTGTGCTACATACCTAATAAAACTTCTTGACCCTAGCTTCCTGAGAGAGTAACCACTTCCTGACTTTCAAAAGCTGTCCAATATTAAACAAACAAAAAATGAAGCAATACCAAACAAGGATCATCATACTGCTTTGTGTCACAAGAATATGAGAAAAAGCAAAACAAAACTGATCATATTCTATAGTAAACTAAGTATACTAATATTAATTATTTGAGTATGTGCTGATATATTTACATTTCTCATGACATTAGGTTATACAATACTTATCGAATACCACTATCTTTCAAAGATTGGTTATTATTAATTATAAAGTACTATTTTACTAAGTATAAAAATAATTTGAAATAATATTTAAATTAAAATTTTAAACATACTGGATATAGTAGTATACTTCAGTAATACCTACTATTCAAAAGCAGAGGCTGGTAGGTTGTTTGAGCTCCAGATATCTGAGCTTCAATGAAGTCAACTGAATAAATGTCTGTCAGCACTAAGTTTAGTACCAAGACAATGAGAACTGTTAAAGATCAAGATGGAAAAGCCCCAAGCAGTATGTTCTAGTCCATGATAGGCTGTTGCATTAAGAAAAAGCAAGGCTCAAAAAAAAATCTATTTTCTCTTTAAGTCCCTTAATACAAATATAAATAGGATTTAATTTAATCCTACCTCCTGCTTAATTATTTGGGTATTTCTCTAAAAAAAGGCTCATGTTTCTTTACAAGATTCCAACTTATTTTCAAGCTATACACATAACTGTGATGAAAACAGAGCTACTTCTGTAAGTAAAATTTGATTATAAATTATATTATTGTAACAAGGTAGATATTTAAAAATTTAATGTATTATATGGTTTTATTTTTCTTTGGAGAGGAAAAAAAGTAAAACATTGCAAAATCTGGATGGACATGTACCTCTTAAGATTTGAAGGGTGTTACAAAGTTACCCTCAAACACTCCACATACCTTTCATGATACTGTTCTTCATATCTACCCTAGAAATTTTTCTGTTTTGAAAAAAAAAAAAAAGAAAGAAAGAAAGAAAATACACTTGAGACTTATTTATTATTAAAACAATATATTAGAGTTTTGGGGACAGAGCCAAAATAGTAGAGTAAAGGAAGCACTTGAGATTTTCCTACATTCTCTTCTAAATAAAATTAAAATAAAATAAAATAATCAGAGCTAACAGATAAACAGAGTCAACAAAAGCTCAGCATGAGACATTATACCTAAGATACAAAATGGCGTCAAAGCAAGAAAGAAATCTGTGACACTGTGGTGGGGGACTGGGCTGGAGTACATATGTTGTCATCATTAGTTCTGAATTCTGGAGGCAGCAATAGCAACAGCAGTAGAATTAGGAACTCTCAGCCAAATAAAATAAGATATTCCAAAAACTGATCAGAAAAGTATAGCAGGCCACTGCTTTAACAATGGGTATAGGACAATGTGCTATTTGGTAACTCCATTATCAATTCCCACTTCTGGGACACAGTTTCAAAGTAGATAGGAACACTTCCAGTTACAAGGTCACAGAGTCCTGAGCAGCACATTCAATTCCAAAAAAGTGTCCCTATATTACATCACTGGAAGCATGTAATACTTGCAAACAGTCAGAACTTGTCTTAAAAACAACAGCAAGAAAAGACCTGAGACTTAGGGCAGTGCCATCTTTCCTGTAGGAAAAAAAAAAAAGTCTGTAATTTTTATATAATGTTTAAAGTCAAGAAATATGCAGAGACAATAAACAAATAACAAAAAAAGTAAAATGGCCAGAAGATGCTAAGTAGTGACAGCAAAGAATAAATCATAAAGAAAAAAAGAGAAGAAAAAAATTAAAACAACAACAAAAAAGCCCAATTAAAAAATAGTATTGTAAACTGAACACATGGCAAAGGATTTCCTGAAAGAGTATAAAAAATGTTGTTATTTGTCTGTTAAGAATTAGCTTGTATTAATCAACTCCCTAAAAAGAAATCCCCAGGAGAAGATGGATTTAAATGTGAATTCTACCAAACATTTAAAGAACAATTAACTCCAATACTATAGAAACTATTTGAAAAAAACAGGGAATTAAGAACTCCTATCAGATTCCTTTCATGACACAGACATGGTACTAATACTTAAACCAGATAATATGAAAACAGAGAGAGAAAATTAAAGACCAATCTTCCTAATGAATATTGATACAAAAATCTTAGATAAAATATTAGCAAAGAGATTACAGAAAATCATCCCCAGGATAATACATGAAGTAGGATTTATACAAGGCTGGCAGGGCTGGTTCAGTATTAGGAAAACTGTTAACATAATTGACCAAACCAATAACCAAAGTAACAAAAATCATATGATTATCTCAACATATGCAGAAAAACCATATGATAAAATGCAACACCCATTCCTAATAAAAACACTATAGTATATAGGAATAAATGAACTTTTCCTTAAAACTTTTTCTTAAAAAAATGTCAGTAGCATTTATTTAAAACAATCAGCAAGTATATGTAATGAGGATAAACTGGAACCATTCCCAGTAAAATTAGGGGTGAAACAAGGTTGTCCACTATCACCATTACTATTCAATATTGTATGAGGAATGCTAGTTTTGGCAATAAAAGAAGAAAAAGGGATAAAAGAAATTACAGTAGGTAACAAAGAAAGCAAATTATTATTCTTTGAAGATGATATGATGATATACTTAGAAACACTAGAGAATCAACTAAAAAACTATTAGTAATAATCCACAACTTTAGCAGTATTGCAGGATACAAAATAAATACACATAAACCATTAACAATTTTATACCACTAACAAAATCCAAAAGCTATGGATACAAAGAGAAATTCCATTTAAAATAACTGATAATAGTATAAAATATTTGGGAATACATCTGCCAAAGCAAAGTCAGGAACAATATGAGCAAAACTACAAAAGACATTCCACACAAATAAAGTCAGATCTAAGCAACTGGAAAAATATCAAGTGATCTTGGATAGGTCAGGTGAATATAATAAAGATTGCAATACTACATAAACTAATCTATTTATTTAGTACTATTCCAATCAGACTCCCAATAAATTATTTTACTGACTTAGAAAAAAATAACAAAATTCATCTGGAAGAACAAAAGGTCGAGAATTTCAAAGGAATTAATGAAGAGAAAAGCAAATGAAGATGGCCTAGCCATACCAGATCTAAAACTATATTATAAAGCAGCAGTCACCAAAACCATTTGGTATGGGCTAAGAAATAGAGTTGATCAGTGGAACAGGTTAGGTTCACAGAACAAAATAATCAAAGACTATAGCAATCTAGTATTTGACAAGCCTAAAAGTCCCGACTTTTGGGATAAGAATTCATTATTTGACAAAAAGTGCTGGGAAAATTGGAAAGTAGTATGGTATATAATAGGTATAGACCCACATCTAATACTTTATAGCAAGATAAAGTTGAAATGGGTTCATGATCTAGACATAAAGAATGATGTTGTAAATAAAGTAGAAGAACATAGGATAGTGTACCTCTCAGATTTGTGGAGGAGGAAGGAATTTGTGATCAAAAACTAGAGGCCATTATTGATCACAAAAGAGATAATTTTGATTATATTAAGTTAAAAAGTTTTTGTACAAACAAAACTAATACAGACAAGAGCAGAAGGAAGCAATGAACTTTTACATCCAAAGGATCTGATAAAGGCCTCATTTCTAAAATATATAATTGACTCAAATTTATAAGAATTCAAGCCATTCTACAACTGATAAATGGTCAAAGGGTATGAACAATTTGCAAATGAAGAAATTGAAACTATTTCTAGTCATGTGAAAAGGTGCTCTAAGTCACTGTTGATCAGAGAAATGCAAATTAAGATAACTCTGAGATACCACTACACACCTGTCAGAATGGCTAAGATTACAGGAAAAGACAATGATCAATGTTGGAGGGGATGTGGGAAACCTGGAACACTGATACATTGTTTATGGAACTGTGAATGGATCCAACCATTCTGGAGAGCAATTTGGAACTATGCTCAAAAAATTATCAAACTGTGCAAATCCTTTGATCCAGCAGTGTTTCTACTGGGATTATATCCCAGAGAGACCTTAATGGAGGGAAAGAAACCCACATGTGCAAAAATATTTGTGGCAGGCTTTTTTGAAGTGGCAAAATTGGAAACTAGGTGGATGCCCATCAATTCGAGAGTGGTTTAATAAATTATGGTATATTGTTGGAATCTTTACAAACTGCTAACTCATTAGAGTTGATCTAATCTTACAAGAAGATGTTTTGGGCCAGGACCTGAAACAAGGTACTAAGTAGAACTAATTGATACAATGCTTGTGTTCATACTTTTAATCATTGGAGTTCACATGTTTGGGAAATTTCAGGATTTAGTATGAGATATCTGAATTCACACCTCCCTTGAAGCTCTTAGGGCCAGAGAGCACTATGGGAGAAAACCCCAGAAGAGAGATTCATCAGAATATTTTCCACTTGGCTGGCTGGTGGCGGAAGGAGAGTTTTCAGAGGAAGAATCTTCGAGTCGAGAGTTCAGCGGAAGACTGAGAAGGCTCTCTCAGAGGCACAACCAGATTCATCTTCATCTCACACCACTGTGGTGTCAGGGCTCCTGCACTTCCCCCACTGAGACCAAGCTGGTCTGAAAGACTCACCAGAAAGCTAGCCGAGCCCCAAGTGAAGGAGACAAGAGATTCATTCCATCTTTGTGCTCGCTGGAGGCTGAAGAAAGCAAAGGACAATCTGCAAGAGCTCTTGGAACCAAGCAGAGAGATAGACCTCAACTAATTGGGCTATTTTGAAAGGAGAAAATAAATGTATTTTTACCAGCTGCTGCATTTGGGTGATTATTACTTTCAAGTGCAACTAAGACTGCCTCCAAGGAAAACCTCCCCAGAGAAACCTACCCTCTCCCCCAGAGAGAACTATTCTACTTATTTTAAAAAGAAGATCACCACAGTATATAAATGCTATGGAATACTATTATATAAGAAATGACCACATGATAATTTCAGAAAGGCTTGGAGAAGTCTATATGCACAGATACTAAGTGAAATGAGCAGAACCAGGAGGGCATTATACATAGCAACAGCAAGACTATACAATGATCAATTCTGATGGATATGGCCCTCTTCAACAATGAGAGGATTCAAACAAGTTTCACTTGTTCAGTGATGAAGAGAGCCATCTACACCCAGAGAGCGAACCATGGGAGCAAAGGTGGAACACAACATAGCATTCTCACTTTCTCTATTGCTATTTGCTTGCATTTTGTTTACTTTCACAGTTTTTCTTTTCCTTCCTTCTTGATCTGATTTTTCTTGTGCAGCAAGATAATTCTATAAAACTGTATAACTGCAAAAGATTTTGCAAGGGTCAGTGTTGGAAAAATTGCCCATCAGAAACTAGGCATTGACCCACACTTAACACTGTACACCAAGGTAAGGTCAAAATGGGTTCGTGATCTAGGCATAAAGAATGAGATTATAAATAAATTGGAAGAGCATAGGATAGTTTACCTCTCAGACCTGTGGAAGAGGGAGGAATTTATGAACAAAGAAGAACTAGAGATCACTATTGACCACAAAACAGAAAATTTTGATTATATAAATAGAAAAGTTTTTGTACAAACAAAACAAATGCAGACAAGATTAGAAGGGAAACAATAAACTGGGAAAACATTTTTACAATCAAAGGTTCTGATAAAGGCCTCATTTCCAAAATATATACTGAATTGACTCTAATTTATAAGAAATCAAACCATTCTCCAATTGATAAATGGTCAAAGGATATGAACAGACAATTCTCAGATGAAGAAATTGAAACTATTTCTAGCCATATGAAAATATGCTCCAAATCATTATTAAACAGAGAAATGCAAATTAAGACAACTCTGAGATGTACTACACACCTGTCAGATTGGCTATAATGACAGGGAAAGATAATGCAGAATGTTGGAGGGGATGTGGGAAAATTGGGACACTGATACATTGTTGGTGGAATTGTGAACACATCCAGCCATTCTGGAGAGCAATTTGGAACTATGCTCAAAAAGTTATCAAACTGTGCATACCCTTTGATCCAGCAATGTTTCTACTGGGCTTATATCCCAAAGAGATACTAAAAGAAGGGAAAAGGATCTGTATGTGCCAAAATGTTTGTGGCAGCCCTGTTTGTAGTGGCTAGAAGCTGGAAAATGAATGGATGCCCATCAATTGGAGAATGGTTGAGTAAATTGTGGTATACGAATGTTAGGGAATATTATTGTTCTGTAAGGAATGACCAGCAGGATGAATACAGAGAGGACTGGCGAGACTTACATGAACTGATACTAAGTGAAATGAGCAGAACCAGGAGATCATTATATACCTCAACAATGATACTGTTTGAAGATGTATTCTGATGGAAGTGGATCTCTTCGATAAAGAGAGCTAATTCAGTTTCAATTGACCAAGGATGGACAGAAGCAGCTACACCCAAAGAAAGAACACTGGGAAATGAATATAAACTGCTTGCTTTTCTGTTTTTCCTCCCTGATTATTTATACCTTCTGAATCCAATTCTCCCTGTGCAACAAGAAAACTGTTCGGTTCTGCATACATATATTGTATCAAGGATATACTGTAACCTATTCAACATGTAAAGAACTGCTTGCCATCTGGGGGAGGAGGTGGAGGGAGGAAGGGAAAAATCGGAACAGAAGTGAATGCAAGGGATAATGCTGTAAAAAAATTACCTGGCATTAAAAATAAAAGTTATTTAAAAAAATAATAAATAAATAAAAACAAACAAAAAAAATTGCCCATACATATGCTTTGTAAATTAAAAAAAATAATAAATTAAATTAAAAAAAAAGTATTTGTTGGTTTTATTATGAATATAAGACAAGGGTTTAGTAAAAACATGCTTTTTTATATGTGAAATTATTTTCAAAATGCATTAAAAATAATTTTAACTTCTATTAAAAATATTTGAGTTTTGATTCTCTCTCTTCTCCCCATCCTTCACCCCTTCCTGAGACAGCAAACAATTACATATATATCATATATGTGCAGTAATGAAAAAAATAGTTTATATTATCTATGTTTCAAAAAAAAAAAAAACAAAAAAAGAACTAAGACATAAACCAAATAAGCAAACAGGAAAAATACAAAATTTAAAATACGTTTGCTCTGTAGATAGAATCATTTATCATAAGTATTTTACAATTGCCTTGAATCAGTGTGCTGTAGTGTATAGCTAAGCCATTCAAAATTGATAATCTTATAATTTGGTTGTTCCTTTATAGAATGTTCACCTGCTTGTGCTCACTTCACTTTGCTTCAGGTTATATAAATTTTTCCATTTTTTTTTTCTTTTTTAATTTCATTTTTATACTTGTGTCATTCTTTGTTAGAAATATTCCACAGCTATTTTCATTTCTTTTTTTTTTTAGCATTTTATCTTTAAAATACTTGCAAAGGAAGATTTCAACAATCACCCTTGAAAAATCTTGCTTTGTAATTATTTTTCTTCTTTCCTTCCTTTTACCTATTTCCTTAAACAGAAAGTAATTCAGTATATGTTAAATATGTACAATTCTTCTATAATATTTCCACAATTATCATTATACTCAAGAATAATCAGATGAAAAAGGGAAAAAATAAGAAAGAAAAAAAAACAAGCAAGCAAACAAAAAAGTTGAGAATATTATATTGTGATCCACACTCAGTCCCCACAGTTCACTCTCCTGGTGCAGATGCCGTTCTCCATCATAAGTCTGTTGGAATGAGCCTGAATCCCCTCACTGTTGAAAAGAGCCATATCCAATAGAATTGATCATTGCATAATCTTGTTGCTATGTACAATTTTCTCTTGGTTCTACATCCTTCGTGTAGAATCAATTTAAATAATTCTCTTCAGGCCTTTCTGAAATAATCCTCCTAATCATTTCTTTTAGAACAATATTTCAAAACATTCATATACTGTTAACTTATTCAGCCATTCTCCAGCTGATGGGCATCCACTCAGTTTCCAGTTCTAGTCTCTACAAAATAAGCTGCTACAAACATTTTTGCACATGTGAATACTTTTTCCCATTTTTTTGTGATTTTGGGTGGATTTGGGCCCAGTAGAGACAAAGTTCCATATTGCTCTCCAGAATGGTTGAATCAGTTCACAACTCCTACAATTGTCCCAGTTTTCCCACATTCTCTTCAGTGTTCATCATTATCTTTTTCTGTCATTCCTTAGTGAATCTGAGAGGTATGTAATGGTACCTCAGAATTGTCTTAATTTGCATTTCTCTGAAAAACAATGATTTAGAGCATTTTTTATATTACTAGAATTTTGACCTTCTTCATCTGAAAATTGTTCATATCCTTTGATCATCCATTTATCAACTGGAGAATGGCTTTTATTCTTATAAATTTGAATCAATTCTCTCTTCATTTTATAGATGAGGCCTTTATCAGAATGTTTGAATGTAAAAAAGATTTCCAGGACTTCTACTTCTCTTCTAATCTTGATTGCATTGGTTTTCTAAGTACAAAAACTTTTTAATTAATGCAATTACATTCATCTATTTTACATATATAATGTACTATAATTCTTCTTTGGCCATAAATTTCTTTCTTATCTATATATCTGAGTGGGAAACTATCCTTTGCTCTTCTAATTTGCTTGTAGTAGCACTCTTTATGTCTAAATTATGAATCCATTTTAATCTTACCTAAGTATAGGATGTTAGGTGTTGATCAAAGCCTACTTTATGCCATATTACTGTTTGTTTTATCAAACACTAGATATTAATAGTCATTGAGTATTGTATCTTGTGAACCTAATATATTCCACAGATCAACTATAATATGTTTTACCATTAACAATGGCTTTGATGAACACTTTTATAATACAGTTTTAAGGTCTGGTAAAGCTAGGCTATCTTCATTTGCATTTTTTCATTGATTCCCTTGAAATTCTTGATCTTCTATTCTTTCAGATTTACTTTGCTTTTTTCCCTACCTCTGTAAAATAATTTCTTGTTTTTTGATTGGTATGGTACTGAATATGTAAATTAATTTAGGGTAATATTGTCATTTTTATTATGTTCTCTCAGCTTACTCATGAGGACTTGATTTTTTCCAATTGATTGGATCTGACTTTATTTGTCTGGAAAGTATTTTGTAATTGTGTTCATATAATTCCCGACTTTGCCTTGGCAGATAGACTCTCAAATATTTTATGTTATTGACAGTTATTTTGGAATTTCTATTTATATCTCTTGGGGCTGGACATTGTTGGTAACATAGAGAAATTGTGATGATTTATGTGAATTGATTTTTTATTATTATTATACCTTTTTATTTACAAGATATATGCATGGGTAATTTTTCAGCCTTGACCCTTGCAAAACCTTCTGTTCCAAGTTTTCCCCTCCTTCCCCCCACTCTCTCCCCAAGTTGGCAGATAGATTGATACATGTTAAACATATCAAAGTACATGTTAAATACAATATATGTATACATATCCAAACAGGTTATTTTGCTGCACAAGAAGAATCAGACTTTGAAATAAGGTAAAATTAACCTGAGAAGGAAATCAAAAACGCAAGCAGACAAAAACAGAGGGATCGGAAATACTATGTAGTGGTTCACACTCATTTCCTAGAGTTCTTTCGCTGGGTGTAGCTGGTTCTATTCATTATTGAACAAATGGAACTGATTTGGTTCATCTCATTGTTGAAGAGAGCCATGTCCATCAGAATTGATCATCATATAGTATTGTTGTTGAAGTATATAATGATCTCTTAGTCCTGCTCATTTCACTCAGCATCAGTTCATGTAAGTGTCTCCAAGCCTTTCTGAAATCTTCCTGCTGGTCATTTCTTACAGAACAATAATATTCCATAATATTCACATACCACAATTTATTCAGCCATTCTTCAATTGATGGGCATCCATTCAATTTCCAGTTTCTAGACACTACAAAAAGGACCGCCACAAACATTTTTGCACATACAAGTCTCTTTCCCTTATTTAAGTTCTCTTTGGTATATAAGCCCAGTAATAACACTGTTGGATCAAAGGGTATGCACAGTTTGATAACTTTTTGAGCATAGTTTAAGGAAAACTCCATAGTGTTTTTAATAGGACTGAAGGTTGGATTTTGTCAAATGTCTTTTCTGCATCAGTTGGAATAATCATATGATTTCTATTAGTTTATTTATATATTCAATTATGCTAATAGCATTCCTAATATTGAACCAGCCTTGTAATCCTAGTATAAATCTTACTTTATCATGGTGAATTATCCTGGGATAACTTGTGGGAATCTAATTGCTAAAATTTTACTTAAACATTTTTAAAAAGTTTTTGCATCAATATTTATTAGGGAGAGTGGCCTATAATTTTCTTTCCCTCTTTTGACCCTACCTGGTTAGGTATCAGCACCATGTCTGTGACATAAAAGAAATTTCGTAGGACTCCTTCTTATCCTTTTTTTTCCCAAATAGTTTGCAGAATATTGGAATTAATTGTTCTTTAAATGTTTGGTACAATTCTCATGTAAATCCATTTTGCCTTGGAGATTTTATCTTAAGAAGCTGAGGAATAATTTATTCAATCTTTTTTTCTAAAATGGTAGTGTTTAAGTAATTTATTTCCTCCTCTGTTAATTTGAGCAATATATATTTTTGTAAGTATTCACCATTTCACTTAGAATATCAGATTCATTGGCATATAGTTGTGCAAAATATCTCCTAATTGTTGCTCTACTTTTCTCTTCATTGTTGGAAAGTTCATCTTTGTCATTTCTGATACCCACAATTTGATTTTTTCTTTCCTTTTACTAATGAAATAAAAAATGTTTATCTATTTTGTTGTTTTTTCCCCATAAAAACAATTATTATTTTTGTTTATTAGTTCAATAGTTTTCTAACTGTCAATTTCATTAATCTCCCCTTTTATTTTCAGAATTTCAAATTTGGTATTTAATTGTTCTTTATCTAGCTTTTTTAGTTGCAAGCCCAGTTCGTTGATCTTCTCTTTATTTTATGCAAGTAAGCATCGAGAGATATAAAATTTCCCCAGAGAACTGCTTTGGTTGCATCCCATAAATTTTGGTATGTTGTCTTATTATTGTCATTCTCTTACATGAAATTATCTATTGTGACTATGATTTCTTGTTTCACCTATTCATTTTTTTTTTTTTTTAGGATCAGACTATTTAGTTTTCAATTAATTTTTTATCTAATTTTCCCTGATCCTTTATCATGAACTTTTTATTGCCTCATGATCAAAAAAAAAATGCATTTACTATTTCTGCCTTTCTGCATTTGATTTTTAGGTTTATATTTCCTAATACTTGGTTATCATTTGTGAGGGTTCCTTGTACTTCTGAGGAAAAAAAGTATATTCCCTTGCATCCCCATTATAAAATGAAGATTTTAAAAGGAAGAGAGGGTAAAGAAAAATGGGGGAGAAAAATGAGAAAGATGTAAGAAATTATGAAAAAAAAATTTTAACAAACAAGTATTAAAATAATTAAGGAAATATGATGGAGTGAAGTGAGGAAGCTTCCTGAGTTCTCCCAGTTTCCTTAGAAACTAAGCCTGTGTACAATGTCTGACAGAATAAAACCATACTCCAGTTTAAGATAGATTAGAAAAATTTCAAGGAAACTCAGTCTCACTGGAATGAAAAGCCCTACTCAGACTAATTCTGGGAAAGCTAATGAGAGGGTCATAATCAGAAAAAATCAGCAATGGAGACCCTTAATCCTGGTTCTTTAGAGGAGAAGATCAATAGTACAGCCTCCAGTTCCAGAGACGGCAATCTCTAAGAAAACTGGCTATTTCCTGATCTGGCAAAGCTGACCCCTGAAAACATAAGGGCCTCCCGTGCTCAAAGCCAAGGCTCAGAGCTATACAGAAAACTTGCAACAATGCACTCTTTATCCCATTTGTAGAGCTTACCATAAAAATAAAAATGGAGGAAATATCAAAAAAAAAAAAAGAAGAAGAAGAAGAAGAAAAAGAAAAGAAAAGAAAAGAAAAGAAAAGAAAAGAAAAAAAAGAAAAGAAAAGAAAAGAAAAGAAAAGAAAAGAAAATGAGCAAGAAACAGAAAAGAACCTTAACTGTAGAAATCTACTATGGTGACAGGGAAGAGCAAAACATCAACTCAAATGAGAACAAAATGTCCACAGAGGAAATCTCAAAAAATAATATGAATTGATCTCAAGCCTAAAGAGGCTTCTTGGAAGGGCTCATAAAAATTTTTAAAAGGCAAGTAAGAAAAGGAGAGGCAAAAATAAAAAATAAAAAAAAAAAACCCAAGAGATATGAAAAAGCATCAACAACTTTACAAGGAAGGAAAAAAACTGACTGAATAAAACAATTCCTTAAAACATATAATTGGCCAAATGCAACAACAACAACAACAAAAATCCATTGAAAAATTCAATTCCTGAAAACAAAAAAAAAACACAATAGGCTAAAATAAAATTAACCAAAAATCCACTACAGAAAACACCTTGAAAAGTAGAATTAATTAAATGGTAAAAGAGATATGAGAGCTACCAAAGAAAATCACACATTAAAAGGTACAATAGAGCAAAACCAAACAAACAAAGAACAAAACACTAATTTGGTAGGGCGCAAAGAGAGAAAAAATATAGACTAGATAGGAAGAAAATAGAATGAAGTAAAATACAGAGCTGCTAATCATAATTGTGAATGGGATGAACTCTCCCATAAAACTGTAGCTATTCGCAGAGTGGAATAAAAAACAGAGTCCTATAATATATTGTTTACAAGAAATACATTTGATGCAGAGATGTGCATACAGAATAAAGGTAAAAGGCTGGAACAGATTTGAATATGCTTCAACTGAAGTTTTAAAAAGTACAGCTAGCAATTATGATGTCAAATAAAGCAAAAGTAAAAATAGATCTTGTTAAAGGAGACAGGGAAGGAAAGTACATCTTGATAAATGGTACTGTAAACAATGAATTAAATGTATATATACCAAGTGGTAGAGAAGGCAAATTCTGAGAAAATATATTAAGCCAGTTACAGGAAGAAATAGACAGCAAAAATACATTAGTAGAAACCTCAACCTTCCCCTCTAAGAATCAGACAAATGTAACCACAAATTATACAAGAAAGAGACAAGGAAGGTTAATAGGATCCTAAAAAAACTAAATATGATGCAGCTCTGGAGAAAATTCAGTAGAGACATAAAGGAATACACTTTTTTTCCCCTCAGCAGTAAATGGCACCTACAACAAAGTTGACTATGTATTAAGTCATAAAATTCTAACAATCAAATGCAAAAAGGAAGAAATAATGAATGCTTCCTTTATAGACCAAGATGAAATAAACATTATATTCAATAAAGGATGAGAAACAGATAGATTAAAAACCAATAGGAAAGTAAACCATTTAATTCTAAAGAATGAGTTGGTTAATTGATAAATGGTCAAATGACCAAAATCATACAAATTTCAGATGACAAAATTAAAGCCGTTTACAATCATGTGAAAAAATGCTTCAATCACTATTGATTGGAGAAATGCAAATTAAAACAACTCAGGTGTACCACCACACAACTCTCAGACTAGTCATGATGGTAGGAAAAGATGAAAAATGTTGGAGGGAACATGGGAAAACTGGGACACTAATGCATTGTTGATAGAGTTTTGAAAAGATCCAACCAATCTGGAGAGTAAGCTGGAAGTATCCATAAAGGGCTATCAAACTAAGCATACTCTTTGACCCAACAATGCCACTACTGGATTTGTATCCCAAGGAAAACATAAAGGAGGGAAAAGAACCCACATGTTCAAATATGTTTGTAGCATCTCTTTTTGCTGTAACAAAGAATTGGAAAATGAGCAGATGCCCATCAAATGGGGAATGGCATGGGTGTGGTATATGAAGTTAATGGAATATTATTGTTCTATAAAACATGATGAACATGATTATTTTAGAGAGGCCTGTAATGATTTATATGAATTGATGATGAGCAAAACAAGCAGAACCAGGAATACATTTTACATAATAACAGCAAGAATGTGTGATGACATGTTTAACATATATTTGCTTACTTGCCATCTGCCGAGGGAGGGGGTAATAAAGGAAAGGGAAGGGTAAAAATATTTTTTTTTGGAACACAAGGTTTTGGAAGAGTGAATGTTGAAAACTATTCATGCATGTGTTTTGAAAATAAAAGGCTTTATAAAAATAAATAAATCATATGTAATGCTGAAAAGAAAAAAAGATTGGGTCAAACAACAAATCACAGAAACAATTCATAATTTCATCCTAGAGAAAGATGATAAGAGACAATATACCAAAACTTATGGGATACAGCCAAGGCAATTCTTAGTGCAAATTATATATGTCTAAATTGCTAAATGAATAGAGGGGGGGGAAAGATGAATGAATTGGGCATGTAAGTTAAAAAAAATAGATAAAGAACAAATGATAACCCCCCATTAGATACCAAATTAGAAATTCTGAAACACAAAAGAGAGATTAGCAAAACTAAAAGTAAGAAAAGTATTGAACTAATTAATAAATCTAAGATTTGGTTTTATGATAAAACAAAACAAAACATATACACCTGGCTAATTTTATTAGAAAAAGGAAAGGGGGAAAAAATCCAAATCACTGCATCAAAAATGAAAAGGGTAAATTTACCACCAATGAAAAGAAATTAAAGCAACAATTAAGAGTTATTTTGCCCAAGTGTATGGTAGCAAATCCAACAATCTAACAGAAAAGAATAAATATTTACAAAAATATAAATTTTCCAGATTAACAGAAGAGGTAATAAATTATTTACATAGTCCCATTTTAGAAAAATAAATTGAAGAAGTCATCAATGAACTCACATTCAAAGGCAAAAAGTCAGAAATAGTAATGTGACATTTTTATGCCCTAGTACATGGTTAATTTTTGTTTACCTTTCTGTCCTTATTCAATTTTCTCCAGAGATCTGTCATATCTAGGTTTTTTTTTGGAATCATATTAACCTGCCTAGTTTCTTTTTTCTTTAATTTGTATTTAAATTAGTCTGATTCTGAGACAAGAAGGTTAAAATCTCCCACTAGATTATCTTTGCTGTCTATTTCTTCCTGTAACTGGCTTAAAATCTTCTCTAGAAATTTGCCTGCTCTACCAGGTTGGTACCTATGCAGTTAATGTCATTATTATTTCATTATTTATGTTCCTTTTATCACCATGTGTTTTTTTTTCCTTATCTGTTTTAATAAAATCTATTTTTACTTTTGTTTTATCTGAGATCAGAATTGCTGCTCCTGCTTTTTTCTTGCTTTAGATGAAGCATAATAAATTTCGATTTCCATTCTTATACTTTTACTCTGTATGTGTCTCTGTGTGTCAAATATTTCTTGTTAACAACATATTATAGGATTGTGTTTTTAATCCATTCTGCTATATGATTCCATTTTATGGTAGAGTTCATCTCATTCACATCCTAAATTGTGATTACTAGCTCTGAATTTCCCTCCATTCTATTTTCTCACTTATATATACCTTTGTTCTCTCTTTCCACCCTGTTCTCAGTTGTGATTTTAATTCACTGATCATGTCCTGAAAGAGATTCCAAAATGAAAATTCCAAGGAATATTGTAGCTAACTTCCAGAATGATCAGATTAAGAAGAAAATATCATGATTAGCCAGAAAGAAAGAATTCAAATAGTGAGGAGCCGCAATCAGGATTAGGAAGGATCTAGTACTTTCCTTTTAAAAGATCGAAGGACCTGGAATGTGATATTCTGGAGGGCAAAAAAAACCTTGGATTGCAGCCAAGAATCAATTATCCAGCAAAATTAAGCATTATCTTTCAGGAGAAATTATGGAAATTCAATGAAATAAGGATTTTCAATTTTTTATCATGAAAAGCACAGAGCTGAATAGAAAATTTGATCTCACAGTTTGATTTTCTTCTAAACTAAAGGGTTTTTTTTTTCATAAAACCAATTCAGCTTTGTTTATTAATTCAATAATTTTCTTACTTTCAATTTAATTTATATCCCCTTTTATTTTCAAATTTGGTATTTAATTGGGGGAGGGTTAATTCATTATTTTTCTAGCTTTTTAGTTCAATGCCAAATTCAATGATCTTCTCTTTTTTCAATGTTATGCTAGTAACCATCTAGAGATATAAAACTTCCCCTAAAAACTGCTTTGCTTGCATCCCTTAAATTTTGATATGTTGTCTCATTATTGTCATTCTCTTGGATGAAATTATCAAATGTGTCTATGATTGGTTGTTTCCCTTACTCATTCTTTAGGATTAGATTACTTAGTTTCCAATTAATTTTTGGTCTGTTTTTCCCTGGCCATTTATTGCATGTAATTTTTGTTGCATCATGATCTGAAAAAAAAATGCATTTACTATCTCTGCCTTTCTGCATTTGATTTAGACATTTTTAGGCCCTAATACATAGTCAGTTTTTGTATAGGTTCCAAGTACTGCTGAGAAAAAAAGTATATTCCTTTCTGCCTCCATTCAATTTTCTCCAAAGATCTATATACTTATTTTTTCTAGAATTCTACTTACCTCCTTAACTTATTTTTTATTTATTTTGTGTTGATGCATCTAGTTCTGAGAGAGCAAGGGTGAAATCTCCCACTAGTATAGTTTGTTATTTAATTCTTCTTGCAGGTTTCTTAACTTCTCCTCTAGGTATTTGAATGCTGTACCACATGGAACATATATGTTTAGTACTGATATTACTTCTTAATCTATGGTACCCTTTAGCAAGATATAGGTTCTTTCCTTATATTTTTAATTAGATCTATTTTGTTTGATCTTAGATCAGAATCGCTAGCCCTTCTATTTTTACTTCAGCTGAAGCATAATAGATTCTATTCCAGTATTTTACCTTTACTCTGTACATATCATTCTGCCTTAAATGTGGTTCTTATAAACAACATATTGTAGGATTCTGGCTTTTAAATCAATCTGATATGCACTTCTGTTTTATGGAATAGTTCATTCCATTAACACTCATAATTAAAATTACTAATTCTGTATTTTCTACCATCTTATTTTCCCCAAGCTATATATTTCCCCTTCCCCCCTTTTCCCTCCTCTCCAGTATTTTGCTTTTAGCCACCACTTCCCTCAAACAGCCTTCTCATTTTACAGCCCTTCCCCTTTCTTATACATTTCCACTTCTATTTCTGTATGCCTTCTATTAGTCTCCACATTTCCTTTACTCTTTTCCCTCCTATTTCCCTATATGGTGAGACAAGATTCTCTGTGAAGCTTTTTCATATATATTTTGTGAGGAATTATATGCTTTTTGCATTTTGTCATATCTATTTTGAAAGGAGTTATATGATTTTTCTTGGTTCTGCCCCTCTATATCATTTATTATTTAACAATTGTATTTCATGATATTCATATACAACAATCTGTTATGCCATTCCCCAATTGATTGGCACACCCTAAATTTCCATGATTTTGGCATCATGAAAATGTTGCTAAAAATATTTTCGCAACATGTAGGTCATGTGAGGCATGTAGAAGATTCTTATTCAAAATGACTGCACAGAGATTATTCAGTAGAAAGGAGAAAAGTTGTTTATTAAAACCTCCAGGATAAGCTGTCCCATCATGAGATAAGAAAGAGAAAGCTCTTGGTAGGAGAGCTAAAGTAGTAAAGATACATAGCTTTTATACAAGAGATTACATCACAAGTAAGAAAGCATTGAGAAGGGGACGGGGGTGCATCTAATTGGTTGTTGCTATTTGGAGAGATTGGAATGGAAGGTTTCTGTTTCCCTAAAATCACGTGATTTCTAGGAAACAGAAAATCAGGTCTTCAGGCTTAATCAAGCAGATAGTGGTTAAGCTAATAGACTAAATATGGATAAATGTCAATACTGATAAATGTCATCAGCTCAGATTAAGTGAATATGCTTATAGATGGCCAAGGCTCAAGTAAATATGAGTCTGCACATATTATACAGATCATAGGGGAAACACATAAATAATGAAAATAAAATACAGAAAAAGAATTCATACATTCCTGTAAGTTCTTCACCTTAGCTCTCTATTCTACATAATCCCCCCCTTGTAATATGTAAATGATTTTTTATCATATTTCTATGAAGAACTTACACACTGTTCAAAATTAGTTAAAAGGGAAAAGGAAAAGAGTAATAAGAGAAAGGTACAAGAAAGGGGAAGGAATTCTATTAATTACAAAAAAAAAAAAGATAATATTTGCTTAGGATGTTTGAAGTATATTATTTTATATCATATCTCTCATCAATGACTTAGATTATTTGATGCTTGATATTCAGTGTGCTGATGTCTGTTTTGGTTGTGAAAAATAATGATCTTTCATTATAATAAAAAACATTTTGCTATTGCATAGTTAACATTTTCTGCATTACGATACCTATAGTGTGTGTCAATTATAGGCCAAAGAATAAAATGTAGCACTTATGCCCTTAGGCTAAATCATTTATTTGGAGTACAATGATATAGTCTTAATTCAATTTGAAATTTCTCCACCTACAGCTTTGGTAGACAGAGATCCAACCATTTTTCTTAATTAGCAACAGCTAGAGAATTTATCAAAATGACAAATACTTTGCACAAAGGGAAACAAAAAAGATCAAAAATCAGAAGCTCACAACTTCTTTCTTTGAAAACAAAACAAAAAAAATCACATAGATAATAACAATATTCACACATTTTCTCTCTCTCTCTCTCTTTTTTTTTTTTTTTTTTTTGATCTGAGAACTGTCCCCAGGAACTTAGAAATATTAAAGGTAATGTTATACAGGATTCCAGTTCATATACATTGAAAAGGGAAAGTGTTAATGGCATCAAACAATATTGTAAAAATACTATGGATTTTTGGTAACAACTGAAAATCCAAAAGGAAATGCATTTCAATGTGTTTTTACCAACATTTCACAGAATCCAAATCCTAGATCTCTTGCATTTGTAAACTGTGATCAATATCATAACATTTACCTCTATTCTAATAGAGATATTGGTAAGAGATCATGAGATTACTTTGAGCCACACTATCTGACAATGGAAAAAATGTCAATTAATAGCAGCATTAATAATAAGTTTAAAATATAATATTTGTATGAATCATTTATTTTAGTTCCAATTTTACATATTTATTTACAAACTCTAACTCCAGGATAATAGAGTAGTTCATTCTTTCCTATGGAATAGTGATGATTTATCCATTATTTCAGTTATTGATGCTATTTTGTATAAAGCCTTTAAATTCCTTAATAATCAAAGCATATATTAGCCAGTATACTGCCTCAGATACTTGAACAATCTAAAACTTAACCATATATGTCAGGGAACAGGTGTTGATATTAATATAGTCTTTTCTATTGACAGTTGTCATCATGTTGCAATTGATTTCATTATCTTTCTATGTCATATGCAATAGCCATAATTTGCTATTGAAAATGGTAAGGAGATAACAGGAAGTGCCATTTGAATATGTATCTGTAAGTATGGAAATTATCATGTAGCTAGGATTCCCCTGGTAAAGATAAATATTATATTCCCTTCTTCCACCTATCATATTTTTTTCGTCATCATAGATTGTAAGCATGAATAGAATGTAGTACAAGAAAACCATGGAGGCTAATCTAGATAACCCAATGATTAGCAATTCCATGCAATGAAGTCATTAAGTAACATCTGTTCCAGCATCAAACTGATAAGAAAATAATAATAAATCAATGTGAATAAGTAGAAGAGGTGATTCTTCTCATTATGTTAACTATATATCATATATGATATATATGTATGCATTCATGCAAGCATGTATATGTATACATATGTATATTCTCAAAATCAATATTTGTGCCAATGTGATTTCAGAAGCCAATCTAGCACCTTATATAGATGTTTTCTTTGTCTATATATCCATGACTTTTCATAAGCTTTTTATCTTCATAAATATTAATTGCTATTTAAATTTCACTCCATATTAAAACATCTGAAAATATAAATTGATCATTACCTTGTTTTGTAATGCATCGTAATATCTTTGATAATCATGAATTTACTTTAATTCAGAGTTCATTTGCATTAACAGAATTGTGAATTAATTTGAAGGATAGTAGTCTAAGATCTCACCATCAAAGTGCAACAGAATAAAAAAAAACCTGCTTATACACTGCACCAGCTACAGTATCGTCACAGGAATTGTTATTAAGCATCTTCTACCCATTTTAGTTTGGCAGAAAAAAAAAAAAACCTTATACTAATATATCTCTGTATTATTCTGTTCTGAAGTGATCAAGGAGTCTCTAGTTACTGTTGGGGCTCTGAATGATTTATAAAAATGATTAAGTATAAATTAATTTGTTGTCGAATTTCAAATCTTAAATTTTTCTCTCACTGTGACTAAGTATATCTGTGGCCCTGCTTCATGGACCACATGTTTGACTGAATTCACTTTGAGAAAAAAAAAAAAAAAACATATATAGCTGACACTTGTTTTTGGAACTGAAGGAAAACAGTTGAGAGTCAATGTCAGAATAGTGGATTGTATCAGCCCAATATTACATGTTCAAATCCAGTCTCTAGTATGCACCAACTGAATTATTATGATAGGCAAGTCTCCTAATATGAGTGACTTCAAGCAACATTCAAATTAAAGTAAAGTTGAAAACTTTTGTCAATTGCAGACTGCATTCAAAGTAAGAGTTCTCCAGACTATTAAATCTCAGTTCCCAATAAGAGACTGAAAAAGAGAAGGATGAAAAATAGAAGAAAACTTAGAAAAAAATGTTTTAAAATAAAATTACATGCACAACAAAGGTAGTCATTCAGTTTATAAGATGGCAACCTAAAGATTGGACTAGCTCTTTTAGGGTGTTCCATGTCATTTTGGGGAACCTATGCAAACAATTTAAAAGATGAAAAAGAAAAAATTGGGAGAAATGGATGCTGTGTAGAGATCATAAGTCGTCTTTACATTTCTTAATATTGTATATTTTTTAAAATGTGTTCATTTATTTAAAACTTAAATGCAAAACAGAAAAAGATAAAAAGTCATAGCCAAGTAGAACATACAAGAGGATCCAAAATTATATTTTGGAACAAATTTCCATTCCAAGAAAGCAAATATGATAAATACTACATATTGTATTCAGGACTGTCCATCTTTGCTTTGTTGGAAGTTTTCTTTTTTCTCTGCTTTGTGCTTTTTGTTGTATTATTTTTTCCCCTTTTCTTCTTGCCAACTTCTCCCCACCCAGCTTCCACCAAACAGATAAAGTTAAAAATTAATATAAATATATAAATATATACAGAGACACATGCATACACACATACATAAATATTCATAACTATACACACACATAACATTCTTAACTATCTATATAAAGTCATACTATATTTGTTTTCTGTTTCTCTGAAGGGAAATCACATTATGTTTCTCGGCCCAAGTTTTTCCATATTTTAAAAAATGTGTTCATTTATTTAAAACTTAAATGCAAAACAGAAAAAGAAAAAAAGCCATAGCCAAGTAGAACATACAAGAGGATCCAAAATTATATTTTGGAACAAATTTCCATTCCAAGAAAGCAAATATAATAAATACTACACATTGTATTCAGGACTGTCCATCTTTGCTTTGTTGGAAGTTTTCTTTTTTCTCTGCTTTGTGCTTTTTGTTGTATTATTTTTTCCCCTTTTCTTCTTGCCAACTTCTCCCCACCCAGCTTCCACCAAACAGATAAAGTTAAAAATTAATATAAATATATAAATATATACAGAGACACATGCATACACACATACATAAATATTCATAACTATACACACACATAACATTCTTAACTATCTATATAAAGTCATACTATATTTGTTTTCTGTTTCTCTGAAGGGAAATCACATTATGTTTCTCGGCCCAAGTTTTTCCATATTTTAAAAAATGTGTTCATTTATTTAAAACTTAAATGCAAAACAGAAAAAGAAAAAAAGCCATAGCCAAGTAGAACATACAAGAGGATCCAAAATTATATTTTGGAACAAATTTCCATTCCAAGAAAGCAAATATAATAAATACTACACATTGTATTCAGGACTGTCCATCTTTGCTTTGTTGGAAGTTTTCTTTTTTCTCTGCTTTGTGCTTTTTGTTGTATTATTTTTTCCCCTTTTCTTCTTGCCAACTTCTCCCCACCCAGCTTCCACCAAACAGATAAAGTTAAAAATTAATATAAATATATAAATATATACAGAGACACATGCATACACACATACATAAATATTCATAACTATACACACACATAACATTCTTAACTATCTATATAAAGTCATACTATATTTGTTTTCTGTTTCTCTGAAGGGAAATCACATTATGTTTCTCGGCCCAAGTTTTTCCATATTTTAAAAAAATCTTCAACTAATCATTTCCTCTACCATAGCAATATTCCAATCTTATACTTTCTATATATTTTAAATAGTCTAAAACTTATTGATTATATGGATGGCATTTAGCTGTAGTTTCCTTTTCTCTTTTAATTGAATCTTTTAAAATTTTAACTTCGTCTGAGATGAATGATTATTCATGCTGCTATTTTTTCTAATAAATTCTACTACTGATCATTATTACTATGTTTGTATCTCATTATCCATCCCTGCTGACTCCTCTCCTTTACTTCAAGCCACTACCTTGCCTTGCTATTATTTTACCTACTTCCCCTTTCTTATCCTCTAATCTCACCTTTCTTCCACTTTTTCTTCTTTTTTTATCTCAATGCCATTAATCTACTCACTTTATCACATTCCTATTAATCAACATATCCTCCTAATCTCCCCTTAAACTATTCCCTCCCTGCCTTATTTCTGAATAAATGTAGAAGACTTTATACCCCTCTAGATATAGATGTATTATTCCCTCTTTATCCCATTCTCTATAAAAGTAGGGTTACAGAATTTCCAGTCCTCTTCCTCCATCTAATTCTTCTGTATTTGTTCATGATCTTGCATCTCATTGTATAACCTAATTACTCTCTCTTTTTTTAAAATTTTTTCTTTATGGTTTTGCTTTTTAGTATTACATCATGCTCAGCTCTACCATGATCTTTATTTCACACTACCCAATCACTAATGGTAATCTTAGGTATATGGTTAATATTTCCATATTAAAAAAAAAAAAAAAAGAAACATGTTATTCTTTTATAGGCCAGAACTCTATTTGAAACAAGAATTCTTACAAGGTGCTAATTCAGTGAAATTGATAAGACAATGGTTTTCTAGTTTAGCATGGTGATTAATAATCCTCTAGTTCAGTACATGTATTTAGCATTTAATATAATTCCACTAGATTGACACCTATTCTACAAGATTCACACCTATGATAATGTAATTAGAATAGAGCATATAAGTTGGGATAAACTCAGCCAGATTCCATTTCATCAGCTTCCTGGTGGCTGGCCTGTCCTCCTGCTCCCCCCACTAAGACCAAAGCCTATCTGAAGGGCCTCAAGAAAGCTAGCCAAGCCCCAGCCAAGGAGGCAATAAAGAATTTGGATTTTTAACCTGAATATTTTTGTGGTGATTACTTTGCTGAAAGGAAGGCTGCTCCAAGACCTTCAGAAAACCAACCAGAACACTACATTATTCTTAATGAATCCCTTTAAATTCATCTTTGATCCTTTCTTGATATTTCTCTTGGATTTTATGTGTCTGATTTTTTTTGTTGTTTTTTTTTAAATTAAGTGTAGGTCTTATTGCAACAAAATACAGAAAGTCTTGCAATTCACTAAATGTCTTTTTCCACCATTCAGGATTATACTTAATTTTTCTAAGTATAAAATTTTTGGCCATAACTCTACTCCTTTTGCTCTTCAACATATGATGTTTCAAGACTTGTGGTCTATCAATGTGGCCACTACTGTGTTGTGTGTAATTCTAATTATATCTCCATCATATTTGAATTGTTGTTTCTTGTTGCTTGTAATATGTATTCCTTGATCTAGGGGTTTCATAGTTTAGTTGTGATATTCTGATACATCCTAAAAGGATCTTTTTTAGATAGTAATCAGTGGGTTTTTTAATATTTCTACTTTCCCCTCTAGTTGTATTATGTCGAGATAATTTTATTCAGTTATTTCTTGTATTATATGAAGATTCATTTTCTGGTTGTAGCTTTGAGGTAGGCCAATTATTCTCCTCTTGATCTGTTCTCCAGATCATGTGTTGTTCTTTTAAGATGTTTCAAATGCTCTTTTATTTTTCTGTTGGAATCCTTACTAACTGCTAACTAATTAGAGTTGATCTAATGTTACAAGAAGATGTTTTGGGCAGAACCTGAAACAAGGTACTAAGTAGAACTACCCATAATCCCTCTCTCTGGAAGGAGCATAAATAGGCCAATGGGCCAGTCGGAGAGTTCTTCAGAGGAAGACGCTACAAGTCGAGATTTCACCGGAATGACATGAAGACTGGAGCTGGCTGGAGGCTGAAGAAAGCAGAGGCAGAGGCTGTAGGACCAGACCTTTGGATTTGGTGACATTTGGAGAGAGCTCTTGGAACCAAGCAGAGAGATAGGCCTCTAAGCTAACCAGGCTATATTGGAGATAATAAAAGATCTGAACTTTGATCACCTGGCTGCGTTTTGAGAAGAAAAAATTCACCACATTTTGGCGCCCAACGTGGGGCAAACAGACCCCCCCCCCTCAGTGGATTTCAGTGGAAAAGCTCCGATCCTGATTCAAGTGGAAAAGCCTCTGATCCTGATCCAGTGGAAAAGACTCTTCAACCCAGAAATTAGGGTGAGTGCAACAAAGAAATTTTGTTAGAAGAGTTAAAGTAGAATTTCAGCTAAGATGGGACAGATATTTAGAAAACAGCCTGTTTCTGTTCAAGGAAAATGTTTAGAGAGCATTGTCAAAGTTATGGAAAGCCAAGGTTTAATTATAAGTTTACAGCAAATCACTGAACTTTTACAAACTGTAAAGGACATATGTCCTTGTTTCTCTCTTGATAAGGAATTAGATCTAAATGAATGGAAATTGGTTGGAGAGGATCTTTGTCAATTCTATGATAAAAATGGGCCTAACTCAATAATTAATACATATAATGTAATACAATTGGCTATAAGAAGTTATTTAAGTGATAGAATGATGAAAAGGAAAGTACAGGAGGAAGAAGTGCCAACTTTACTAGGTGAAAAGGAGGACAAATCAGATGAGAATGGAGTTAATTACAATTCTGAGTATGATACTTCACAGCAGGAGGAATTAGGTGATTCCACATCTCATGACCCTCCCCCCCCAATTAATCCTTCATGGGTGGAACAAGGGGGAGGGAGAGAGACAGAAACACAGTCAGCTTCTCCTGTAAAGCAGAATTTGACAAGATTAGAAAAAGCATTAATTAAAGCAAAAAATGAAGGAGAAGATATATCTGATTTTATAAATACATATCCTGTGATTGAAGAGCTCAACTCCTCAGGTCAAAAAGGGAGAAGATACACTCCTTTTAATTTGGAAAAATTAAAGATTTGAAAAAGGGTTGCACTCTTTATGGGGCTACATCATCTTATGTGAAGATGTTACTGGATAATTTGTCTTATGAAATCTTAACCCCGAATGACTGGAAATCCATCGCTAAAACATGTCTTGAACCGGGACAAAATTTATTGTGGCTTTCAGAGTTTCATGAATTATGTAGGATTCAAGCCCAACGCAATAGGCAAACAGGAGCTGTTGTACAAGTTGCTTTTGACCAACTAACTGGAGAAGGTCAGTATGCAGAGAATTCAGAACAGATTTATTATCCCATAACAGTGTATGAGCAAATTTCTAAGGCTGCAATAAAAGCTTGGAATTCTCTCCCTGGACAGAAAGATGGAAATAATGCTTTCACAAAAATAGAGCAAGGTCCCAATGAACCTTTTGCAGATTTTGTGGGACGTTTACAAACAGCTGTTATAAGAACCATTGGAGACAATGCAGCAACAGAAATAATGACTAGACATTTGGCTAAGGAAAATGCCAATGAGATTTGCAAGAGAATTATATGGGGGCTAGACAAAAATGCTCCTTTAGAAGAAATCATTAGATGCTGTGCCACAGTGGGCACAAATGCTTATTATGCCCAGACTATGATGAACATGGAAAGACAAGGTCCTTCTTGGCAGAGGAATTCTAGAGAAACTCGTCGATGTTTTCAGTGCGGAAAAATTGGACATTTGAGAGCTCATTGTAGATATGGAGGTAGAGTGAGAAAACAAGGTGAGAGAAAACCCAAAACCCCATGTCCAAAATGTAACCGAGGCTTTCACTGGGCCTCTAAATGTATATTGATCCAGAGGAATGAGAGGCAGGGCCCAGCTCTAAAGTATCAATCAAAGGACAGGTGGGGCATGATAGCAGCTGAGGTTACACCCAGAGAGACTTTAGAAATTCAGGATTCTGATGTCATCAACCAACAGAAAAGCAATCAGGATTACAGTTGGGAAAAATACAGGCCTTTTAAGACAACAAGACAATATCCAATGCAAACGACTCCAATGTAATTACCAGATGATGAGGAGAAATCCCAAATTTGGTAAATAGAAGGGAATTAGATTAACTGCTTGGGGAAGAGGATCTGCTTATATTTCCACAGATGGAGAAAGAATCAGATGGCTGACCATGAAACTGTTAAAAAGACTTTTAAAAGCTTCAGGAATCATTGGATTTCTTAACGCAAGATGACATAACACAAGATGAAACTGTTTTACTTCTTGAAAAACCAGCAAGAATCATTGGGTTCCCTGAGATGAAAAATTGTTGATGAGACTTTTGCAGTACTTCAGGGCTTACAGGAACTATTGGATTCCTGGCACATGAACTAATGGACAATGGAATCCTATTGGACTGTTTCTAGGACTTATGGACATGTGTAAATTTTTAGGTTGATTCATGTTGTTACATTACTACTAGCCTGTGTTATATTGCTATGTACTTATGTAAATTATGTATAATGCCTCCCATATTGATGGATTTATGTATACCATGTATATCTGTTACAAAGTTCTGGCCCATATTGATGGATTTATATGTACCCCCTCAGAAACCCCCTATGTTTTAAAACAAAAGAAAGGGGGAGATGTTGGAATCCTTACTAACTGCTAACTAATTAGAGTTGATCTAATGTTACAAGAAGATGTTTTGGGCAGAACCTGAAACAAGGTACTAAGTAGAACTACCCATAATCCCTCTCTCTGGAAGGAGCATAAATAGGCCAATGGGCCAGTCGGAGAGTTCTTCAGAGGAAGACGCTACAAGTCGAGATTTCACCGGAATGACATGAAGACTGGAGCTGGCTGGAGGCTGAAGAAAGCAGAGGCAGAGGCTGTAGGACCAGACCTTTGGATTTGGTGACATTTGGAGAGAGCTCTTGGAACCAAGCAGAGAGATAGGCCTCTAAGCTAACCAGGCTATATTGGAGATAATAAAAGATCTGAACTTTTATCACCTGGCTGCTTTTTGAGAAGAAAAAGCTCACCACACTTTGGCGCCCGAACAGGGACCGATTCAGATCCATCTGAACTAGATCACGACATTTTTCATTTTTTGTTTCATCATTTCTTAATCTCTCATAACTTCACTGAATTTCCCTTGTCCAATTCAAGTTTTCAACGGAGTCTTTTTCTTTCTTACAATTCTGGATATTGTTTTCTAGTTAAGTGACTTCGCTTATATGATCTTGTTTTCCTTGAATTGTTCTTATTTACATTTTTCCCTCAATTGTTCTTGTTTGATTTTTAAAGTATTTAAAAATTTTTCTTTTCTGAATTCTTTCTGGATGAGTGATCAAATGATCTTACTCTTAAGTGTAGAAGAGGCTTTTTTTTTATTTATTTCAGTATCCTCTTCTGAAGATGAATTCAATCTTTCTTATTCCAATATTAACATTTTATATTCAAGTTCTTTCTCCTTTGCCTGCTCATTTTGTAGCATAATGTTGATGTAATTATCTCTATTCCTGTGATGGGTGGTGGCTCTTGCATGAGGTCCTCCTTTAATTGTTTCCTCTGTTCTAGAATCCAAAACCAAGAACTCTATATCCTGTAAATGCCCAGACCAGCAGCATTTCTGCCTCACTGTTTCTCTACTCACTGAATAGGTGCTGTTTCCTGCTTACCTAGGGTCACAGTTTGATAGTGAAATTGGGCCTGGCATTCCTTATCAGCAAAGGTTACCTCACTCTTCCCTAACTTAGATTCTGAACATCTGGAACTGAAGTTATTTTTTAGGGGGAAGGGGGAGATGTTGTATTTTATTTTTATGCTTTCTCAAAATAGAAATTTGTTTATTTTTATTTTTCTAGCAAATTTATTTTAATATACATTATCATATTGGGAGGGAAAAATCAGAACAAAAGATAGAAACCATAAGATAGGTTAAAGAAAAAAACAGAAAAAAGAAGTGAATATAGCATGTGTTGATTTATATTGTCTCCTTAGTTCTTTTTCTGGATATAGATTTTGGGATTGCTTTGGATTACTGAATCACTGAGAAGAATAAAGTCTTTCATAGTTGATCATCATATGTCCTTGCTGTTATTGTGTAAAATGTATTCTTAATTCTGCTTGTTTTGCTTAGCATTAGTTCATGTAAATCTTTCTCATCTGTTCTACAATCAGCTTGTTAATAATTTTTATAGAATAATATTCCAGTATCTTCATATATCACAACTTATCAATTTCTCAATTGATAATCATCTACTTATTTTCCAATTTTTGCTACCATAAAAAGAGCTGCTACAAAAATTTTTGCACATGCAGGTCCTTTTACTTCCTTTAAGATTTTCTTAGGATACAGACCCTTTGGCTGGTCCAAAGCGTATGCACAGTTTTATAGTCTTTGACAAGATTGAGGTTACTTAACTCACCTAAACTCCAGGACTCCTTGCTTGCTGTTTCAATGGAATTAGCCTAACAGTGTTTATGAAACACACATGAGAAAAACCTTTGTCATGGTATTTTCCAGTCCTTTGACATTGTCCCAGGAAGATTGCTCTGACCCAACACTTATTTTTTTAATGCTCTATATCTTTCCTAAAGCACAATTATTTTTTATTTGTGAAGAAAATCTGGAAAACTTGGGATTTTCTGACCTACTCCTTCACCTTTTTAAAATTCTCATATTAAGAAAGTAAAGTAAGCTAGGTTCATTGACTTATGATACAAAGGCAATCAGAGAAAATTATGGAAGTAAGGCTATTGGTCCTTGAGTAAGTACTGAGCTCCCTACTTGGCCCATGGAAGGAATAGTATACCTTCTGCCTCAAAAGGGGAAAGTCTGTTGAGTTTTTATAAAATGTTTATTTAAGTCTAGCAGAAACAGCTATTGGAGAGAGGTAACAAGAACTCTGGACCAAGGAATTGGTACATATTTATTCTTGTGGCATAGGGAAGAGGGACATGAAAACTCTTGGGGAATTTGAGGCTCCTTAATATTGAAATTCTATAGTAGTAGGAAGAAAACTTTGTGACATTACTGTTGTTATCTATCTGATTGGGTAACTGAATTTCCCCGTCTTAGAATCACAAGGGTTTCTTTGTTTATGAATTGAGTATATTATGGTATTTCCTGTATATCACATGGATAAAAATGGAAAATTTCATATATCCATCAATCATTCTTTATTTTCATTATAATCAATATTTTTTCTTGTCATACATTCTAGTATAGTATCTTTGACACTGATCTCCTGTGTAATTACTCTTTTATGTTGATTTGTAGCCTGTTCATATACATCATGTATGTCCCTATTTAATTTTGGGAAATAGTCAATATTGTCTTTAATATGCCATAGAATTCTATGATTTAGTAGTATATATCATCATTAAAAGAAAATTAATGTTAAAAATATTTACAGGAGAAGCTTGAAGTAACAAAAATAATTGCATATTTTTTAAGGAATCTATATGTTTCTATCCTTATCCTGTAAAATTTTTTTTTGCTGAAATAGTGTGTGCTGATGACCCACCTCTATTGGTTGTCTAGCCTATTCATTATTTATTTGATTTACTATGTAGTTCATTAAATTAAACTCTTATGAGCAATTATGGATATAATTTAGGAGGTTTTACAGGTTTCCAGGATGGACACAAAGAGTACAATGTCAAGTGAAAATAAAGTAGCTGGAAGACCTCATCATGTATAAGGAATTCTGTCTCCACTTGAAATCTGAATTAAAGAGCCACCATTTTTATGTTAAACACATAAAAAGAACATATGTATCTGATTTATGCCTCATAAATTATTAATACTTAGAAGATATTTTTGAACAAGGTTACCTCTATTGTAATATCTTTCAAGAACATTAATACCACATTGACATATGAATGGAACACAAGTCAAATAAAGCCAATAAGTCCTCATTAAGTATTTACCATGTGCCAGAGAATTTGCTAAGCAGTGAGGTTATGAAGAAAAGCAAAAACTATCTGTCTCCTCAAAGATCTGAAAATCTAATGAGGAAAGACAGCATGCAAACAACTGCATACAAACAAGATATATAAAGACAAATTAGAGATAATCTCAAAGGAAAAAAAAAACTACTATGAAATGGAAATTGGAAAGTCTTATTGTAGAAAATAGAATTTTAGATGAGATCTGAAAGAAATCAAGGAAATTAAAGGATGGAGCTAAAGAGAGAGAGAGCATTCAGATCAGAGGTACAGCCAATGAAAAATCACAGAGTCAGAAAATGCAGGTCTTTTGGGAGAAACCTAAAGGATTCCAGAATATTTATATCTCAAAAAACATGGAGGAAAATAAGGTATAAGAAAACTGTAAAAGAGAAAGAGCTTTAAATGGAGGATTTAAATGGAGGTTATGGAGGTAATAAGGAAGCACTAGAGTTTATTCAATAAAGGTGATAAAATAGACTTGTACTTTAGAAATTTTTTTTGATAGTTCAGCAGAGGATGACCTGGAATGAATATTAACTTGAGTAAGAGAAAAAAAAAAAAAACAAGTAAGTCTTTGCAATTATACAGATGTAAGGTGATGAGGACCTGCAGGAAGGTGATTGGTAGTTAGAGGAGAAAAATGGCAATATATGAGAAAGGTTACAATGGTGGAATCTATAAAAATGGGTAACATTTTGGATGTATGTGGTGAGAGATCAAAGATCTAAAGATGACACCTATCTTTCAAGATTTCATAAAAGGAAGTTGAAGGTGACTTTAGCAGGAATAGGAGAAGAGGGAAGAAAGTCGTGTGTGGGAGCTCAACTTTGTTCATGCTGAGTTTAGAATTTCTATGGTACATACAGTTTGAAATGTTTAAAAGACAGCTGGAAATGTGAAATTGAGGGTTCAGATGGAAGTTATGGATAGATAAGTAGATTTTAAAATCATAGACATTAAATTCATGGAGTTGATGAAATCACCTTCCTTCATTTTCATTCTTTTCCTTTCTCTTCCCTTCCCACTCTTCCCCTTCTTTCCTTTCCCTTCCCTTCCCTTCTCATTTTCCTTCCCCTCCCCTTCCTTTCCTTTCCTTCTCTTTCCTTCCCCCTCCTAATAAATGATCAGTTTTGTGAAGGTGCTATACACAGTATCAAATATATTGAGTATATGAAAACTCTTTTCTATTCCTAATGAAAATTCTCCAGAAGTCTATCATATACCTCAAAGTATATATGTATATAAGTATGTATGTCTACTTTTGATGGCATAATATATAGCCTAAAGCTCAATACTGATCTTCTTTGCTACATCTAAGCATAGAATCTCTCATTAGTTAAGTAAACCAAAACCTAGTAATGGGTGACAGAGCTACCAATGTATTTATGCACTGTATTCTAGTTTAGGAATAATTTTGGGGGAAATTATTTCCTGAACTGGTGTACTCTTGGTTCTTTTAACTCCCTGGATATTAAAATGCCCCACATATCATGCTTCTGTACATATTCCATCATCAGTGTCCACAGACTTCTCTGTATGTATGTCTGCTGATGTTAGATAAAAAAATAAAACAAAATAATATTTTTCTCTGATTTTCAAGTTAAGAATTAGTATAATCCATTAGTAAGGTCTTTGTGGAAAGCTCATACACAGGGAGCTGGGCAATATTTTTTTTTATTTTGCTCTACCATCCCTATTCTTTCCCTATTCACTGCACTTAAAATTGTTTTAATTAAGCAGAATCAAGATGGGAGAAAGAAGACAGACAGTCACTTGAACTCTCCACAAAAGCCCTCTAAACTCCCTTTAAATAATAAAATAAAACAATTCTTGGAACAGCAGAACTCACAAAAGACAAGATGAAATAATCTTCCAGCCAAAGATAACTTAGAAACTTGTAGGAAAGAGTTGTCACAATAGTGAGAATGGCATACAATCCTGAGCAGGCCACATCAGCATGGACCCAGCCTAAGCAAAACAGAGCAGGCTCCATCCTGAAAGAAATCCCAAACAGAAAATTCCAAAGAAAGCCAAAAAAAAAAAAAAATTAAGTACTGTGGAGCCATAATCTAGATAAGACAAGATTTATCATCTTTTATGTTCAAGTACTACAGGGGCTAGCCTATAATATTCTGGAGGGCAAAGGAGCTATTATGACTCATTTACCCAGAAAAAAAAAAACTGAATATAATTTTTGAGGGGAAAATGCACATTCAATGAGTAGAGGAGTTTCAAACATTCTTAGTAAAAAGCCCAGCACTGAATAGAAAATTTGACTTTCAAATACCAAAAAATAAAAAAATAAATAAACAAAAAAGGAAAATCATAAAGGACCTGATAAAGTTACACTATTTACATTCCTACATGGGAAGATAATACTTGTAACTCATAAGAACTTTTTCATTATTAGGTCTGTTAGAAGAACATTATGCAGACACAGGATACAGATATGAGTTGAAAATGAAGATTAATACTTAAAAATCAAAGGGATAAGAAGAATATACTGCGAGAATGGGAAAGAGAGAGGTAGGATAAGGTAAATTGTGTCACATAAAAGAGCAAGAAAAGTTTTTATAGTGAAGGGGAAGAAAGGAAGAGATGAGGGGGAGAAAGTGAAACTTATTCCCATCAAAATTAGCTCAGAGGGATAAATATGCACACTCAATTGGATATAGAAATCTATCTTAATCTATAGGAAAGTAGGAGGAGGAAAGAAAAAGAGGAGACAATGTTCAAGAGAGCAGAGGGCAGATTGAGGGAGGTGACAGTCAAAAGCAGACCATTTTCAAGGAGGGACAGGATGAAAGGAGAGAGAGAATAAATGGTGTGGCTAATAAGATGGAGGCAAATACAATTACCAATAGTAAATCTGAAAAAAATTAAAGCAATTTTATTTGATAAAGGCCTCTTTTCTCAAGCAAATATATACCTGAATTAAAAATAATAGTTATTCCTCAATTGATAATTGACCAAAAGGTATGTACAGTTTTCAAATGGAATAATCAAAGCTATAGTCATATATTTTTTTTAATGCTCTTGCAATTCATTTGAGAAATACAAACTAAAATAATTCTAAGGTACTACCTCCTAACTAATATATTGCTTAATAGTACAAAAAAAGGAAAATGGCAAATGTTTGAGGGATGTGGGAGAAAAATTAGATAATATGCCATTGCTGGAATTGTGAACCGACTCAATCATTCTGAAAAGCAATTTGGAAATATATCCAAAAGTCCATACAATCATGTGTACCTTTTGATCTAGCAATACTACTACTCATTCTGTATCCCAAAATATTTTTAAAAGGGGAAAGGATCTGTTTGTACAAAAATATTTAAAGCAACTCCTTTCTGGTGTCAAAGAATTAGAAATTGAGAGTAAAGGCATCAATTATGGAATGACTGAACAAATAGTTGCATGTGAGTATGAAGGAATACTATTGTAATATAAAAATGATGAGTAGTTTGTTCTCAGAAAAAAAAAACTGGAAATGCTTACATGAGCTGATGTAAAATGAAATGTATAATGTACAACATAACAACAACATATTGTAAGATAAGTTGTAAATGATTTAGATGTTCTCAGCAATATAGTACATTCAGCTCTGAAGGATTTATGATGAAAAAAATGTTATCCATTTCCAAAGAAATAACTGATGGCATTGAGACAATATTGAGATGGAAGTATATTTTAAGTTTTATTTTTCTTGAATTTTTTTTTGAGTGGGGAGTTTGTATTTTCTATCACAATAGGACTGATATAGAAATGTTTTATATAACTTTATATGTATAACATATAAAATTGCATCTCTTTTCATTGGGGTGGGGTAAATAAGGAGGAAGGAAGAGAACTGGGCACTTAGAGTTTTAACAGCAAACATTAAAATTGTTTTTACATGTAACTGGGGGAAAATAAATTGTTAAATAAATTCCAAAGAAGGATGAAGGATGAAGAAAAGGAAGAAAAAAAAAAGAAGAAAAGGAGGAGAAAAAGAAGAAGAGAAATCCAGGACCTGCCAAATTTTGTTCTACTCAAAGAACCAAAAATACATTTTAAGAATTTCTTCTCCTCCCATACTCTAAAGGAAAAAAAGAGAAATGAAACACTTAAAAGAATAACAATAAGTTGAATTTTTGCACAAATAAAATTAATGCAATCAAGATTAGAAGGGAAGTAAAAAGCTGGAAAAGATGTTTTTTTATCAGCTTTTCTGATTAAGGCCTCTTTTCTGAAATATATGAAGAACTGAGTCAAATTTATAGAAATGTAAATTATGCCCCAGGCCATAACTAGTAAAAGGATTTGGACAGACAGTTTTCTAATGAAGATATTAAAGCCATCTATAGTCATATAAAAATGCTCTAAATTTCTATTGGTTAGAGAAATGCAAATTAAAAAACACTGAAGTATCACTTCAAACATATTAGCTTGGCTAAGATGATAGGAAAAGATAATAGTAAATGTTGGAGGAGTTGTAGGAAAACTGGGACACATGCATTGTTAGTGGAGCTGTGAACTGATTCAGACTTTCTGAAGAGCAAAAGTGGAACAAATTATCCAAAGGTCAATAAAATTGCATATGATGTGATCTAGTAGTGTTACTGTTGGGTCAGTATCTCAAAATAATCATAAAAGAGGGAAAAGGACTCATATGTTGAAAAATTTGTGGCAACTTGTTTTGTGGTGACACTAAGTTGAAAATTGAATGGATGCCTAATAACTGGATAATGGCTGAACAAATTAAGATATATGAATGTAATGGAATATTATTGTTTTATTAGAAATGATGAGCAAGAAAAAACCTGGACTTACATGAACATGCTGAGTGAAACGAGCAGAACCAGAAGAAAACTGTATACACTAACAACAAGATTGTATGATAATCAATTATAATAAATTTAGCTCTTCTCAACAATGCAGTTATTCAATAAAATTCCAAAAGATTTATGATGAAAAATCCCAACCACATGCAGCAAAAGAACTATGGAAATTGAATGTGGATCAAAACTTATTAGTTTAAACTTTTAAATTTTTTTCATGTTTCTCCCATTATTTATGATTTTTCTTTTCCCACATGAGTAATATAGAAATATATTCAAAGTTATTTTACATGTTTGAGCTACATTGTATTGCTTGCTGTCTTGGTGAAGAGGGAGATAAAAGAGGAAGAAAAAAATGACACTGAAATCTGACAAAAATGTATGCTGAAAATTCCCTTTATGTGTGATTGTAAAACTATTTTAAAAATACAGATATTCAAATAAAGTATACACTGGTTTGAGTAAAATATGTATATCTCTCCATCTCTCCTTTGAATTTATTATCCTCCTGTGAAAAGATAGGTAACGTCTTATAATGAGAGGTCTTTGATAGAGTATATTCATTGCTTTAATCAGAATTCTTAATTCTTTCAAAATGATTTATCTTTAAAATGTGATTATTGTATAGATTATTTTTCCTGTACTATTCATTTTATTCTGGATCAGTTCATATAAGCCTCTCAGATTTTTTGAAAGCATCCTCTCTATTACTTCTTGTGGCACAATAGCAATCATATTCATTATATTCATATATCATAAATAATTCAGCCATTTCCAAATTGATGGATACTTTATTTCCTGCAGTTTTTATAAAGCTCATGTTCTTTACTCAAAGTCTCTTTCAGAACCTATTGCCTAATGATTTAGAGGGAAAATTTTATGTATCTACAATATTTGATCTCCTTGTGGAAATGGAAAACAAAAGTAAGGATAACATCAAAGGCAGTAACATATTCACAATCAGTGACACCTAAATTGTAGCAAAAATGTAAGAAATGAAATATATGTGTTTGTGTTTATGTGTATATGTGTATGTATGCATTATATACATGTGTATGTGTATGCGTGTATGTGAGTATATTGCACATGTACACATATGTACATATAATTATATATTTATATAGGTCTAGCTATACCTATTCATGGTAGAATCTAAAATTCAAACACACATCAGTATCAGACTAATTTTTTTAATTAGTATTGTGCCAAATAGCCCTATATACTTTCATACAGTCTGGAAGCATCATTGTATTTGCCAGTTATACAATGATGAGTCTATGGCCGTATGTTATTATTAAAGAGCTAATGATTAAAACAAACTCTTTTCTCTCTGCCTCTATCTCTCTGTCTCTCTATTTCTGTCTGTCTCTTTCTCTGTATACACATACATATCTATAGAGAAATAGATAAACAGATATATGTGAGTATATATGTGTTTGTATACACAGAAATATATAACCACATATGTAAATGATATTTATATACATAAATGTTATTCACATATATAACTCTATATCACAAGATGGATAGATATAGATTTATATAAATATGTGAGTATATTATATATTTGTGTGTTTATGTGTGACATTTCATATACATATATATTAGTTTATAAGCTTTAGTTACCTGGAATGCTCAGACACACAATGGAATGGAATACTCAACTGAAATATTCAAAACAATACCAATCTAATGAAACATTGTAGCATATAAATCTATAGGGAAAAATGGAGTAAAGAAAAATACCTCCATGTCCATGGACATGGACAAAATAACCATTAAAACCTATGTCAAAAATATATTTTTAAATCCAGAATTTTCAAACACTGCTAGATCTTAAAGGGAAATTTTCTTAAAAGAAAAAAAAATATATTCAATAGTATAAAGGAAGCATCTATGCTATATTGTCATTAAAAGATCATTAATTATACTTAGAATGATTTTGTAGAATTATTTGTTAGTTTCTTTTTTTTTTTATAATAAATTTTATTTTATTTAATAATAACTTCGCATTGACAGAATCCATGCCAGGATAATTTCTACACGACATTATCCCTTGCAATCACTTATGTTTCGTTTTTTCCCCTCCCTCCCTCCTCCCCCCCCCCAGGATGGCAAGCAGTCCTATATATGCTAAACATGTTGCAGTATATCCTAGATACAATACATATTTGCAGAACCAAACAGTTCTCTTGTTGCACAGGGAGAATTGGATTCAGAAGGTAAAAATAACTCGGGAAGAAAATCAAAAATGCAAATAGTTCACATTCATTTCCCAGTATTCCTTCTTTGGGTGTAGCTGTTTCTGTCCATCATTTCTCCAATGAAACTCAGTTAAGTCTCTTTGTCAGAGAAATCCACTTCCATCAGAATACATCCTCATACAATATCGTTGTCGAAGTGTATAATGATCTCCTGGTTCTGCTCATCTCACTTAGCATCAGTCCATGTAGGTCTCTCCAAGCCTCTCTGTATTCATCCTGCTGGTCATTCCTTACAGAGCAATAATATTCCATAACATTCATATACCACAATTTACCCAGCCATTCTCCAATGGATGGGCATCCATTCATTTTCCAGTTTCTAGCCACTACAAACAGGGCTGCTACAAACATTTTGGCACATACAGGTCCCCTTCCCTTTTTTAGTATCTCTTTGGGGTATAAGCCCAATAGAAACACTGTTGGATCAAAGGGTATGCACAGTTTGATAACTTTTTGGGCATAATTCCAGATCGCTCTCCAGAATGGCTGGATTCGTTCACAACTCCACCAACAATGCATCAATGTCCCCGTTTTCCCGCATCCCCTCCAACATTCATCATTGTTTTTTCCTGTCATCTTAGCCAATCTGACAGGAGTGTAGTGATATCTCAGAGTTGTCTTAATTTGCATTTCTCTGATCAATAGTGATTTGGAACACTCTTTCATGTGAGTGGTAATAGTTTCAATTTCTTCATCTGAAAATTGTCTGTTCATATCCTTTGACCATTTATCAATTGGAGAATGGCTTGATTTTTTATAAATTTGAGTCAGTTCTCTATATATTTTGGAAATGAGGCCTTTATCAGAACCTTTAATTGTAAAGATGTTTTCCCAGTTAGTTACTTCCCTACTAATCTTGTTTGCATTCATTCTGTTTGTACAAAGGCTTTTTAATTTGATATAATCAAAATTTTCTATTTTGTGATTGGTAATGGTCTCTAGTTCATCTTTGGTCACAAATTTCTTTCTCCTCCACAAGTCTGAGAGATAAACTATCCTATGTTCCTCTAATTTATTTATAATCTCGTTCTTTATGCCTAGGTCATGGACCCATTTTGATCTTATCTTGGTATGTGGTGTTAAGTGTGGGTCCTTGCCTAATTTCTGCCATACTAATTTCCAGTTATCCCAGCAGTTTTTATCAAATAATGAAATCTTATCCCAAAATTTAGAATCTTTGGGTTTGTCAAATACTAGATTGCTATAGTTGACTATTCTGTCTTGTGAACCTAACCTTTTCCACTGATCAACTAATCTATTTCTAAGCCAATACCAGATGGTTTTGGTGACTGCTGCTTTATAATATAATTTTAGATCAGGTACAGCTAGACCACCTTCATTTGATTTTTTTTTCATTAATTCCCTTGAGATTCTCGACTTTTTATTGTTCCATATGAATTTTGTTGTTATTTTTTCTAAATCATTAAAATATTTTCTTGGAAGTCTGATTGGTATAGCACTAAATAAATAGATTAGTTTAGGGAGTATTGTCATCTTTATTATATTTGCTCGGCCTATCCAAGAGCACTTAATATTTTTCCAATTATTTAAGTCTGACTTTATTTGTGTGAAAACTTTTTTGTAATTTTGCTCATATAATTCCTGACTTTCCTTTGGTAGGTAGATTCCCAAATATTTTATGCTATCAACAGTTATTTTGAATGGAATTTCTCTTTGTATCTCTTGCTCTTGGATTTTGTTGGTGGTGTATAAGAATGCTGAGGATTTATGGGGATTTATTTTGTATCCTGCTATTTTGCTAAAATTATGAATTATTTCTAATAGCTTTTTAGTAGAATCTCTGGGTTTTCTAGGTATACCATCATATCATCTGCAAAGAGTGATAGTTTGGTTTCCTCATTGCCTACTCTAATTCCTTTAATCTCTTTCTCGACTCTTATTGCAGAGGCCAGTGTTTCTAATACAATATTGAATAATAATGGTGATAGTGGGCAACCTTGCTTCACTCCAGATCTTACCGGAAAGGTTCCAGTTTTTCCCCATTGCATATGATGCTTACTGAAGGTTTAAAATATATGCTCCTAACTATTTTAAGGAAAAGTCCTTTTATTCCTATGCTCTCAAGTGTTTTTATTAGGAATGGCTGTTGGATTTTATCAAATGCTTTTTCTGCATCTATTGAAATGATCATATGGTTTTTGTTTGGTTGGTTGTTGATATAGTCAATTATGTTAATAGTTTTCCTAATATTGAACCAGCCCTGCATTCCTGGTATAAATCCTACTTGGTCATAGTGTATTATCCTGGGGATGATTTTCTGTAATCTTTTTGCTAATATTTTATTTAAGATTTTAGCATCAATATTCATTAGGGAGATTGGTCTATAATTTTCTTTCTCTGTTTTCAGCCTACCTGGTTTAGGTATCAGTACCATATCTGTGTCATAAAAGGAGTTTGGTAGGACTCCTTCAATCCCTACTTCTTCAAATAGTTTATTTAGCATTGGAGTTAATTGATCTTTAAATGTTTGATAGAATTCAGATGTAAATCCATCTGGTCCTGGGGTTTTTTTCTTAGGGAGTTGATTGATAGTTTGTTCTATTTCTTTTTCTGAGATAGGAGTGTTTAGGATATTTACTTCTTCCTCTGTTAGTTTAGGTAAGCTATATTTTTGGAGGTATTCTTCTATTTCATTTAAGTTGTCGAATTTATTGGCGTAAAGTTGGGCAAAGTAACTCCTAATTATTGCTCTAATTTCCTCTTCGTTAGTGGTGAGTTCTCCCTTTTCATTTTTAAGACTAACAATTTGATTTTCCTCTTTCCTTTTTTTAATCAGATTTACTAAGGGTTTGTCTATTTTGTTGGTTTTTTCATAGAACCAACTCTTAGTTTTATTAATCAATTCAATAGTTTTTTTACTTTCAATTTTATTGATCTCTCCTTTTATTTTTTGAATTTCAAGTTTAGTGTTTGATTGGGGGTTTTTAATTTGTTCCTTTTCTAGCATTTTTAGTTGCAAGCCCAATTCATTGACCTTCTCTTTCTCTATTTTATACAAATAGGCCTCTAGAGATATGAGATTTCCCCTTATTACCGCTTTGGCTGCATCCCATACATTTTGGTATGATGTCTCATTATTATCATTTTCTTGGATGAAGTTATTAATTATGTCTATAATTTGCTGTTTCACCCAATCATTCTTTAGTATGAGATTATTTAGTTTCCAATTATTTTTTGGTCTACTTTCCTGTGGCTTTTTATTGAATGTAATTTTCAATGCATCATGGTCTGAAAAGGATGCATTCACTATTTCTGCCTTACTGCATTTGAGTTTGAGGTTTTTATGTCCTAATATATGATCAATTTTTGTATAAGTTCCATGAACTGCTGAAAAGAAGGTGTACTCCTTTCTGTCCCCATTACATTTTCTCCAGAGATCTATCATATCTAATTTTTCTAGTATTCTATTTATCTCTTTGACTTCTTTCTTATTTATTTTGTGGTTTGATTTATCTAATTCTGAGAGTGCAAGGTTGAGATCTCCCACTATTATAGTTTTACTGTCTATTTCTTCTTGCAGCTCTCTTAATTTCTCTTTTAGGAATTTAGATGCTACACTACTTGGTGCATATATATTTAATATAGATACTTCTTCATTATTCATTCTACCCTTTAGCAAGATATAGTGCTCTTCCTTATCTCTTTTGATTAGATCAATTTTTGCTTTAGCTTGATCTGAGATCAGGATGGCTACCCCTGCTTTTTTGGCTTCACCTGAAGCATAGTAGATTTTGCTCCAACCTTTTACCTTTAACCTGCATGTATAACCCCGCTTCAGGTGTGTTTCCTGTATACAACATATTGTAGGATTCTGGCTTTTAATCCATTCTGCTAACCGCTTCCTCTTTATAGAGGAGTTTACCCCGTTCACATTTATGGTTAAAATGACCAATTCTGTATTACTTGCCATCTTGTTAACCCCGGTTTATGCTTTTCTCCCTTCTTACTCCCTTACCCCCTCCCTTACCCCCCTTCCCAGTATTAAGCTTGTGAGCTCCCCTTGCTTCTCACAGCCCTCCCTTTTTCAGTATCCCTCCCCCACTTAGAGTTCCCCCCCCCCAACTTACCCCTTTCCCTCCCAGTTACCGTATTCCCTTCCACTTAGCTTATTCCTTCCTTTTTCACTTTTCCCTTCTCACTTTTCAATGAGGTGGGAGAAGTTTCACCATAGATTGAATATGTCTAAAATTCTTCTCTTAATGCCAATTCTGAAAGCAGTAAAATACTCACTATTTTCATTCCTCTCCATTCTTTCTCTCAGATATACTAGGTTTTCTTTGCCTCTTCATGAAATGTAGTACCCCCACTTTCCCTTTTTTCTAGTACAATGTCCTTTCCACAACTAGTTTCTAGAACAAGGTATACATGTATTCTTTATACATCTTTACAGCCGAAATATAGTTCCCAAGATTAATCTTTACCTTTTTAGATTTCTCTTGAGTTCTGTGCTTGTAGATCAAATTTTTTGTTAAGTTCTGGCTTTTTCATCAGAAATAGATGAAATTCGCTTATTTCGTTGAATGTCCATCTTCTTCCCTGGAAAAAGATGCTCAATCTCGCTGGGTAAGTTATTTTTGGTTGCATACCAAGTTCCTTAGCCTTTCGGAATATCATATTCCAGGCCCTTCGATCCTTTAATGTGGATGCTGCCAGAATTTGTTAGTTTCAAGAGACTGCTACTTAGTGCTAAATTAATTTCTAAGGAAAGCATTTCCAAAATAAAAATACTGTCAAACCTGCTAGTAATTTTGGATGCTAATGAGATCAATGAGAGACCTTGGATAACTACGTGTAATAATACGTCATTAGCCATATTTATGAGTCAATTCTTAAGATCATTCTATTAGTTTTTATATTATTTCCTAATGGGGATAATGAAATATTTCTTGAACAATTCACTCCCCACTCCCTTGCCAAAATGCTTTTTTCTTTGTTCCTTTCTGATATTTTCATCATTTTCCTTTGCTATTACTTTTTTGCTCTGTCTTTCTCTCTCCATTTCTTATACACCTGTTATAGACCATGAAGATCTCTGAGAAGCAAACTGAAAATCTATCCTTTCAATGATCATTTCTACTGTCTGGAAGACTACAGCCGTTAAATCTACAAAAGATGGATGTGTCGCTTGGTACTGAAAAGCTCATGAGCATCTCACTTGGCAACCCTAAAGGAAAGTAAAAAGGTTTAAAAAAGTTAAAATTTAAAGTTACCAATATGTGAAATACATTAGAAAAAATCAGGTCAGAGAAGCAAAAACTCAATTATAATCCCCAAAATTGAGGTGGCAAAATCTCAACTGACCCATATTTTTTGGCTCATACAACTAGCTATATTCATATTGGAAATGAGTTGAAACTTCAGATGTATGGGCAGGCTAACACCTGCTCCTGATTTCTTCCCTTGGGTGGTGAAAGTAATTATCCACCTCTACCTGCACTAGTTTAGAAACTGTGAAATGTTGGTCATGTTGAGTCAATCATTTTTGTGTTCAGAGGGTGCCAAATGATCATCTGCAAGACTGAATTATAGCACTGCTGGCAGTTATACCTATTAGTACTTTGCATCCTTGAGTCAGGCTGTCACCCCTATTTATGCTAGCCAACTTACATTTTCATTCTGCATGGTAGCCCCTATTAAAATAATGTGATTAGGCTAGACTTTGCATTTGTCTTTAAATAATCATAAAACATTTCATGTGGTTACATTTGAGAAAAAATGTATACTTTTCATAAAGCATTTTGATTACAGAAATTATCACCATAGAATGGATCCATGCCCAATAAAGACTATAGCCTCTTTTTATAGACATACACCTGTGCCAGCTTTCTGGGACATTTATCAGATTAACCATGGCTGACTTCAATTTATAGTTCAGACCTTTGCCATAAATCTGTCCTACCTGGGCAAAATAATGAACAATGAGAACAGCCAATTTGTTAGATCACAGTTTGTATATCAGAAATAAAAAAATACTAAAATTTAAGCTGTTCTATCTATATACCACCAAGTAGTAGTGAGGAAAATCAGTGACTTTAGAATGTTAAAAAGAGAAAAGGAGAAACTTAAGTGGAAAAGAGAACACGAGAGGAAGAGATAATACAATAAAAGAAAGAGGGGAAATCTAAACTAGCATTAACAAAATAGAGAAAACATTCTGTAAATATGAAATAGTGTACATGGAGAAGGAAGATAAATTGTTTGGATACATAGACCTTAATTTTATCCTCTAAATCCAAGAATGTTTATTCTGGCTGTTTTCCCTTCTATTGGAGAAAGGATACAGTTCTTTCTCAACTATTGGTTTAGCCTGGTATTCTAAGTACTACATTTTTTTCTCAGATGATACTGCAGAGAATTATCAATGGCAATTCTTAGATACTGCCAATGTCTTCCCTTCCTGGGGGTGGGGGAAAATGAAGAATGAAATTTAGTTCTTTACTGCATGTCATTCAGTTCTTCCATTTTTTGTTTGTTTGTTTTTAAATTCTACTTCAGACTGGTAGATCTGGGAACAATATATGGAAATATATGGAATAACACTTGATAAATGTTGATTGTTTGATTGATACATAATGGAGTAACCAGGGGCGCTCAAGTTGTAGACCTAACTAGGATCTCTGCTTTTCCAAGCTTTCCAACAATCTCCTCTCTGACTGGCAAAGAATATTTATCATTCTCTACCAATGAAGAGAGTCTTATGAAAATGACCTTGAGCCTTGAACTAAGTTGACTTATGTCAGAAGGAGGAAATGAAAAAATATAAAAATAGGGGGGAGAGGGGAATCTTTTTTATTGTAATAAATTTATTTATTTTTAATACACATTGTTTTATGAATTATGTTGGGAGAGAAAACAGAGCAAAAATGAAAAATCATGGGAGACACACACACACACACACACACACAAAACAGAAAAAAGAAGTGAATATACCATGTGTTGATTTACATTCAGTCTCTTTAGTTCTTTTTCTGGAAGTAGATGGCATTTTGTGTCCAAAGTCTATTAGGATTGCTTTGGATCACTTAACTACTGAGAAGAATCAAGCCTTTGATATCACTGTTCTTTGCACATTCTTGCTGTTCTTGTGAACAATGTATTCCTCATTCTGCTTGTTACACTCAGCATTAGTTCATGTAAATCTTTTCAGGCCTTTCTATAATCAGCTTGTTCATCATTTTTTATAGAACAATAATATTGCATTACCTTGTTGTACCACAACTTGTTAAACCATTTCCCAAATTATGGGTATCCACTCCTTTTCTAATTTTTTGCTACCACAAAAAGAGTACATGTGGGTTCTTTTCAGAGAAAAAAATCTAAAGCACCAGCAAGCAAGAAAAGGGTATGACCGTGAGGGAGTGTTCAAAAGTTTGATTTTCAAAACCCAAAATCAAGTCACAATCAAGAGAAGTAATGTGTCTAAATAGATCCCCACCTATTATCTCCATGGAGCAACTGGTGAAAATAGACAGTGGGTAAGACCTCTGGAGAACAAGAAATAAGTATCTTTCTTGACTTTATACATATATGTGATAAATATCTGCTATAGTAAAGGTAATATTATTATTATTTCCTTTAGTCTGAAAGCAATTGAACCAGTTGTTTAGAGTACAATATAAGTTGTGTAGAGTATTCATAACTTGGTATTGGAGTATTCATAATTTGGAAGTATTCATAAATTTGAAAATAATGAAATACCAACAACTGCGGGGTAATTGAGTTCAAATTAAAGAGGAATATTGTCCATAAAATCTGTGTGGTGCTTATTGTTTTGTTGGTCTTATGATGTAATTGCTTAAAGCAGTTCCTGCTAAGGAAACTCTACTAATGCAAATTGATAATTAGCATTAATAGTTTTTTACTATATCATGGTCTGCTTTGCAATCTGGTAAAATTGATGGAATCCTCAGAATATATGTGTGAGCATGTCTGTGTATCTGTATATGTCTGTTTGTGTATTATATTAAATTATCATTGTAACAAATGTGAAGCTTAATTATAAATTAGTGAAAATAAAGATATCATGTTCTTCCCTGTCTAGATTCCTGGACTTCTTGCACCGCATACCTTGTTCACTTTAAGAAATCTTTTATTATATAATTATTTGGGAAGATTATTTTTTTGCCCAGGGTCCTATAGACTAGATTTTAACAGAAGTCCTCCTGATTCTGAGGCCAGTTTTCATTCATTTCATGAATTGTCTCTGTGTTATCATTATTTATCAATGTGATTACAGAAACAGTGAGACATTGAGGGAGTTTTTAGACAGAGCATAGGAAGCAAGATAAAAACCATTTATTAAACACCTAATATATGTCCTAAATTATACTTAAAACTTTAATATATAATCTCATTTGATCCTGACAAACAAACTGGAAAGAAGATGCTATTATCCCTATTTTACAGTTGAGGAAATTAAGAAAAAAACAAAAACAAGTGACTTGCTCAGGACCTCATAACTGGGAATTGCCTAGCATTCTTGAGGGAGGCAGGCAGGGAGGGAAGAAGGAAAGGAGGGAAGAAGGGAAGGGAGGGAACAAAGGAGGGAGGGGGAAATAGGGGAGGGGAAGCAGAGAGAGAGAGAGAGAGAGAGACAGAGAGAGACAGAGAGAGAGAGAGAATAAAAGTTTTGAAAGCTTAAAAATAAAGCTCTGAACTTTTCTTTCATTTCAAATAGGATTTTTTTTTAGCCCTGGCAAATCATAGAATCTGTTACTACTGATTTTCATATAAACACGGTTTATGCTTTCCTCCCTTCTTTCCCCTTTCCCCCCCTTCCAAGTATTAAGCTTGTGAGCACCCCTTGCTTCTCACAGCCCTCCCTTTTTAGTGTCCCTCCCCCCGCCTTAGAGTTCCTCCCCCTATCTTACCCCTTTCCCTCCCAGTTCCCGTATTCCCTTCCGCTTAGCTTATTCCTTCCCTTTCCACTTTTCCCTTCTCACTTTTCAATGAGATGGGAGAAGTTTCACCATAGATTGAATATGTCTTAAGATTTTTCACTTAAAGCCAATTCTGAAGGCAGTAAGATACCCACTATATTCATCCCCCTCCATTCTTTCTCTCAGATATAATAGGTTTCCTATGCCTCTTCATGAGATGTACTACCCCCACTTTACCCTTTTTCTGGTACAATGTCCTTTCCACATCAATTTCTAGAACAAGGTATACATGTATTCTTTATACATCTATATAGTCAAAATATAGTTCCCAAGATTAATCTTTACCTTTTTAGATTTCTCTTGAGTTCTATATTTGTAGATCAAACTTTTTGTTAAGTTCTGGTTTTTTCATCAGAAATAGATGAAATTCGCTTACTTCGTTGAATGTCCATCTTCTTCCCTGGAAAAAGATGCTCATTCTCGCTGGGTAAGTTATTTTTGGTTGCATACCAAGTTTTTTAGCCTTTCGGAATATCATATTCCAGGCCCTTCGATCTTTTAATGTGGATGCTGCCAGATCCTGGGTGATCCTTATTGTGGCTCCTTGATACTTGAATTGGGTTTTTCGAGCCGCTTGCAATATTTTTTCTTTCATCTGAGGGTTCTGGCATTTGGCCACTATATTCCTTGGTGTTTTGATTTTAGGATCCCTTTCAGTGGGTGATCGATGAATCCTTTCAATGTTTATTTTTTCCTCTGTTCCTATGACTTCTGGGCAGTTCTCTTTGATAATTTCCTGGAAGACAGTGTCCAGGCTCTTTTTTTCATCATGTTTTTCTGGGAGTCCAATGATTCTCAGGTTGTCTCTCCTGGATCTGTTTTCCAGGTCTGTTGTCTTCCCCAGAAGGTATTTCACATTTTTCTCCATTGTTTGATTTTTTTGGATTTGCTTGACTGATTCTTCTTGTCTCCTCGAGTCATTCAATTCCACTTGTTCAATTCTGATTTTCAGTGAAGTATTCTCTTCACTCACTTTTTTAAAATCTTTCTCTAATTGTCCAATTGAGTTCTTTTGTTCTGTGGAATTTTTTTCCATTTCGCCAATTTTGTTTTTTAGAGAGCTATTTTCTGTTTCCAGTTCACCAATTCTATTTTTCAAGGATTTTACTTCTTTATCCACTCTCTCTTTAACTGACTTCTCCAGGCTCTTTTGCCAAGCCTCCCTCTCCTTTTCCCAAGCTTCCTTCTCCTTTTGCCAAGCCTCACTCTGCTTTTCCCATTTTTCTTCTAGCTCCCTTGTGAGAGCCTTTTTAATCACTTCTATGAGGTTCATCTGTGCTGAGGAACAGATAATTTCCTCCTTTGGGGATTCACCTGGGGACTGCCTGTTTTTAGTCTCCTCAGGATTTAGAGTCTGCTCTCTATCTGTGTAGAAGCTGTCAAGGGTTAAAGTCCTCTTCAGCTTCTTGCTCATTCTGTCTATTAATCAGAGACAAACTACCAAAGAAAAACAGAAAAAACTGGAGTCTTTCTTTGGGGGGGGGCTGGGTGTGTTATCGAGCTTCCTCTACAGACTGCAGGGGGCAGCAGTGAGGCACTAGCAGGACTGTGCTGCGCCTGTGCTCTGAGATCCCAAAGCGTGCTGAGTCACTGAGGGGGGGAAAGGGGGGGCGGCCAGGTCCTGAGAGACTCCAGCTGTTTGCGGTTGTGTTCTTCAGCCCCGGTGTTTTTAGCTTCTCTGCTGGGCTGTTGACTTGCTGCAGGTTCCAAACCTGTAGCGAAGCTCTCCCCGCAGAGACGGCTACGATCACTCCCCACCCCCTCTCAGCTCTGCTCCCGTGCTCTCACTGCCACTGCCCTCAGCCTGCGCCCGATCTAAAACCGCCCCAGCCCTCCAGTAAAGACAGACCTTTCTTGGCGGATCTCAAGGATGGCTTCTCTTGGTAACTATTTGTGGGTTTTTTTCAGTCAAGCATTGATTCAGAGGCTTGTAATGAAGTGGATAGTGAGAGAAAGCGCGGAGCTTATGCAACTGTGAGCCTCCTCTCCGCCATCTTAACCGGAAGTCTCGAATATCAGAATTTTGAAGGAATTATAATTCCCTTGACCCAATATTTGTTAAGAATAAATCAGTAATCAGTAAAAATAAATCAAGTTCCTATGTAACAAATACATACTTGATTCATTAATTATATACTTCCTTTACAAATACAGACAGCATATCTTATGAGCTGCTCAGAACAACAAAATAATAATGAATATCCTTTTACTTCCTCCTGTTCCTCCTCCTCCTCTTTCTCCTCAGCAGCAACAGCAGTAGTAGCTGCAACAGCAGTAGCAGCAGAACCACTACCACCATCATTATTACATAGTATCTTTGTCCTTGGACCATACATGCCTAATTTGTTGCCAGACCTTTCTAGTGTGGCAGAACCAGTCAGAATTTTTTTTTTTTTTTTTTTTTTTTTAAGAAATAGCCTTCAAAGACTGTTAGTTACTTACAGGCTATAATGAAGTCAAACACCCTGAGTAGGGCTTTATAGATGTATTTAGAAAACCAAAATATTCTAAATTTGGGGAGAATCAAAGTGTATAAGAAATGATTCATCTTGAAAGTCATCATGCAGAATATCAATATTGCACAAACTAAATAAAATTCAAATAAAAAGTCATCCAAAATAGATCAAAATTTTGATAGGTTAATTGAAACACATTCAAAATAAATTTATGTTGAATAGATGAATTTATAGCAAGGATCAAAAATAGGTAGCTTAATAAGAATTCATTTTAAATGAATATAAACAGAGCTTGAAAATCAATAATAATATTAATTCTTTTCATTAAGAAGCAGTTTTTGAATTTTTCCTGCTATGGAATATGCATATCTGTCATATATAAATCACATTTATTAACTTGTAAAACATTTATAGCTGACATAATTTATGCTCAGGTAGTTCATTTGAAAATTACCTTGAGGCTGGGAGACAGAAAGTATTTGGAGGCCATGCTTCATCAGTGCAGAGAAATTTGAAGTCTTTGGTTCAAAACATAAAGGTGAGAAGCAAAAGGTACTTGACATGTTACCCAAATTACCTCAATCATATGAAATTTAGACAAGATCTTATAAATTCAGTAAGTAGTTATAATTTGATTTTATTATATGCAGTCTTCTCTTTTTGTACTCTTATCACACTACATGCTTTTCTATTATACAAGGAGCAACTTGAGAACCCAAATTATTTTCCATGGTTTTGGTTTTGGTTTTATTTTTTTCTACTCTGTCTTTCATCTCCAGCATTTAGCCCAGTGTTTGCCACAGAGAGGGTTCATAATAAATGGTAGTGATTGATTGATTAATGACATACCCTCCTTTTCCTCTCACGTTACCAGTTTCTCCTGCTCTTATTTATTATTTGAATGCAGTTTAACTCTTCAAGGAAGTTGTGTGTTTTCTCCTATTGTCTCGTTTAGAAAGTTGTGTGTTTTAGCAGAGAACACTAGAAGGATAAATTAATAGTCATATTCTAATCAAATATCAAATAGAAAAAATATTACATTAGATAAGTCCTATCACTCTGAAATCATATCACAGTATGAACATTAATATTGTACACACACTATATATATATATATATATGTGTGTGTGTGTGTGTGTGTGTGTGTGTGTGTGTGTAATGATGTTATCAGAGCATGATATCATATACATATATGGCATATATGTATATACAGACAATAATATACAGATACATGTATTGCATTTTCATGTATGTATATGTCTATAAATATAGATATTGCTATGTTAAAGCATGTCAAAACAATAGCAATTAAAACAAGAAAAAACAATAGAAAAAACAAAAACACAGGGACCTTTCTTTAGAACCATAGTATGAGATATTGAATATAGCATTAAATTTAGAGTAAGGAAGACCTGGGTTTGAATTCTGTGTGAGAGAGTTGCAAGCTGTATATTCTGAGCAAGTCACTTAACTTGTCTGTACTTTCATCATCTGGAAAATGAAATTTTTGAATACTTTCCTTTTTAAAATCTGATCCAGCTGTAAATCTATGATCATATGATTTCTGAGGTCCTTCTAGATCTTAATCTAAGATTTTTTGATTCCAGGATCTTATGATTATAGTTTCCTATAATAGAAACATACATAAATTATACTAATGGTAGTAAACTGGAATATTCTTCTCTAAAATATAATGTCCTCTGGGAGCAGGTTTCTTGGGGGGCTTCTGGAGGCATCCAGTAATCACCACAAGTGCAGCCTGGGATTAAAGTCCAAATCCTTTATTGTTTCCTTCAAGTCTTGTCTCTTTTCCTGGGGCCCAGTTAGCTTTCTTAGAGGCCTATATCTCTCCTTGGTTCCGAGAGCTCTTGCCACTAGTTCTTTACCTCTGCCAGCTTCAGCCTCTAGCTCCCTCTGAATGTCTCCAGCCAGCACAAAGGTTCTCTCTGCACCTCTGAGAGTGGGCATTGTGTTCCTTTTGACTTCCGAATGTCCCAGACTAAATCCTGGTTGAGACTTCTAGCTTATATATGCTTTCTTAAAGGTGTGAATCTTGTAGAACTCTAATAAGTACTAAGTACATTAGTGAACTAAAGAACTGTTAAGTACCATGCTAAATTAGATAACTGTCTTAGCATCTTGTAAGAATGCAAACATCTCCCACTTTCTTTTGATTTTAGAACATAGGTGGTCATGACTTCCCTGACTTCTCAAGGAGGTGAGAACCCCAAAAAGGAGGTGATCACGCCTTCCCTGACTGCTCAAAAAAGGAGTGAAAACACCATAAAAAGAGGTGATCACTCCCTCCCCGACATCTCAGGAAGGGAGATGAAAACACCAGAGGAACTGGGAAATCAAATCAGATTTGTGGGTTTCTGAAGGGGCTCACTCTTAAAACAGGTATACATAAATCCATCAATATGTGACAGGCTAGTAGTGATATAACAAATAACATGAATCAACATGAGGAATTATACATGTCCATAAGTCCTAGAAATAGTTCAAAACCAATCTATTGTCCATTAGTTCATGTGCCAGGAATTCAATAATTTCTACAAGTTTTGAAGTCCTGAAATAGTCTCATCAACAATTTTTCATCTCAAGAAATCCAATGATTCCTGCTGGTTTTCAAGTCCTGCAGCAATTTTATCTTGTGTCAGGGAATCCAATAATTCCTGCATATTTTTTTCTTAGCCTGAAAAGGTATCTAACAGTAGACAGAATAAGTGGAGTGAACTGGTGGGGGGAGTGGGGGTAGGAGGGAGGCATATTCATAAAGCACCTATATTGTACCAGGCATGCAATAACTGCTTTTATAACTATTCTCTTATTTGATATTCAGAAGAAACCTGCAAGGTATGTGTTATACACCATTTTACAATTGAGAAAGAGGATGTGAATATTAAATCCATTACTCAGAGATAGACAGTTAGTATGTAATTCAGAGTGAATTTTAACTTGGGTCTCCTGGCTTCAAATACAGTGAACTATCCATTATGCCACCAGCTACTTCAAAATACATCCCCAGAATGAGGATTTTTGTACTTTTGGACAATAATTGAGAAATCTAGCCCAACAGATAATGAAACAAATAATGAATGATGGAAGCAAAGTGTTAGACAATAGCATTCTTTCATTAGTTTTCCACTGATGGTAGAAAACACTCAATTAGGCACTTTAGGGAATTGAACAGGTAAATAACTGTCTTTGATAAAGTAACAAAATGAGCAAATATATTTGTGGCTGACTTTGTTCTTGGTCTAAATACTCTATTATAAATACATCATCATAGGTGTCAATTTCTAGAACTATACAAAATACTAAGTACATGTAAACTAGAGAATCATTATATTAATTCTACTGAGTTAACCTTGTTGTAGGATTAAATCAATCATACTGAACCTTAAGTATATTTCTCAGAAGTTCCTGCCCTTTACAAGGACAGCTCAAAAAACAAATAAATAAATAAGCAAAGCCCAACTTTGAAAAGAAACAAAATTTATTTTAAAAGTGGGAGTAAACTAATTTTAGAAATTATAATTATTTAAACATGAAATGGACTGGTTTTCCACTTTCCAAAAGCCCTCAAAAAAACACTAGATGGATATGCTATACAGAGAAATATTGTTCAGGAAATAGCTTCTCCAACTTCCTTTCAACTTTGAAAACCAACTCTTCTACAATATTCATGGGGCATAAGAAATCATTTGGATTAGTCTGAAAGGGTTAAATAGAAGCAGAGATATTTATTAATTATTTGAAATGATAATGGCAAAATAAAATGGGTTTTAGTAGAGTGACTGGTTTTACAGCTGAACAAATATGCTAGAAATAAACATTTTTCTTTCTCCTAATCATTCTAAAAACAGTAAATGAGGGTCATATTTATCCCTTTTTACCTGTCATAAAATTTCCAAATATGGATTTAATCTAGGGCTAATATTCAATGAAAGGATAATAGGTTGAAAGCAGAAGAGCAAAAAGTCACTGTGTGATTTTATGAATTTGTGGACTCCTTCAGGGATGAAATAACCAGAATGGTAAAAGCAGTTCTCATAATGGATGCTACCACTAATAGAAGTTATAAGATTCTCTAACCCGAAGATAGTTTCTGCAGAAGGTGCAATAATAGAATAAGAACCTTCCATTCATAAAAAAGGTCTAATTATAAAATAGGTAATTTGAATTAACATGGAAATCTGCAAAACTTTAATATTTCTGACTGCCAAATACATTTCTATGATCTGACCAAATTGCAAAAGATTACCTTTCATTGTAAAACAGGAAATGGATTTGAGAAATCAGCTCTTCCCTCCCAGAAAGTAAGGATGCAACTTTGATTTCCAGAGCCATGGCAATTTGTTGCAATTACCTTTAATGCATTGAACAGAAATGCAATATTATATATAACTTACATTTTTCTTAGTGATTGCTTCCATTGCTGTTGTCATCCTCTGTTGTGGGAGCAAAGAACTTATCATTATTAATAAAACAAATAATGATAAGAATAAAGAGGTTTATCTATTCATAAAAATGAGATAGGCTTATTTGTACTGTTGATGGAAAGGTTAAAAGTGTTTATCATATATAGTACCATATTATAAGAGAAAAATTGGTTATTTTCATAAATAGATACCATGGAGTAAGATGTATGAAGTTGTTTTTTTCTTTGAGGTCATATGTTTGTTCTAGACCTCAAGGAACAATTAGAATAGTTAGAATCCATTAAATATAATTTCCCTGGAATTTCCTGAAATTCTCTAGCTTTTAGTGGCCCTTTCTTTTTCTTCCATTATGTCAAGGAGAATAGGAGATTAGGTTTTTCTTCCTCTCTCACTCCCTTTATCTTTCTATGCCTTTACCTCCTAGCACATTTGCAAACACCGCCTTTAGCTTACTGAATATTTGTCATTTGCCTTCTCATTAATTGGCAATGTACTTTCTAAAGATCACTACCTTAGTGATTGAAAGTAAAAGTGATTAGAGATCTGTGATAACCTTGCCCTTGTCTGCATAATCTAAGAGAGTCTGACAAATTAATATAAGAGGTAAACACCTAAAAATGCTTGTTAGGAGTGGTTCATCTAAATATAAGGTCAACTTCATCTAGCCTTCTTGAAAGCTAATATATACAAAATGTGATTTTACTGAAACTGAAGCAATTTATTTGAGTTATTGGTGTCAAATATTATATATATGACTTAAACATGACTTATTAATTTTTTTCTCCCATGATGTTAAGTAATCTGACATAGATTATATATGTACAATCATATTAATCAAATTTCTACATTAATCATGTGGTAAAAGAAAAATCACAACAAAAGGGAAAAAAACACAAGACAGAAAAAATAAGTGAAAATAGTATGTTTTACAAACTGGGAAAACATTTTCACAGTTAAAGGTTCTGATAAAGGCCTCATTTCCAAAATATATAGAGAATTGACTCTAATTTATAAGAAATCAAGCCATTCTCCAATTGATAAATAATCAAAGGATGTGAACAATTTTCAGATGATGAAATTGAAAGTATTTCCACTCATATGAAAGAGTGTTCCAAATCATTATTGATCAGAGAAATGCAAATTAAGACAACTCTGAGATACCACTACACACCTGTCAGATTGGCTAAAATGACAGGAAAAAATAATGATGAATATTGGAGGAGATGTGGGAAAACTGGGACCCTGGTGCACTCTTGGTGGAATTGTGAATGAATCCAACCATTCTGGAGAGCAATCTGGAATTATGCCCCAAAAGTTATCAAACTGTGCATACCCTTTGATCCAGCAGTGCTACTACTGGGCTTATACCCCAAAAAGATACTAAAGAAGGAAAAGGGACCTATATGTGCCAAAATGTTTGTGTTAGCCCTGTTTGTAGTTGCTAGAAACTGGAAAATTAATGCATGCCCATCAATTGGAGAATGGTTGGATAAATTGTGGTATATGAATGTTATGGAATATTATTATTCTGTAAGAAATGACGAGCAGGATGAATACAGAGAGGCTTGGAGAGACTTACATGAACTGATGCAAAGTGAAATGAGCAGAACAAAAAGATCATTATACACTTCAACAACGATATTGTATGAGGATGTATTCTGAGGGAAATGGATTTCTTTGACAAAGAGAAGATCTGTTATATACCTCAACAACGATACTGTTTGAGGATGTATTTTGATGGAAGTGTATCTCTTCGATAAAGAGAGCTAATTCAGTTTCAATTGATCAAGGATGGACAGAAGCAGCTACACCCAAAGAAAGAACACTGGGAAATGAATGTAAACTGTTTACATTTTTGTTTTTCTTCCAGGTTTGTTTTTACCTTCTGAATCCAATTCTCCCTGTGCAACAAGAGAACTGTTAGGTTCTGCACACATATATTGTATCTAGGATATATTGTGACATATTTAACATGTATAGGACTGCTTGCATCTGGGGGAGGGGATGGAAGGAGGGAGGGAAAAAGTTGGAACAGAAATGAGTGCAAGGGATAATGTTGTAAAGAATTTTTTTTTCAAAATAAAAACAAAGGGAAAAAAAAGAAAATAGTATGCTTTGATCTGCTTTCTATGGATGTGGATAGCATGAGTCTTTTGGAATTGTCTTAGATAATTGTATTCCTGAGAAGAGATAAGTCTAACAAAGTTGATCATCACACATTGTTGCTCTTACTGTCTATAGTGTTCTTCTAGTTCAGATCACTTCATTCAACATCAGTTCATATATGTATTTTCAGGTTTTTTTTTTTTTCCTGAAATCCTGCTGCTTACATAATGATAGTATTCCATTACATTCATATGCTACACTTTGTTCAACCATTCCTTAATTGATGTTCATCCTTTTAATTTCTTATTCTTTGAAAGCTACTGTAAATATTTTATGTACATGTAGGTCCTTTCCCCTTTTTTATGCCCTCTTTGGAATACAGACCTAGTACTGGTGATGCTGAATTAAAGGAAACACATAGTTTTATTGTTCTTTGGGCATAGTTCCAAATTGATTTTCAGAATGGTTAGATTAGCCCGCAACTCCATGAGCAATGCATTAAATTCCCAATTTTCTCACATTCCCTCCAACATTTATAATTATATTTTCCTGTCATCTTAGTCATTTTGATAGATATGATGTGGTATCTCTGAGTTATTTTAATTTGCATTTTCCTAATCAATAATGATATAGAGATTTTTTCCATATGACTATAGATAGCTTTAATTTATTCATCTGAAAAATTGTCTGTTTATATCTCTTGACCATTTATCAATTGAAAAGAACATGTTAATTCTTAAGAAGCTGATAATCTCATTGTTCTGATTATATATCCAAGGCACCGCTTCTTTCTGAGTGTGCTCAATAGGTAGAATAAAGTCTGCAAATTCACGCAAGAAGAATTATTTGAAATGGGGAATTCAGAAATCAGAATGGTTGATCTCACAATAGAGGAGTCCTGAGTAGATTCATGGCACATGAACAGCAAAAACCAAAGTACTTTGGAGCTGTTTTAATCAAAGGGACTTCAGTGGAATAGGGATGCAATTTACTGTTATGGAGAACAGGTACTATAGACACACTATCTAACTCAACTATGGATCTAACTCTAAACTCCTAACTGCATACATAAAAGTTTAAAGAACAGCTCAATTTACTGATTACATTTACTGATTTAATATATCAACTACAGAAATACAAATAGTCATGTACTCTGACAGTCTCCATTCCCATTCTCTGCTTATAAAAGAATGGGGGGAAAAAAATCTATTATATTGGATGGACATGGCAAGTAACAGAGAAGTGTACTGATTTCCAGCTGGATGGAAGAGAGTAGGAAATTTAAAAAATAAAGTGTTTTTTTTTTTAATTTCATAAACCTACACAAGACATTTTAATTGTCAGAGACTCCATTTGGTTTCTAACTGGAGATATTCCTTTTTCTCCCTAATGCCCTAATTTCAAAATATTGAATCCCTCCTCAAAAAAGCTGAATGAATGATAATGACTGCTATCAAGGACCTAAAGGAAGACAAAGAAAGAAATGTGGATATCCAAAAGCAAGTAAATGAGAGACAAAAAGAAAAGGGGATAAATTTGGTCAAATAGAAATACTAAATCTATGGGATCACTCAAAATCTATTCCACTTGTGACTATTTGCTTTTTTTCCTTATAAAATATTTTGGTACAATCTACCTTATATGGGTATCACAGAAAACTCTCTGACATGTGTGACGACTGCACTAGCACCCAGGATACCTTAGAATCAGCCAGAGTCAAAATAAGCAAATTTGTCCTTAGTCCTTATACTTGGTCTTTAGGGGTAGAAGTGAAGGGGATGGAAGTAGGATCTTCGCAACCACCTTCTTCCTCGTCCATGGCCAAAGTGACTCTGGCTAGTCTTACTCCACCCCCTACTCCCTCCTACAATCCTCTATATACACCGATCACTGAGCCAGCACAGGATAGTGAGAAGGGCCATTTTCCAAGCATATGCCCATGGAGTATTGTCCAATCAGTAGTTAGCCTCAAGTGTTCGGCTGTCCTGACCTCAGTGCATTGACTCAAGAGTTTCAGCCCTCTACAGATATGGTTGCATCATTTATAGTGCCTTTAGGTATATGTTTTGTTTTGTTTACTTTCTTGAAAGTTGTTAATTATCTCCTTTTACTATATCCATTTTTAGCATTGCTTTGGTAAGTAACATGCTTATCACTCTCATTTGTTTATTTCTTAACATGTTTGTTTTCTTCAGGTAAGGTTTCATTTCTTCTTCAATATCTCACCTTAATACTTTGCAAATCATGAGGCTTCAAATATGTTTCTTGTAAACAAAACAGCCATCAAATTGTTGAATTCTATTTCTAAATCTATCTTATTTTCCTTCTCAATTGTGCCCATGATTTTGATATGGGGAGGTGAGGGGAGCTGGGTGTAATTAGAATATTTAATGGTGCCAGCCTTGCTAGAAGTCCATAATATCTCTGAAGGGTTGTTTTCCTCTTAACTGATTTTTGATCTATTGTCAAATGATAATGCTTATAATAATTAGTCATTCTCTTAGCTTTCCTTAAAGTAGTGCTGTTTAGTAGGAGCAGAGTCATGATAAAACCAGACAGGTTTTAATTGACCTATTCCCGGCATCCCTCAGATCAATGCCATATCAAACTTCTTAAATAATTTTGAAGTGACAGAACCCACAAATATTTGGAGTGTATTCAAGCAGAAGATATTTTGAAAGAACTTCATAAAAGGTCTATTTCAATGGTGCTTCAAGTGAAGCACCCTAGCCTGGGCACAGTACAAGGACCCAGGGCAGTGTGGCGTCCATGGGCCATACAGAGCATGGCTACTCTCTCCTAATTCAGAAACCAATGGATTTAGCTGATTAGCTGTGAGATTTCCAATATAAATAAAAAAGGCAAATAGTGACCCTCTGAACCCCAGAATAATATAAGACTTGGCCACTCACTCAGCACCTGAAAGCAGCCAGTACCACGCACCCAGGGTAGCATAAAGCCACTGTCACCTACAAAAGATTGAGAAAATATCCCTTTTGCCCTAAGAGCAGAACTGAACCTTTAAAAAATGAATTAAAAAAGCAAAAAAAGAAAAAAAGAAAAACCTCTGACCATATATAGCTTTTATGGAGACAGAAAAGAACAGACCTCAAACTTAAGGACACTAAAGGCAAATCATCTTCAAGTGAAACTTCAAAGAGTGATATGAACTTATTCACTTATATCATAAGACTCTCTTGGAATAATTCAAAAAGGATGTTAAAAGAGAGTTAGAAGAAAAATAGGGAAAGGAAATGAAAACTTTGCAGGAGAGTTTGGAAAAGGAAACTCAGAAATTATAAGTAGAATACTCCTTAAAAATATATTTAATGAAATGGAAAAGTATAACTCCTCACAAAAGAAATGTGCCAAAATGGAAAAAGCAAGTAACTCCTTACAAAATAGATTTGAAAAAGAAATCAACTTGTCCAAAAACAGATTTATGAAATGAAAGAAAAAAAATCCAATGAATAAAACAACTCATTTTAAAGTTCAATTGGCCAAATACAAAAGGAGATAAAAAAGCTAAGTGAAGAAAATAATTCATTAAAAATTAGAACTGAACAAATGGAAATGAATGACTCAATGAGACATAAACAATCAGTCAAACAAAACCAAAAAAATGAAAAAAAGAAGAAAATGTAAAATAAGTATTGGCAAAGCAACTGACCTGGAAAATAGATTCAGGAGAAACACTCTAAGAATCATTGGACTTCCTAAAAAAAGAGCCAAAACATCATCTTTTAGGAAAGCCTCAAGGAAAACTGGCTTTGTATCCTAAAACCAGAGAGAAAATAACCATTGAAAGAATTTACTGATCACCTCCTGAACAAGACTCCAAAATGAAGACTACAAGGAATATCATAGCTGAATTTCAGAAATATCAGATTAAGGAGAAAATGTTGCAGGTAGCCAGAAAAAAAAAAACAATTCAAATATCAAGGAGCCACAATATGGATTACCCAGGACCTAGCAGCATCCATGTTAAAGGAGCAAAAGGCCTAGAATCTGATATTTAAAAGAAAAAGGAACTAGCATTTCAGGCCTGAATCAACTATCCAGCAAAATTGAACATTATCTTTCAGGGGGAAAACTGGATATTTAGTGAAACAAAAGAATTTCATTTATTTCTGATGAAAAGACAAGAGCTGGACAGAAATTATCATCTCCAAATTCAGAACTCAAAAGAAAAATAAAATGGTTTTAAAAATAAAGGAAAGGGGAAAAAAACTCTTTTAAAAGTAAAAAAAAATTACATCCTGTAACCTCCCACCCAGAGGTTATTGATTGCCAGTCTTGCCTAATCCCTGGCCTTCAGAAATCTTACCCAATCATAGGTCATCAGAGATTTCTGGTCACTGCCTCTCCAAGTAGTGGTTCTCATGTCCAACAGAGTACCGAGACACAATGGCTTGCGAGCTCAGGTCTTTATTTAACAGGATCATATCCTGCACATCTCCTGCACTCTTACTGTACTCTGGCTGACTACTATTAAACTCTGACTACTTCCTGGTCTCCAAAGCTTATCTAGGGTATGTGAGGTCATATGCACAGCCAATAAGGGAAGGGATCCTATTGTCCTATTGATGATGCATTCTCAATGTGACCAGAGCTTCCACTCACAAGTCAGTCCATACTGGGTACAGAGATCACATCCAGGTGCCTTAGGCATCAAAGCTTCTTTACTTCCTCTTACACTATATGAGGTTCCTCCATTGCCCCTTACAACTCCCTTTTCTTGTTTAGCAGGGTCCATTCATCACATCAAACTAACTTTAACATCAACAATAGCTTGCTTAATTAATGAAATTACAAGGTGTATAAAAATAGAACAAAGGCAAACAAAAGTAAAATAGTAAGAACTAGGTCTAACAGGGGTCAAAACCAAGAAAAGATAACATAGTGTTCAACTCACTCAAGAAAGCCATGTTCAGGGAGTTAGAATGTTATGAGGTAAAATTCTGTGCTTTTAATTGTATACACCCTTTGGTATCTAGTAAAGAAAAGCACAGAGGAAGGGTATTTACAAGAATAGTCATGTCCTGTAGCACTGCCTCAGAACAGCAGGTGGGAGTGTTGGTTTTTCAGCCATTAATTTAGAGGCATTACCTACAAGTGTAGAGCAGGCAAAGCCTCTCCCCAGCCCACCATATGAGAATAGCCAGAAGGCTGTGGGAGAAACACCCAAGTCAATTGTTCAGTTCTGTCAGTCTCTCAAAAACACATCATGTGTAATATTGCACATCAACCAGGGCAGTCCAATTCAGCTGCTACACTGGTGCTGTGTTCACCATCTCTGGTGTCATGGTCAGGAGGGACATGGATGTCATCAACATCTGAAGGGTTGCTGAGATTCGGTGGATCCTTCTGGGACATCGTCAAGAGTGACATCATCATCATCTGGTCCTTCTCTTCTTGGTTCCCCAAGTCATGGATGTTTCTGGTTGGAATCCACTCCTCTGCTGTTGGGTCTGCATCTGGAATGACAAGAGCATACCCCGGTCCCCAAACCCCGAACCATCCTGGGCCCTTCCAGATACCATTTAAGCCCTTCCACATCACTGTGGAGAAATGGCTCTTGTTCTTGTTGGCCAATCTGTTAGCCATGCTTTCTGCATGTGCCAGAAGAGCATTGTTGGGATGAGATTCAAGGAATGTGAAATTGTAAGTAATAATATGTAAATATCATCACTTCTAAGTGGATCTGCGTGAGTCGGATGAAGGGTTGTATAAACCCCAATCCTCCCTTTTCTTATTTAAATGAGAGCATCTTGAGGGTATAAATAGCCTGTCCAAAAATGGTTTGGGTGGTGGATTATATGGGAGGCCAGTGGAATGGGCAATGCCAAATTCAATGCAGAAACATCAAGAGGCAGAAGATGTATAAGCTGGTCCATTGTCTGTCTTAAGTGCATGTGGGACTCCTACAATGGAAAAACAATGATAGAGATGGCTGATCATAAGCCTACCTGTTTCCCCAAATTGGAGTGAAGCCATGAGGATTTGAGAATGTATATCCATGGTTACATGGATGTACTATTTCTTAACATGGATGATGTCAATTTGCCATAAAGCATTGGGTCTCAAAAAAAAAAAAAAAAAAAAAAAAAAAAGACGGGTTTTTTTTGTTTTGTTTTATTTTTCTGGAGGGAATGTAGGAGTGTGAAAAGGAAGGCAAGCTATACAGTCTTTTACTATGCTCCTAGTTTTTTTTTTGTTATCCCAAATTGCAAATATAAAGCTGCGGCACCCTGATGATAAAAAATAGGACTTGAAAGTCTACTATAAAAGTGGAAATGCAAGACATAATACTTACTTGAATGCTTTCTCACTTGCTCTTGAAGTTCTTTAAAGAGCTGATATATAGTAAAAGCTGCAATTTTTATTTGGTCTGTGGCAATTCTTTGTACCACACCTATTGAATAGGTCAAATTGGATATTATATTTACATCTAATAGCCAGATTATTTTCAGTGGAGACTCATGTGTAAAATTTGGAGCTGTGGCCAATAAATTTTTCCACTCTGGGATGGTTTCAGAATACACATCAATTTGTACATGGATACAAAAAATGTATATCTTATCAGGTCTCATCCCAGATAATTGTACTACTCTCTTAATGGCCTTTAATGAAATTCTAGCCACAAGCACTGGGTAAGGAGTAAGGCTTTGTTCTAGTTGTGCTTGGAGGTTCAACCACTCCATCATACTGTCTCCTTGATGAAGGACTGCTGTGGGTGTCTCTTGTAGCAAAAACTGATATTTCCAAGGGTTACTCAGTAACTCTTTCAACCACATTGAATAAAGCCAGTTCAGATTCTCTCAAAGTCTGTTGAGCTTCTTTTGTAAGCTGGTATGGTGAGTCTAAAGCACTATCTCCCCTTAAAATGTCATGTAATGGTTGTAACAACATAATTTTAGGAAATGCTTTTCTTATAGGAGTAAGAGTAGCAGCCATATACATTTGACACATAATAGGGCTATTTTTCATTCCTTGTGGCAAAATGGTCTATTCAAATCTTTTATAAGGCTCAGCTAAATTAATGCTGGGCACTGAAAAGGCAAATCTTTTCACACCCTCCTTATCTAGAGGGATAGAATAGAAACCATCCTTTATCCAAAGAGGCCATTCCGTAGGCAATTGAGGAGATGGAAGCCCAAGCTGAAGAGCTCCCATTGTCTCCATCTGTTCATTTACTTTTCTCAAAGCAATCAACATTCTTAATTTTTCATATTTCTTTTTTATAGCAAATATAGGGGAATTCCAAGGACTTAGAGAAGCTTGTAAATGTCCTTGATCAAATTGCTCCTGTACTATATCTAATAAGGCCTGAATTTTTTCACTTTGTTAAAATGTCTTTTCCCCCACAGATTGATGGGGATTTTTTCAACAACAAAAGAAATAAAAACTTCTGTCTTATCTTTAAATTCTCACCTCAAAGTGGTAGCACTAATTTTAGCTGCTATTGATCCTCTTATGCCAAACATATAGGTGTTTGCTATAATCTTTGGTCAATGACTGGGCCAATTTGAACCTCTGTTCAACTGTATGTTCTGCACCTGTATCTACCAACCCTTTCAATGGTACGCCATTCACATAGATAGTGAGCAAGGGACATTCAGCTGTAATAGCTGCAGTCTAGAATATTCCTAGATTCTGTTGCTGGGAGTCAAAATCTGGATAAATATCACAAAATTGCATTTCAGGAGTGTGAATCAATAAAACTGATGCTGCTCCTCCTCCTGGGTCATAGATCACACATTGTCTACTTATATAAGTGACTGGGATATTAGCTACACATTCCTCAGTTTCCCAAATCTACTGATTTGTAAATAAGTGTCAATGACCTTGTATAAATAACTGATATTTTTAAATCTAAAGATTAGAAATTTTGTGTCACAAAGAAATTTAAATTACCACAAGTCTCACTTTAATAAAGTGTGACAAGTTACTAATTTGATTACAGAACCTTTAAAAATAGTCTTATTGAGAAACATCCAGAAAAGGGGGAGGGGAAGCGGGAGGATAGAGAAGGGTGGAAGCATTTATACAACATGCCACAGTTATCCAGAACACAACTGATTCCTCTTCTTCAGGGCCACACCACTCAATGTGACAGGAGTCTATTTTGTCCAGCTGACTTTGGGGATGTCATAATGTTCAGTGAGCGTGTCTAAGTGTCTGTTGAAATCCTCCACCCTCTGCTTATGAGTTTTGGATGCTTTCTTTAAGATTCTTTCCATTTGCCTCTTCTCCTGCATCTTCTCATAGGTGATCTGCTCTGGGGTCCGCTTGTCCAGCCCCCTCCGCTTCTCTTCCTCGTTCTTCTTGCTCGTCACGATCTGCTCCAGGACTTTGCTCTTGTCCTTGTCCTTCCTCTTCTTCCACTTCGTTACACCTACCCCCTTTAAGTTTCAGGGCGCTCCTCTGTACCTGCTTGTACTCCACCACAACAACTTCCACCCGGTATGCATAGACACTGCTTTGTAAGAACTCTCAGGGAATGAAATGGTCAAGCTGACTGTGTGTGGAGGCAAAGGATCTCTAAGCCAAACAAAGACAGGTTTCAGTTCTCCAGGGGACATCTCAGTAATCCCAGTGGCAAACAGCTTTATTCTCCCTAACTGCAATCCCCTTCTCCTAAGATTTGCATCAGGTTGAAGCACTGAGCTTTAAAAATATATCTCTGAATATAATAGATATAATATAATAATCAAGCCACAAGTGCCTTCTGCCTGGAGCTGTGAAGCTTAGCTCTACCTCTTGTAATGAGGTTTTGGGGGTGGGCAGAATTGCTTTATGGGCAGTGCTGATGATATCATTGTTCCTCCCACTCCTCCTCCTCTTCCCACCCAGGAAGTTGGAGTTAAGGGATGATGGTCAGGAGACAGGGAATACTCTAAGGGTGCATGTTCAGCTGGAGGCAGAATTGGACCCAAAATCAAGCTTTGAATGTGAAAAGACCACACCCCTTCTCATTAATTAAATTCTTAACACCTAATTCCTCTTAACCAATCATAGGTCATCAGAGATTTCTGGCCACTGCCTCTCCAAGCAGTGTTTCTCATGTCCAACAGAGTGCACTGACACAGCGGCTTGTGAGCTCAGGTCTTTATTTAGCTCAGATCTTTATTTAATGTGATCACATCCTGCACTCCTCCTGAGCTCTTACTGAACTCCAGCTGACTCCTATTGAACTCCAACTACTTCCTGATCCCCACTGCTTATATAGGCTCTATGAGGTCACATGCACAATCAACAAAGGAAGGAGATGCCTCTGGTTGATGACAGGTTCTCAATGTGACCATAGCTTCTGCTCATGAGTCAGTCCATGCTGGCTGCAGAGATCACATCTGGGTGCCTCAGATATCAAAACCTCTTTACTTTCTCTTCTACCACATGAGGTTCCTCCCCTGACCCTTACAATATCCCTACTTGGGAAGAAGACATGTTTAACTCTTGAGAACTGTAACTCTGTTATGAGTATATTTAGAGGGATCATGTATCATTTGACTTTAATATGATGATAAAAAAAAAGAAATTAAAGGTGCAAAAGATATTGTATTAGAAGAGAAAAATGGAGATAAAATAGAGTAAATTCCATCTCATGAATAGGCAAAAAATATTACAATTGAGGTAAAGGAGGGAAGGGGATGAGCACTGTGTGAATCTTATTCTCATCAGATTTGTTTCAAAAAGAGAATATCAGACATATTTAAATTCACAGAGAAAATATACCACCAAATGTTATGGCATTGAAATTCCTAAAGAAGAATTAAGATAGTTGAAAGAAGAATTAGAGAGCAAAATTATACTAGTGGGGTGTCTCAAACGTTCTTGCTCACAACTAATTAAATTGAATGACAAAATAAGTAAGAAAGAAGTTCAGGAGATAAGTAGAATGTTGGAAAAATTAGATATGATAGAGCTTTGGAGAAAATTGAATGGAGACAAAAAGAAATGTACTTATTTCTCAGTGGCACATGGATCTAAACAAAAATTGACCATGCATTAGAGCATAAAACTCCCAAAATCAAAAGCAGAAATAGAAAATGCATTTAAAAAATCACATTGTAATAAAAATTACGTACAATAAAAGGCAAGGAAAAATTGAATAAAAATTAATTGGTACCTAAATAATATAATCCTAAAATAAAAATTAATTGGTACCTAAATAATATAATCCTAATGAATGAGTCAGTGAAACAAGAAATCATAGAAACAATCAATATTTTCACCCAAGAAAATGACAATAATGGGACAGCATGTCAAAATTTATGGGACACAGCCAAAGTAGTTCTTAGGGTAAGTTTTATATCTCTAGGTGCTTATTTGCATAAATCAAGGAATTGGTCATGCAACTAAAAATGCTAGAAAAAGAACAAATTTAAAAAAACATTCAAATATCACATTTGAAATTGTGCAAATATATATAGAAGAATTGCACATGTTTAACTTATATTAGATTGTCACTGAGGGAAAATGGGGGAGGGAAAAATATTGGAACACAAGGTTTTGCAAGGATCAATATTAAAACGTATCTATGCACATATTTTGAAAATGAATAAAAAGCTTTAATAATAAAACAATAAGTATTGCTGTTCAGGTGAATTTGAATATATTTTCTTTTTTTGCTAGGCTTTTTTGTGGAGTTTTTAAAAAGTGAGATGAGCACACTTTTTTTAATGATACTAGCTAGGGCTTATTGAAATAAAAATACAAATGATACAATATTGAAATGGAAATAGAAATTTTAAAATTGTAAAATATAAAATTAAAGGGATCCTAATGGAAGCAAGAACTTTATTACTGATCAAAAATGTCGCTAAAATGAAGATTTTATTTGTGGAGCAAAGATGGTAGAGAAAAGGCAGGAAGTTGCCTGAAATCTATTGCAGTTCCCTCAGAACAATGCTAAATCATATCAAAATTAATTCTGGATCAACAGAACTCACAAAAATATGTCAAAACAATTTTCTAGCCCAAGATAACTTAAAAGGACGGCAGAAAAGTGTCTCAGTGAGAATACATTCTCACACACATGGTCCTATTAAGCCAGTGAAAAGCCCCTATTTCCAGCACAGAATGACAACAAAGGCCTCTCAGTTTGACTCAATAATTTTACAATAAAGCAGACCAGCTCTAAAGTTCCTAATACTAATGCAGCAACTTAGTGGTCAGGACAGGCAGTGCCAGAATCCCCAGTGCAATTAAGTAAATTAGGATAAGGGACACCAATCAGCAAGCAAGCGATCAACTCCAGAGTTCCCAGTGCAGAAAATCAGTGACCAAATTCTTAGTGCTTGGTGTAAAAAGCTTGGGTCACAGCCTTTTATATCTCAGAAAAAGAGTTCATTTTTTAAAATTACAAAATAAGCTAGAAATTTACAAAAAAAAAAAAAACAGATAATCAAAAAAGTCAAAAAATGATAATAAGCTAATGTGGCAACAGAGAAGATTAAAATACAAACTCCTAAGAGGACAAAAATGTCAAACACATACATGTGAAGATTCGAAAAGAAATATGTATTGGATGGAAGCCCAAAACGTTCAAAATGGATCTTTAAAAGCAAATAAAGGTAATAGAAGAAAACCAAGAAAGTAAAATTTTTAAAATATGCAAGAGTATTATGGGAAAAGAATGAACAGCTTGGGTAGAGGGATAAAAAAACTCCTTAAAAATACAATTGAAAAGGGCTTTACAAAAATCACCTCAGGAAAATAAATGTTCAAAAAGTAAATTTGGCTAGTTGGAAAAGGAGGTAAAAAAATCCACTGAAGAAAATACCTTTTTAAAAAGAAAAAAGGAATAACACTCTACTATAAAAAGTGATAAAGAGAAGGTGCTCAGAAAAATTGCACAGACAAAGTGAAATGTATTGTGTACAAAGTAATAGCAATATTGTAAGAAGATCACCTGTGAATGGCATAAGTATTCTTAGCAATATATAGATCTAAGAGGAATTTGAGGAAATTATGATGAAAAATATTGTCCATATCCAGAGAAAGAATTGATAGAGTTTGAATATAGATTGAAGCATACTTTTTAATACTTCATTTTTCTTGATTTTTTTTTTTGTTGTTGTTCTATGCTTTCTTTTACAACATGAATGTTATGGAAATATTTTACATGACTACACAGGTATAATCTATATTGAACTGCTTAAATTTTCAATAAGGATGTTTGGGAGGTAAGGGAGGAGGGGAAAGAATTTCCAATTCAAAAATTTAAAAACAAATATTAAAATTGTGTTTGTGTATAATTGGGGAATAATAAAATACTAAATTTAAAAAAAAAGAAAAAAAAAAAAGCAGAACTAGCCAAATGGAAAAGGAAGTATAAAAACAGGTTAAAGAAAATAATTCCTTAAAAATAGAATTGGATTAGAGGACATTATGACTTTATGAGACATTAACAATCAAATAATATCAAAAGAATGAAAAAACATGGAAGAAAATACCTCATTAGAAAAAAAAAAAAAACTCACCTGAAAAAAATAGATCAAGGAGAAATAATGTAAGAAACATACATGTATCTGGAAGCTTTGATTTTAAAGAAAGAGCATGATGGAACCAAGTTGGCAGAGAAGAGACACATATTTATCTGAGCTCTCCTTGATGTTTGTCAGATCAACACCAAATCAAGGGTTTGAACTGGTTATAGGAGTGACAGAACTCACAAATATTTTTAGTTTAACAAATTTCCAGCAGAATATATTTTGGAAGAACTTCAAAGAAGGTCTGTTATAATCAAGCACAGAGGGAAGAACCTAGAGCAGGCAGAGTGAAGAAGACCTAGGGTAGTGTGAGCCCTGTGCTGGGAAATCTAACCAGAAAAAACTACAGCAGTGTTGGCTATTCTGTACTGGTTGCAAGCAAGTAAATCATTAAAATAACTATAAGGCATCCAACACAAATACAAAAGGCAAAGAGTGAACCCCTGAACCCTAGAAAACATGGGACCTTTTCCACCCAGCAAAGGAAGTTAATCAGCAATCAGCATTGACCCAGTGCAGCCATAGTCACCTGTAGTGGAACCTTGAACAATCTCCCCTTTATTTTAAAAGCAGACCTTGACCTTTTTTTTTTTTTTTAAATGAGCAAAAAATCAAAAAGAACTCTTACTATAGATAGTGCTTATGAAGAAAGAGAAGAACTGATTTCAGAACCCAAAGGGTGATATGAATTGGTCTCCATCTCAGAAGGCTCTCTTGGAAGAATTAAAACAGGATCTTTAAAAAGTTAGAAGAAAAATGGGGAAAGGAAATGAGATATTTATGATATAGTTTGGCAAAGGAAATGCAGAAATTATCTGAAGAAAACTCTTTTAAAATAGACTTAGTGAAATGGTAAAAACACATAACTTCTTACAGAATAGATTTGACTAAATGGAAAAAAGAAAACAACTCCTTGAGAAACAGAATGTGTGAAATGGAAAAAAAAATCAATTGAACAAAACAACTCATTTAAAAAAGAAATTGGTCAATAACAACAACAACAACAAAATAATTCACTAAAAAATTAGAATTGAATAAATGGAAGAAAATGAATTAATAAGACATCAAGAATCAGTCAATCAAAACTAAAAAAAAAAAAAGAAAGAAAGGGAAAAAAAAAGAAAATTTAAAATAGTTTATTGGAAAAGCAATTAACCTGGAAAATAGATCTAATAGACACAATCTAAGAATTATTGGACTTTCTGAAAACAATGATGAAAAAAAAAAGAACTTAGACAACATCTTTCAGGAAATCATTAAGGAAAACTATTCTGATGTCTTAGAACCAGAAGGTAAAATAGCCATTAAAAGAATTCACTAACCCCTCCTGAAAGATATCCCAAAATGAAAACTCTAAGGAATATCATAGCTAAATTTCAGAACTATCAAAGGAAAAAAAAATATTGCAAGCATTAAGAAAGAAACAATTCAAATATCAAAGAGCCACAATCAGGATTACCCAGGATGTAGCACCTACCACCAGAAGAATTGATGGGCCTGGAATCTGATATTCCAAAAGGCAAAGGAACTTGAATTGCAGGCAAAAATCAACTATCCAGCTAAACTGAGCATTATCTTTTAGGGAAGATGGACATTAATATGAATTTCATTTATTTCTGATGAAAAGAATAGATCTGAAGAAAAAATCTGACCTCCAAATATAGAATTCAAGAGAAGCATAAAAAGATAAAAAGGAAAGAACTACCTCTATTAGGGGTACACTTAGAGAGTGCAAGAATAATTTGATATTATTGTGATAATATAAAAAAGAAACTCAAGATGAAAAGGGCATTGTACTTGAAAAGGAGGAAAATGCAGGTAAAATGAGAGAAATTACATTTCACGAAGAGGCAAGGAAGACCTATTATAATTGAGAGAAAGAAGGAAAGGGGATGAACATTGTGTGAATCTTACTCTCATCAAATTTGGCTCCAAGAGAGAATATTAGACATTGCTGGCTTCACAGAAAAAGTTGTCTCAACTTATAGGGAAGTTGGAGAGGAAAAGGGAAAGGAAAGGAGGACACTAATAAAAGGGAACACAGAAGTAGTAGGGGAAAGATATAAGAAAGGTGGAGGGATTACAATACATTACAATAGCATCTATTTAAAATCATCAGCACATGTTTTTATGTAATGAGAATAAGTTAGAAGTCTTTCAAATACAGTCAGGACTGAATCAAGGATTTCCATTATCATCACTATTATGAAATATTATACTACAATATTAACTTTAGCAATATGAGGAGAAAATGAAATTGAATAAATTAGAGAAGGAAATGAGGAAATTAAAGTATCATTCTTTGCAAATAGTATGATGGTATATTTAAAGAATTCTAGAGAATCAACTAAAAAATTTATTTGATCACCATTTCTATAGATTCTAACAAAGTCCAGCAGCAAGAGATAAAAATAAAAATACCATTTAAAAAAAACTCTTGTAATGCCAGAGAAACTGAGCAAGATAGAGATTAGAGAACAATTTAATAATTTATTAAATGGGAGAGATTTACTGGGACCAATGGCTCCATGTTTGGTCCCAGGGCTGAATAAGACTATTGTCTCAAAGAATCCAGCAGTGAATGTCAGATACAAGAATCTTTTATAGGGTAACAAGAACAATGACATAATGGGGGAGATACCTGGATGGGGGATGACCTAATGGGGGGAGGCAGCTAGGATGAGGATGACATAATGGAGGCAGGCACTGCAGAGGCTCCAGATATTCTAATGACATCTAAAATAGATAAAGACCTTTATCCCATTAAACATAAAGAGGGAATAAGTATAGCCAAAGGTCTAAGACATAAGGCCTTTATCCTATCAAACATTAAGAGGGAATGATTATAACCTGAGGCAGAGTAACTGAATATAGGACAATTAGGGAAACTGGGTCAGGACATTAAAAGAGAACTGCAGCACAACATTCTACACTTTCTGTCTTCTTACTATTCAAATCTTTGAATTACATTCCTCTAGAAGGTCTTAGCATCATAATTTTGACCAATCCTATGTGAAGTAAATAGACCAAATAAAAATCAAACTAAAGCTAGAATAATGCAAGGATTTATGGCAAAGTCAAGTCTCTCTCTGATAACCCCAGAGTCAATCAGCAGTACACAAAGCTCCTTATTGCGATCATGTCAGGTCCTCTGCACTTGGGGAGCATATAGACAGTGCACTGTGAGTTAGATCTGTGGTCATTTATGACTCAGCCTCTGCTTACAGAGCAGAAGGGCTCAAGACAGTCTTGCTGCCCATTCAGAGGGGCAACCCACTCCAGAGGAGAAGGGTGAGGCTTGGAGTAGTTCCACTTGTCCCTGACCAGAGGAACAGAAAGGGCTGCAGAAAGGATCAGATTTCTAAGCATATTATACTCAGTTAGAACAAGGCAGGCAAACCTCAAATTTTTAGAGGCCTGACAACAAACTGCAAGGTTCTTTTAAGTAGGCTGAAAGACTAATTAAGGACCTAGGGTAACAGGAGTGGAGAAACAGATCAGAGAGACTGCCAGCCCCAAGACAGGTATCTGATTTGTGGTTGTTTCTGAAAAATAATCCCAAAAACTGAGTCTGCAAGAACAATTCAACAGAATAAGGAGTTGCAAGGTTAAAGCATAACCAGCAAATCATAGTCCAGTAAATTTAAGCAAGGAGTAAAAAAAGAACTGTTTAAAGGACTTCCAATTAAATCTGAACTACTAAGATAGAGGGTGGGACAGAAGTACCTAAGAAAATACACCAGTTTCCCCAATTTCCTATTTCTCCCTCCATTTTTTTTCTCATGGAAAGGAATTATCAAACAATCATCCCACATAAAAATCATATACATATACATATACATAACAGACTAAAAATCCCTCAAACATAACAGGAATAGTTACACAAGTTTAACAAGTTCTATCCCAAGTCTTAAACACAGTAATACAGGTAAAATTCTAACAATTCAGCCACTTTCCCACTCATCCATATCAGACCAAATTACATCAGGAGCAGGGATGATGGTTTTCTCAAAAACTGCTTCCTGCTGAAGATGGGCAGAGATGCTCAGTCCAGGGAGGGGAATGGGTGTAGTGTGGCATGCTGATAATCAAAGCTCAGATCTAGGTCCCAGAAGCAAAGCAATATATCTGTAATTTGACCAAATCTAGAAACAAAAACAAATGGGAATATTAGAAAAACTGGGTCAGGACATTAAAAGAACTGTAGCACAACACTGTAAGCAATATAACTGAAATTCAGGCAGGTAATTAAAGAGCAGACAAATTAATTTGAAATTTAGCATTATATCTCTTGACAAAAGAAATTTAAATATAGTTGAGGCTTTATTAGTCTCTATTCTGTGAATAGCCAGATCTAAGAAAAGCAAGAAGCAAGTAAGTTAGAAATCAAATCACAATTAAATTTCAAAGTGAAAAAAGTAGTTTTGCAAACTAAATCCTTCTGAGAAGGACTTGACATACTGGTGCAGTGGTAGACCTTATAAACCTGAAAACCATGACAGGACAGAATCCAACATAATCCTCATTAATTCTTGAGTTAATAATTCTGAGGGGTGAAGCCAAGATGGCCAAGAGGCCCAAGTTCAACCCTAAACTGCTCCAAATTCCTTTAAATGATGACTCTAAACAAATTTTAGAGCATCAGGACACCCAAAAAGGCAGAATAGAACATTTTCCAGCCAAAGGCAACCTAGAAACTCAGCAGAAAAGATTTTTAACACCAGAGTGGGAATTCTGGGGTGGTCTATTCAGGCCCAGTCCCAGATTCAGCCTCTGTCCTGCCTGGGACTAACCTCTAACTCAAGTCACAGTGGCTCCCAAACATTTCAGCCCAGAGACACCAAAGAAGATCTAGAAGGTTAGCAAAAAATGGTCTCTGGAACCAAAGCCCAATTTACAATCCCAGTGCAGCCTAGTTCTAGCTTCAGCCCAGTATCATCAAAGTGAGACCTCTCAATAAACAGCTTTATTGGAAGCTTCTGGACCTCTCAGCCTGGGACACTAGATAGGACTCAGACAGCTAGTTGAGAAGGTCTATGGCACAGCCCTGGTCAACAGAGCGCCAGTCCAGGACAGCACACTAGATTTTATAGCTACTGTAGGGTGGGGACACACCTAACAGCTTCAGAGCAGAAAAGAGTGCTTGTGATCAGATTCCTAGAAGGATTTCTGAAATCAGCATGATAATTGTGGAACTATATACAGAAGAATCGCACATGTTTAGCATATATTGGATTATTTGCCCTCTAGGGGAGAAGGTGGAGGGAAGGGAAGGAAATAAAAATCTGGAGCACAAGGTTTTGCAAGGGTGAATGTTGAAAATTATCTTTGTATATATTTTGAAAAATAAAAAGCTTTAATAATGAAAATTTCAATAAAGAAAAAAAAAAAAAGACTTCCGGTTAAGATGGCGGAGAGGAGGCTCACAGCTGCATAAGCTCCACGCTTTCTCTCACTATCCATTTCATTACAAGCCTCTGAATCAATGCTTGACTGAAAAAAACCCACAAATAGTTACCAAGAGAAGCCATCCTTGAGATCCGCCAAGAAAGGTCTGTCTTTACTGGAGGGCTGGGGCGGTTTTAGATCGGGCGCAGGCGCCGGGCAGTGGCAGTGAGGGCACAGGAGCAGACTGGAGAGGGGGTGGAGAGTGATTGTAGCCGTCTCTGCGGGGAGAGCTTCGCTACAGGTTTGGATACTTTCCTCCGGCAGCAAATCAACAGCCCAGCAGAGAAGCTAAAAACACCGGGACTGAAGAATACAACCCCAAACAGCTGGAGTCTCTCAGGACCTGGCCGCCTCCCCCTTCCCCCCCCCTCAGTGACTCAGCACGCTCTGGGATCTCAGAGCGCAGGCGCAGCACAGTCCTGCTAGTGCCTCACTGCTGCCCCCTGCAGTCTGTAGAGGAAGCTGGATAACACACCCAGCCCCCCCCCAAAGAAAGACTCCAGTTTTTTCTGTTTTTCTTTGGTAGTTTGTCTCTGATTAATAGACCGAATGAGCAAGAAGCTGAAGAGGACTTTAACCCTTGACAGCTTCTATACAGATAGAGAGCAGACTCTAAATCCTGAGGAGACTAAAAACAGGCAGTCCCCAGGTGAATCCCCAAAGGAGGAGATCGTCTGTTCCTCAGCACAGATGAACCTCATAGAAGTGATTAAAAAGGCTCTCACAAGGGAGCTAGAAAAAAAATGGGGAAAGCAGAATGAGGCTTGGGAAAAGGAGAGGGAGGCTTGGCAAAAGAGCCTGGAGAAAGTTAAAGAGAGAGTGGATAAAGAAGTAAAATCCTTGAAAAATAGGATTAGTGAACTGGAAACAGAAAACAGCTCTCTAAAAAACAAAATTGGCGAAATGGAAAAAAATTCCACAGAACAAAAGAACTCAATTGGACAATTAGAAAAAGATTTTTAAAAAGTGAGTGAAGAGAATACTTCACTGAAAATCACAATTGAACAAGTGGAATTGAATGACTCGAGGAGACAAGAAGAATCAGTCAAGCAAATCCAAAAAAATAAAACAATGGAGAAAAATGTGAAATACCTTCTGGGGAAGACAACAGACCTGGAAAACAGATCCAGGAGAGACAATCTGAGAATCATTGGACTCCCAGAAAAACATGATGAAAAAAAGAGCCTGGACACTGTCTTCCAGGAAATTATCAAAGAGAACTGCCCAGAAGTCATAGGAACAGAGGAAAAAATAAACATTGAAAGGATTCATTGATCACCCACTGAAAGGGATCCTAAAATCAAAACACCAAGGAATATAGTGGCCAAATGCCAGAACCCTCAGATGAAAGAAAAAATATTGCAAGCGGCTAGAAAAACCCAATTCAAGTATCAAGGAGCCACAATAAGGATCACCCAGGATCTGGCAGCATCCACATTAAAAGATCGAAGGGCCTGGAATATGATATTCCGAAAGGCTAAGGAACTTGGTATGCAACCAAAAATAACTTACCCAGCGAGAATGAGCATCTTTTTCCAGGGAAGAAGATGGACATTCAACGAAGTAAGCGAATTTCATCTATTTCTGATGAAAAAACCAGAACTTAACAAAAAGTTTGATCTACAAATATAGAACTCAAGAGAAATCTAAAAAGGTAAAGATTAATCTTGGGAACTATATTTTGACTATATAGATGTATAAAGAATACATGTATACCTTGTTCTAGAAATTGATGTGGAAAGGACATTGTACCAGAAAAAGGGTAAAGTGGGGGTAGTACATCTCATGAAGAGGCATAGGAAACCTATTATATCTGAGAGAAAGAATGGAGGGGGATGAATATAGTGGGTATCTTACTGCCTTCAGAATTGGCTTTAAGTGAAAAATCTTAAGACATATTCAATCTATGGTGAAACTTCTCCCATCTCATTGAAAAATGAGAAGGGAAAAGTGGAAAGGGAAGGAATAAGCTAAGCGGAAGGGAATACGGGAACTGGGAGGGAAAGGGGTAAGATAGGGGGAGGAACTCTAAGGCGGGGGGAGGGACACTAAAAAGGGAGGGCTGTGAGAAAAAGGGGTGCTCACAAGCTTAATACTTGGAAGGGGGGTAAGGGGGAAAGAAGGGAGGAAAGCATAAACCGGGGTTAACAAGATGGCAAGTAATACAGAATTGGTCATTCTAACCATAAACGTGAACGGGGTAAACTCCCCCATAAAGAGGAAGCGGTTAGCAGAATGGATTAAAAGCCAGAATCCTACAATATGTTGTTTACAGGAAACACACCTGAAGCGGGGAGATACATGCAGGTTAAAGGTAAAAGGTTGGAGCAAAATCTACTATGCTTCAGGTGAAGTCAAAAAAGCAGGGGTAGCCATCCTGATCTCAGATCAAGCTAAAGCAAAAATTGACCTAATTAAAAGAGATAAGGAAGGACACTATATCTTGCTAAAGGGTAGCATGGATAATGAAGCACTATCTATATTAAACATATATGCACCAAGTGGGGTAGCATCTAAATTCTTAAAAGAGAAACTAAGAGAGCTGCAAGAAGAAATAGACAGTAAAACTATAATAGTGGGAGATCTTAACCTTGCACTCTCAGAATTAGATAAATCAAACCACAAAATAAATAAGAAAGAAGTCAAAGAGGTAAATAGAATACTAGAAAAGTTAGATATGATAGATCTCTGGAGAAAATGTAATGGAGACAGAAAGGAATACACTTTCTTTTCAGCAGTTCATGGAACCTATACAAAAATTGACCATATATTAGGACATAAAAACCTCAAACTCAAATGTAGTAAGGCAGAAATAGTAAATGCATCCTTTTCAGACCACGATGCAATGAAAATTACATTCAACAAAAAAGCAGGGGGAAGTAGACCAAAAAATAATTGGAAACTAAATAATCTCATACTAAAGAATGATTGGGTGAAACAGCAAATCATAGACATAATTAATAACTTCACCCAAGAAAACGATAATAATGAGAAATCATACCAAAATGTATGGGATGCAGCCAAAGCGGTAATAAGGGGAAATTTCATATCTCTAGAGGCCTATTTATATAAAATAGAGAAAGAGAAGGTCAATGAATTGGGTTTGCAATTAAAAATGCTAGAAAAGGAACAAATTAAAAACCCCCAGTCAAGCACTAAACTTGAAATTCTAAAAGTAAAAGGTGAGATCAATAAAATTGAAAGTAAAAAAACTATTGAATTGATTAATAAAACTAAGAGTTGGTTCTATGAAAAAACCAACAAAATAGACAAACCCTTAGTAAATCTGATTCAAAAAAGGAAAGAGGAAAATCAAATTGTTAGTCTTAAAAATGAAAAGGGAGAACTCACCACTAACGAAGAGGAAATTAGAGCAATAATTAGGAGTTACTTTGCCCAACTTTATGCCAATAAATTCGAAAACTTAAATGAAATAGAAAAATACCTCCAAAAATACAGCTTGCCCAAACTAACAGAGGAAGAAGTAAATATCCTAAACAGTCCCATCTCAGAAAAAGAAATAGAACAAACTATCAATCAACTCCCTAAGAAAAAATCCCCAGGACCAGATGGATTTACATGTGAATTCTACCAAACATTTAAAGAACAATTAACTCCAATGCTAAATAAACTATTTGAAAAAATAGGGATTGAAGAAGTCCTACCAAACTCCTTTTATGACACAGACATGGTACTGATACCTAAACCAGGTAGGCTGAAAACAGAGAAAGAAAATTATAGACCAATCTCCCTAATGAATATTGATGCTAAAATCTTAAATAAAATATTAGCAAAAAGATTACAGAAAATCATCACCAGGATAATACACTATGACCAAGTAGGATTTATACCAGGAATGCAGGGCTGGTTCAATATTAGGAAAACTATTAGCATAATTGACTATATCAATAACCAAACAAACAAAAACCACATGATCATCTCAATAGATGCAGAAAAAGCATTTGATAAAATCCAACATCCATTCTTAATAAAAACACTTGAGAGCATAGGAATAAATGGACTTTTCCTTAAAATAGTCAGGAGCATATATTTAAAACCATCAGTAAGCATCATATGCAATGGGGAAAAACTGGAACCTTTCCCAGTAAGATCTGGAGTGAAGCAAGGTTGCCCACTATCACCATTATTATTTAATATCGTATTAGAAACACTAGCCTCGGCAATAAGAGTCGAGAAAGATATAAAAGGAATTAGAGTAGGCAATGAGGAAACCAAACTATCACTCTTTGCAGATGATATGATGGTATACCTAGAGAACCCCAGAGATTCTACCAAAAAGCTATTGGAAATAATTCATAATTTTAGCAAAGTAGCTGGCTACAAAATAAATCCCCATAAATCCTCAGCATTTTTATACATCACCAACATAACCCAACAGCAAGAGATACAAAGAGAAAATCCATTCAGAATAACTGTTGATACCATAAAATATTTGGGAATCTATCTACCAAAGGAAAGTCAGGAATTATATGAGCAAAATTATAAAAAAGTCTCCACACAAATAAAGTCAGACTTAAATAATTGGAAAAATATTAAGTGCTCTTGGATCGGCCGAGCGAACATAATAAAGATGACAATACTCCCTAAACTAATCTATTTATTTAGTGCTATACCAATCAGACTTCCAAGAAAATATTTTATTGATCTAGAAAAAATTATAACAAAATTCATATGGAACAATAAAAAGTCGAGAATCTCAAGAAAATTAATGAAAAAAAATCAAATGAAGGTGGCCTAGCTGTACCTGATCTAAAATTATATTATAAAGCAGCAGTCACCAAAACCATTTGGTATTGGCTAAGAAATAGATTAGTGGATCAGTGGAAAAGGCTAGGCTCACAAGACAGAATAGTCAATTATAGCAATCTAGTGTTTGACAAACCCAAAGCCCCTAACTTCTGGGAAAAGAATTCATTATTTGATAAAAACTGCTGGGATAATTGGAAATTAGTATGGCAGAAATTAGGCATGGACCCACACTTAACACCATATACCAAGATAAGATCAAAATGGGTCTATGACCTAGGCATAAAGAACGAGACTATAAATAAATTAGAGGAACATAGAATAGTTTATCTCTCAGACTTGTGGAGGAGAAAGAAATTTGTGACCAAAGATGAACTAGAGACCATTACTGATCACAGAATAGAAAATTTCGATTACATCAAATTAAAAAGCCTTTGTACAAATAAAACTAATGCAAACAAGATTAGAAGGGAAGCAACAAACTGGGAAAACATTTTCACAGTTAAAGGTTCTGATAAAGGCCTCATTTCCAAAATATATAGAGAACTGACTCAAATTTATAAGAAATCAAGCCATTCTCCAATTGATAAATGGTCAAAGGATATGAACAGACAATTTTCAGAGGATGAGATTGAAACTATTACCACTTATATGAAAGAGTGTTCCAAATCATTATTGATCAGAGAAATGCAAATTAAGACAACTCTGAGATACCACTACACACCTGTCAGATTGGCTAAGATGACAGGAAAAAATAATGATGAATGTTGGAGAGGATGCGGGAAAACTGGGACATTAATGCATTGTTGGTGGAGTTGTGAACGAATCCAACCATTCTGGAGAGCAATCTGGAATTATGCCCAAAACATTATCAAATTGTGCATACCCTTTGATCCAGCAGTGTTTCTATTGGGCTTATATCCCAAAGAAATACTAAAGAAGGGAAAGGGACCTGTATGTGCCAAAATGTTTGTAGCAGCCCTGTTTGTAGTGGCTAGAAACTGGAAAATGAATGGATGCCCATCAATTGGAGAATGGCTGGGTAAATTGTGGTATATGAATGTTATGGAATATTATTGTTCTGTAAGAAATGACCAGCAGGATGAATACAGAGAGGACTGGCGAGATTTACATGAACTGATGCTAAGTGAAATGAGCAGAACCAGGAGATCATTATACACTTCGACAACAATATTGTATGAGGACGTATTTTGATGGAAGTGGATTTCTTTGACAAAGAGACCTGAGTTTCAATTGATAAATGACGGACAAAAGCAGCTACACCCAAAGAAAGAACACTGGGAAACGAATGTAAACTATCTGCATTTTTGTTTTTCTTCCCGGATTATTTATACCTTCTGAATCCAATTCTCCCTACGCAACAAGAGAACTGTTCGGTTCTGCAAACATATATTGTATCTAGGATATACTGCAACATATCCAACATATAAAGGACTGCTTGCCATCTAGGGGAGGGGGTGGAGGGAGGGAGGGGAAAAAAAATCGGAACAGAAACGAGTGTCAATATAATGTAATTATTAAATAAAAAATTAAAAAAAAAAAAAAACAGCTACACAAAACCTCTTAAGCTTGGGACAGTGCTCCTTCCAAACTGGGAACAGAAGAATACTTTAACAAAGAGTTAAATGTGAGGTAATAGGCTAGGGGAATGTGCAGGAAAATCATTTCTGAACATTGAAAGTTATTATTTTGACAATAAGTCTCAAAACACACTCAGAAGTTGACTAAAAAAAAAAAGTCAAAGATCCCACATCCAAGAAAAGTAAGAGTTGGGCTCAGGGCAGGGAGAAGTTCAAAAAGAACTTTGAAAATCAAGTAAAAAAGGTAAAGGAAAAATTAGGGAAAGAATTGAGACAGAAGAAAAGGAAATACAAAAATGTAATGAGAAGAAAAATACCTTAAAAAACTAAGTTGGTCAACTGGGAAAGGAGATACAAAAGCTCAATGAGGAAAAAATTTCCTTAAAAAATAGAAGAGAGCAGTTAAGTAAATGGTTCCTACGACAGGCCAATGTATACAAGCATTTTGGGGAGAATACTGGTGTTTTTGAATGTTGTGGAAACATTAAGTGATTAGAATCAACAACTCGTGATTTTTTCAAGTTGTAAGGATTGTTGATTCTTGTAATTGTTTACTAGGGTACAGAATGAGTGTTAGCATGGTAGGAACAGGATTGCAAGCTGTGATTTGGTTTACTTAGCATCCCCATCCCCAGGAGGAGAGAGAAGGAGGACTTTGGTAAAACTAAAGATTTTACCACTGTAATGAAGTTTGTTTTATTTTCTGTTTTAATAGGCCATTCATCTTTGGGAATATAAGTAAACCTCTAAAGTTCATATGGGCATCATGAGTTGAATTTTACTATTGCTGGCAAATTCAGAACATATATTTAAAGGAATTACAAGACTATCTTTATTCTTGGGGCTAGTTTTTGTTGCTGTTGTTGTGGTGGTGGTGGTAGTGATGGGTGGTGATGGTGGTGGTGGTGGTGGTGGTTGTGGTTGTTGTTTTCCCTTTATTTATTTTTAAACAGTTTCATAATTTTAATTGGAAGAGGAAACTTGCATAGAGGAAGTTTTTGCTCTGCAATTTATAAATTTAGAGAGTTATTTGAGGCACTGAAAGTCAGTGACTTGTGCAGGATCACAAAGCAATACGAATTAGAAGTAGAGCATGAAACTAGAATGTTCTGATTAATATACCAATGGTCTCTCTGCTATACTAAGGCTGTCCAATTATGGAACTAAAATTAATCTGTTTGAGGGATTTATGGACTTCAGAGATGGAAGAGTCATGAAATATTTAAGAATGCTATTGATGAGGGGAGCCCAAAAACTCTGTCTCATTCTCTCTCTCTTGGACTTTACGGGGAAAGCTTGGGAAACTCCCTCAGAGAAGCTCTCCCCTGAGAGAACCATCCCAGGGAATCAAGATAAAGTAGTTTTAATCTGTTATCTAGGTGGGACTAGTTGAGTCCAGAAGATTTCTATTCTACCCTATTGAATTGGAGATTAGTCCAGGGACATTCATTCAATTAGAAGATTTTCTATTCTGATTTCAATTCAAACTGCTCCCAGGCCCCACCAAAAAAACATCCATATAACAAGCTTTCTTTAGTTCAATTCCTTGCAGAGGGCCAAAAGCAGGAATCATGGCTAGGAATCTCTTTCTCTCCTTAGGATAGCTGTGACCCTCTGCCCAGTGAAAAGACATTCTCTTTTCAGCGTTACTCCCTCTTTATCTCTCTCATCTATTTCCCTAACAGGACCTTATTTACCTCTCTGTCGGGATTTCTATGCTAGATTTTTACTTCTCTGTCAGGACCTTGCCACCAAGGAAGTCAGACTGCAAAAGCTGACTTCTCAGTTTAATAATAAACTGTTTTTTGCCAGTTTAACTTTTGAGATTTATAAATTCATTTACAAAGGACCCACACCAACCAGAACAAGGTTCCCACAACACCCTGCCCTGTGCCTGAACCTCATAACTATGAGTGTCATCAAGAAAATATCCATTTATGCATTTCACAACTATTTATTGAGTGCACAATATTGTAATCGCAGATCTTAACTAAGAAGTGTTAAACCCGGGTATAACTTTAATGCTTAAAACAGCTCCAAATGAAACAATTATCTCTCTAAAAAACTTTTTTTTTATGTAAAACTGTTGAGAGAAAGGCATATTTTAATTTGTACATTTCTTAAATTCATTTAAATGCTACTGAGATAGAAATATCTTTGATAACCATAAAGCCTTTTGAGCTTTTGTTTTCTTTTTAATAGGCCTATGATTCTCTCCTTCACTCCCAATCAAATGTCTTGTGTTACCAAGACAGAAGGATAATAATTCTCATAAAACCTGGTCCCAAGGTGATACATGAGCACAGTATAATTTCCTGTTTTGATTACAGAGAAATTTGTTTTTGATATTCTCCATATATGGAAAGGAGTAAACATATATTAAGATTGAGATAGTCCTATTTTGCTTACCAAAATAAATAGAATTCTGAAGGTAAAGTTTGATCCTAAAGCATTTCCAAACTCAAATTAATAACGCCTTATTTAATATATAATCCCCAGCTTGGTTTAGAAACATGTTTGGAGATGCAAAGGAAATAAAATAATTCAACAGGATAAAATAAATAGAATTCAAGCAATGATGTTTCATCATCTTCCTCTTGCTGGCAATAAAAACCACCAAACAAAAATCATCAGATCAAAAATACATAGATATCCATTACAAACTCATGGTTTCAAGGACTGGGAGTGAAATAGAAATGAAACAGAAGTTTCAGTAGTTCAAAAAATTTCACTTCATATTTAACTCATACATTTGAAGAAAAATCACTGGATTTACAGCCAGAAGACATACCCAAATCATGGCTCTTCTTTTTTCTAAGCTTTGGAACCATGTGTAATTCATTTAATTTTTCTCCTTATTATTTGCTTCATTTATAAATTGTAAAGATTGTGATACATAATATCCAAGATTCTTTCTTTAAACAAATAATAACAGTGGGAGAATTTTCAGTCTAAACAATTACACCTTAGAAATAGGCAAATATTATAAATCAGGAATTGATTTATTGTTCCTCTGTTTGTCAAAATTTAAGAAAGTTGTGAAGAAAAGTGGGAACAATGCAGATTAAATTTTAAAGTGTCTTGCTAATACATTTTTTTTTCCCTAGAAAGCTAGCTGTTAAACATTTGCTATGATACTCCTGCTCAAAATCTTCAAGTTGGATAGTATAACTTCATAGTGGAAGCAATAGATTAGATTGTATGTTACCTTGTAGGGGTGTTCATGCAGTCTCACAAAAGTAGAAAGAAAGAAAGAGGGGTTGAAGACATTGAGGACTCAGAGTGACCAAGGCTGTTGATTGGCACAATATATTAATGGTGGTTGGATAAGGAATCTGAGAAAGCAGCACTACATGCTTAAATTTAAATAAAACACTATGGGTAGAATTGTTCTATGCTTTATTTCCTCAATTGCCTAGACTCTTTTGCTGATGGGACTAAGGAACTGGCAGCAAGGAAGAATTATTGTGAAACAAGTAAAACAACTTTGCACCCATAAAAAAGTTGTTGTTTCTGTACCAGAAAGATACTACTGTGCACTCTATGGAACGTCATCATAATTATCAGACAGCTACAGCAACTGCTTCATGAATTTCTTTCTGTCAAAAGCTCAAGATACAAAGATCATTAACCATAAGATCAAGTCTAGATGATAGAGATACAAAGAGGAGGCATTTTCCAAAGAAAGTGAATAGCCTATAGAATTTTAGTATATTAAAGTTTTTTTTACAAAATTTAAACATTTGTAATAAATTTATGTATATATATTTATGACAGTAAATGGTAAAACAATAATAATATATAGTATTTATGCATTTCTGAAATTTTTAGTTTTTTTATATATATAAGTGCATCCTCTGTTATTTTTCTGCAATTTGTCATAATTTTTTTTTAATTTCCATGTAATTCTCAACAGCTAACCTTAAAATAACCAAAATTGTGAATGTGAAACTCATGAATGTCAATATATGACTGTACAAAATAGAAACAAGATAAATTTTTGGAGAGTGATACTAGCAGCTAGGGAGATCAGGAAAGGATCAACAGAAGGTAGCACTTGAGTTGATCCTTGAAGGAAACTGGGTATTTTGTGAGGCAAAATAAGAAAGGGATACATTCCAGGCACAGAGATAATCAGTGCAAATGTACAGAGAAAGGAAATAACTTAATCATGTACTTTATGAGAAATAATATAAAGGAGAGTTTCACAAGATTGAAATTATATAAAAATTAGAAAGGTGTTTTGTCTAGATGTATGTCAAAGGATTTTATTTTAGATCTTGGAAACAATTGACAATAATTGGAATATATAGGATGAAAGAATGGATGATTAGATCTGTATTTTAGGAAAATGACTTTGGCAAAAAATTTCAGTTGTTTGCATTGACAAGGGGAGGAACTTAAGGTATGGAGACCAATTAATATACTTTTGAAATATTTTAGATGAGAGAGAGAGTTGAACTGGGGTGATAGTAATGTTAGTGTGGAATTGTAAAAAGATAAAAGAAATGTGGGTATAGGAGTGACAATATTTGATAGTTGGGATAAGTAAGAGTGCAAGTTTAGCACAACATAACAGGGATACATTGGGAAGAACTCTAAGCTCTGAAGCATGTGGGAACCAATGGTATTTGCTCTTTACACCCTCCATATAAAGGAAGATGGGTTTTTATTGGACTCTCTAACTTTAAAAAGAGGGTTGATTCTATTAAAAACATTTTAGTTTGTTATGATTTCTTTCACCTTTCAAGTGTGTGCAAATATTAACTAATTAAGAAAAGACAATTTGTACATTAGGGCATAGATAAAACAACAGGACTTTATTGGCACACATGCACTATTTCTTTCTTTTTATTTCCTTTTGTCAGCCATAAAATGATTTTTCTTATAGTATTACTTAGAGAATCCAAGGCCATAATAAAAGAAATGCCTTAGGTTAAATTGTTCCAGTGCCTTTGTCATATGATGGGCACCAATTTCAATTGATAAGAGCTTAAAGGAAGAACTGCAACAGGAGAAATCTGCTCCTTCTATAGAAAATAAAAATCCTCTTATCTTTATCTCTACTTTATCCTCAACATTGTGTAGACTAAATACAATAAACTTGAATTCTATCCTCAGACTATCCATTACTTTTACTAATATACTTGAACAAAATCTAACAAACTTTATTACTGAAGGGGTATGATTTTCCTTTGTGAAAGGCTTAATGTATAGGTTAGTGAAATGGGAAATTTTCTGTAGAAAAACTTTGTACAAAACATGAAATATTTAATAATAATTTTTCAGTGTAGTTGTGACTCAGACATCCCCTATACACTGCCAGGAATATGATCTAAAAAGTGAGCTTTGGCCTTTATGGATGTATTGTGAAATTACCCATTTATAATGTCTCTTCATGAGAGCATGATAATCAATAAATAACTACACTCACACAAATTAACTTGTGTGTGTGTTTGTGTGTGTGTACACATGTATATAGGTAAATAGAGACATGTATATATCTGTATGTTTGTGAATATGCTTGTGGTTACTCAAAGACCAGAACACAGACTAAGAGAATAGTAAACACATTTTCCTTCGATCATACTGCCTTAGAAAAACTGAAAATTTGCAGTTCTTTAGAAGTATCTCTGAAAACAGCCACAAAACCCTTGAAGCTTGGGGTATTGCCCCCTCAATTCTGGAAACAAAACCCTACTTTAACAAAGAATTGAAAGTCAAGTAATAGGCTAGGGAAATGAGTAAACAACAGAGAAAGATTCTGACCATTGAAAATTACTATGATGGTATGAAAGATCAAAATACATATTCAGAAGATGATAATAAAGTCAAAGTTTTTGTACTGAAATCCTCCAAAACAAATAGGGATTGGGCTCATGTGGGAATGTAAAAAGACCCCTACCCAAAAATAACTACTCAGAGATCACTCATGGAAAGCAGAATTATTTATTAGAATCTTGAGAAGTGGACCATCCCATTCTGTGAGCTGAAGCTTATAGTAGGGGAGCCACTCCCTTGAGAGTGGTCAGTTTTTATACATTTCAGACAAAGAACCCTAAATGTTGTGATTGGTTACATAAGTCTCTATTCCCCTATTTGGTCAGTGGAATGCAGTAAATAAGGTAATATATAGCTTCTTTAGCCACTATACTTTTGTAATCCCTTTTTTGGAGAATGGAATGTAAGTGGTCCAGGCTTTATCTAAAATCATTTGACTCCAGAGAAGCTGTAACTGAGGTCTTAAGGCTGCAACTAATTTAACAGTTATTTATCAATACGTGCTTGATCTGTAAGTTCTTCACCTTTTCCACAAAGGCACAAGTCATGGAAGAGTTCAAAAAGATTTTTGAAAATCAAGTAAGAGAAATGGAGGGAACATTGAGAAGAGAAATGAGAGTGATGCAAAAAGAAAAGCAAAAATCTAATGAGAAAAAAAGAATTCCTTAAAAAACAAAATTAGCCAAATGGAAGTCTAAAAACTCACTGAGAAAAATAATTCTTTAAACCTTAGAATTCAGCAAATGAAAGATACTGACTTTATAAGAAATCATGATGAAACAAAACGAAACAAAACAAAACAAAACAAAAAACCAAAAATAAATAAATAAATAAATTAGGAGATATCTCATTAGGAAAACAACTAACCTGGAAAATAAATATGCTTAAATACTATAAATATGTTTATAAATAATATAAATATGTTTAAAATAAATCCAGCAGAGAGAATTCCAAAATTATTAGATCATTTTGAAGTCATAATCAAAAACAGAGCCTTGATATTATCTTTCAAGTAATTGTCAAGGAAAGCTATTCTGATATTCTAGAACAAGAGATTAAAATACAAATGGAAAGAATCCACCAATCACCTCCTGAAAGAAATTCCAAGATGAAAACACCCAGACATATTGTAGCCAAATTCCAGAACTCTGAGGACGAGGAGAAAACATTACTAGCATCCCGAAAACAGAAGGAAAAAAAAAATGTATATCACAGTCAGGATAACACAAGATTTAGCATCTTTTACATTAAAGTATTGGAGAACAATTAAGCTAGGATTACTTCCAAGAATCATTTACCCAAGAAGACAGTATAATCCTTCTGGGTATAGTATGGGAATTCCATGAAAGATATAAACAGAAAGCGAATAAATGACACACAAACAACAAAAACAGGTGAAAATATTATGTTGTAAAATTCAGTCCCATAATTCTCTCTCTGAATGCAGATGTCTCTCTCCAACACAAGCCCATTAGAATTGGCCTGAATCACCCTTATTGTTGAAAAGAGCTTCTTCCATCGAAATTGACTGTCATGTAATTTTCTTGTTACTATGTACAATGTTCTCTTGGTTCTATTCATCTCACTTAGCATCAGTTGATGCAAGTCTCAACCTGACTCTCTTAAATCTTCCTACTGATCCTTTCTTATAAAATAATGATATTCCACAATATTTGTATACCATAACTTATTCAAGCAATCCCCAAGTGATGGGAATCCACTCAATCTTCAGTTCCTTACTGTGATGACCGCATTTAGCACCCAGAGTATATTAAAATCAGCTGGAGTCAAGATAAGGGAAAATCCTTGATCTCTGTTCTTTGCAGAGGTGAAGAGGAATGGCTATGCGAAGTGAGTGCTATCGGGACACAAATCCGCCCAGCAGTCCTCTGGATCTCACACTCCAACCACCAAATCCTCTATGCAATCTCCTATACAACACATCAAACTTGCACAGAGAGTGAGTGGGGCCATTCTTTCTCCAGGCATATATTAATAGAGTATTGTCCAATTTCTAATTAGCCTCAAGTGCTTGGAGCAGACCTCAGTGCATTTGCTCAGCTTCAGCCCAGTACACCTTACCACTACCAAAAAAGTATGCTACATTTTTGCACATGTGGGACTTTTCCTTCTTTTATGATCTCTTTGGGAAACAAACCCAGTAGCGATATTGCTGAGTCAAAGGGTATTCACAGTTTGATAATCCTTTGGCCATAGTCCCAAACTGATTTCCTTAATGTTTTCATCAGTTCACACCTCCAGAAACAATGCATTAGTATTTCAGTTTTCCCATATCCCCTCCAACATTTATATTATCTTTTCTCAATATCTTAACCAATCTGAGAAGTATATAGTAGTACTTCAGAGTTGTTTTAATTTGCATTTTTCTAATCAATAGTTTTATAGCATTTTTCATAAGACTAAAATGACTTTATTTTCTTAATCTAAAATTTTTTTGTTCATATCCTTTGACCATTTATCAGTTGGAGAATGGCTAATATTCTTGTAAATTTGAGTCAATTCTCTATATATTTTAGAAATGAGGCATTTGTATGTGAATTTTTTCCTAGTTTTCTGCTTCCCTTCTAATCTTGTCTGCACTGCTTTTATTTGTACAAAACCTTTTTAATTTGATATAATTAAACTTACTCATTTTGCATTTCATAATGTTCCCTGACTCTTCTTTAGCCATGGATTCCTTCCTTCTCCACATAGCTGAGAGGAAGACTATTCCTTGTTCTCTTAATTTGCTTACAGAGTCACTCTTTATGTCTAAATTATGAACACTTTTCAATTGTATCTTGATGTAGGGTATTAGGTATTAATCAATGCCTAGTTTATGCTACACTATTTTCCAATTTCTTCAGTAATTTTTGTCAAATACAGAGTTCTTATCACAGAAGCTTTGGGTTTATCAGACTAGATTACTATAGTCATCGACTATTGTGTCTTATGAACCTAACATATTCCCCTGATCAATGACTCTATTTCTTAACCAGTACTAAATGGTTTTGAAAACTTCTGATTTATAATACAGTTTTAGATCTGAGAGATCTAAGCAACCTTCATTTGCATTTTTTTCATTAATTCCCTTGAAATTCTTGACCTCTTGTTCTTCCATTCTGAAGAAAAATTTGGAACTATGCCCAAAGGGCTATCAAATTGTGCATATCCTTTGATCTAGCTGTGTCTCTATCAGTTCTGTTTCCCAAAAAGAAGATAAAAAAGGGAAAAAGAACTCACATATGCAAAAATGTTTGTGCCAGTTCTTTTTGTAGTACTTTATTTTAATTTTGTTTGTGTTTACTTTTGTAATATGGCTAATATGGAAATGTTTTGCATAACCTCCTATGTATGATGCAAATCAAGTTTCTTTTCTTCTAAAGTAGAGGGACTGAAGGAAAAGAGGTAATTTGGAACTCAATTTTTTTAAAAAGATTGTTATTAGGAAAGACAATGAAATTAATTTTTTAATGGAATATTCAATCTTACTTCTATTAGGCTGTGAGTATCTTAAGAGCAGCTAATGTTTGTTTTTGGCTTTATTTTTTTTTTTGCCTTTCTTTGTATTGCCAGTAATTGCCACAGTGTCTGGTATATAGTGGGTACTTAATAAATGTTTATTCACTGAGAATAAAGAGGTGGGATGCTGAATTTTGTTTATTCTTATAAATCTCTGTGACTTGGGTCTACCAATTTTGCCAGTTGTTACAAGATATTTTTAAATAAAATGAGAGTTTGGAGTTCCTTGGAGGTGAGAAGTTGAAAATTTTTATAGTAAAAAATATGAAATCAGTAAATCTTTTTTAATATGAAGAAAATAGGCATAAAAATAATTGTATGATTTCAAGAAGGTAGAAGAGGTGCATTGGTATAGGGTTCCCACACCAATGACACCACTGATCCTATAAAATAATAAAATTAAATGAATTTAAAAATAAAAGAGCTTTATGAATAGCCAGGTGCAAAGGGTTAAAAGAAAATTTCCCTTCAGCATCATATCTTTGCTTTGTATAAAGTACAATCCTGAGGATAAAATAATGATTGTGCAAGTACCAAGAGACTCAGGTAATTTCTATCCCAGTCAAAAAGTCCAGCCTTTGTAATAGCATGCACATAAATTCATGTGGATCATTTTAGACTGCCCTTTATTACACAATCTAAGACTACCTGCTTGCTTCTGAGGCAGAATGCTGAGCAAGACAACACCAGTTAGTTTCCTATTAATCCTTTCTCCTTAGGGATTCCATTACCTTGCAGTCATAATACAAAAGCCTCTTTGTAATTTAAAAAACACATACTGTCTATTAGTGAAATTCTCTGCTACTGGTAAATTTAACTAGTCTTATTTTGAATAACAGATCTTTCTTAACATTGCACCAATTTAATGCCGATGTCTTTAATGTCCCAAGTTCGTTGAAACTTTTTCTCTTAATAAGGACTGCAGCAGTGCTAACTAAAGCTCTTTTGAATACAACAGCATGATAATGACAAAAGCCAATAACTCTATAGAGCCATAATGAGTTACAATGGTAAATCAAATCTGTCTGAGTATCTTAAACTCAATATCGCTTTTAAAACATTGAGGATGTGATTGCTCAGGTTTCTTAATCTTAACTGAGAAAACTAAGGCAACTGCAATTCTGGACTCCATAACTAAGCATCTGACAAGTACCAGAGAATATTGATTTTGATTGTCAATAAAAAGAAATTTTCTAGCTTCTGTTTATTATCTTTAACATGGATTTTTATAATGTTTTCACTATTGTTGTTTATTATTATTTTATGACATTTTAATTGTGTGCATGATGCTCCAGCCTTCATTATAGGGGTGGTGCATTATAAACAAAATTATTAACTCAACAAGACTGCAGGTGGTGTTTATGTTTGTTTGCCTTTCTCTGTTGAAAAAAAAAAAAAGCTTAGAGGAATTTCTTCTCTATTCTCTTTTGTTCAATTTTTTCCTTAAATATAGACCATAAAAAATATATGCAATTAATTTATATATTAAAGACCTCCATCTTTTTTTCATTTCATGAATTTTATCATTCATCAGAGCTAACATAATTTGTCCTGATCTTCAAAATATCCAATGAATAGTATAGATTATTATTTGAGAATTGTACCCCAGATTTTGTCAGTAGTGATAGTAAAGATACATAGTCTTTGAGAAAAGTATTTGCTACAATCACATTTGCAATTGTATTTTTAAGTGTATATGTATATATATATATATATATATATATATATATATATATATATATATATATATATATAACCTTAGTTAAATGTAGCCAAAATTGCTTGGAACAATAGAAAATATACTTGGCTTTTATCTTAAATATAATGTGAGTAAGATTTGGAATTCTAGAGTACAATACAAAGAAAGAGCAGTAATCTCCAAGGGGAAACCCAGATCAGCTCTTCAATTCTAAGTTCCCTAATTCATGGTTTGAGAAGTAGGAAAAGCTGCTAAGATCATTACATTAGTTTCAGTTCTCAACTAAAGCTTTTTCTTTTAAACAAGAGAACTTCTATTGTGGAATACACACACACACAAACACACACAGGAGAAAGAGAAAGACAGACAGACAGACAAACAGAAAGTGACAGAAAAAAAAAAAAAAACGACAGCTAGACACAGACAGATAGACATACAGAGACAGAAAGGATAATAGGGTCATTTCTACAACAGAGTAAGACCATGGCAGTCTAATTATTGTATTAAGTCATTCAAATGAAACGATAATGTACCTATTTAATATTAAGCTTCTATGCAATCAGTACCAAAAAATTAATCACTTCAAAACTTATTCCTTGGTATCACCATGGATGAGGGATCAGAGACTTCACTAATTTCAACTAGTACAGATTGCAACTCACCAAAGCCTTCATATTCTGTAAAACTCTACATTGTTTTAATATTTGATGGCTATCTAGACATAAACTGATACATACATACATACACATATACTTACATACATATAGATACAAATTTAATATTTCATGGATTGTAAAGGGCTAAAACTCTTAAAAGGTGTGCTTGAATCAGACAACCAAGCACTTAAGGCTAATTACCTATTGGACAATGACTCTTATTAGCATATGTTTGGAATTGCTCTTCTCACAGTTAATGCTGGCTCAATATTTGGGGTTAAGAGAATTGTAGGTAAGGATTAGGGAGTGGGGTGAGAGAGGGGAGAGAACTTCACTTTTGTGGCAGGACCAGGAGAAGAGAGGTCAGTGATGAGCCTGTGGCAGTTTGTCTGTCTCCTTCACTTCTCTCCCTAAAAACCAAGGACTTTTACTTATCTTGATTCTGGCTGTTCCTAAGGCCTTCAGGGAGCTAGTCCAGACTTTACAATGAATATCTAGTGATAGATGGATGGACAGACAGACATAAACACATACCTACATAAATATATAGATAGATAGACATGTTTTAATATTGTTTATGGAAAGTTCGTGGATACATCTTAAGATGGATGCATAGGTACAAAGATCTATAAGATAGATGGATAGAAAGATAAAATATTTATTAAGCACTTACCATGTACGAGTCACTGAATTAACTATATATTATTCTTTAGGATTAATGTATGATTTGTCCAATTCTTTTTTTCCCATCATTTGTTCTATCTTATTTTCTGCTAAGATACTTTTTGCTTGTAAAAAAAAAAGTTACAATGTAGCAAGCTATATATTCCCTCCTCATATCTCCCCAGTTTTCCTTGGGTTGCCTTATCTTAATTCTTCTAAGCCAATGATGTTTCAGAATTAAATATTTAATATCTCCAGATTTAATTAAAATAATGTGTATGTATGTGTGTATATCCATGTAACTAAGAGCAGCTTTCAGTCATTGTAAAATCAGCACAATTTTCCAATCTCAGTAAATCTTTCTTCCTTTTTTTCAATTATAGGTCTGCAGTATTGCATTGCTTATTTATGGTAAATGTTCACAATATACAGACAGATAAACTAAGTCAATGAGCTTGCCAACTCAATTTCAATTAATAAACTGAGCAAGAGGAATTTTTTATCCACTTGTATTTTCCATGAAATGTTTTATAAGATAAATATCTTGTTGACTAAGTATTTCACTGAAAACATCCCCTCTGAATATTTTTCTTTAGCTTACTATTATAAACCCAAAGCCATACATAATAATAATACTTTTATAAACTCACCATATATGGGAAATTGTTCCATTTAAACTGTCAAACATAGTCTCCAAGAAAGTGGCAAACATTTCTAGTTAGGATAAATCTCTCTGTTTTAAGTAGTAAATAATATATCAATTAGAATATTGAATAAAGTCACTTTACTATTTGCAATTATCAAAGAATCTCATATGATCTTAATTTTCTAAGGGAGCCACCTTATTGGAGGAAATTATTGCTCAGTTTTGCTCAACTAAATCAAATAATACTTTTTTAATGACCAAACAACAAACATAGTGGGATTTCTGTCTTTGAAACATTTAGGGTTTAGAAAAATATGAGTAAAATTTACTGTTGTCTTTTTTTATTACAAATACTATAAGTATGCTTATAAGACATTATCATAAAATATTTTACTTAATAGTTTTTTTTAAAATAAATGATAATGTAGACATATGTATCAGTGGTTACTAATTTCCTCTATGCCTCCTCTGCTAATTTCATATATAATTTCGTAATCTTTTGATATTTTCCCTTCAAAATATCTTGACAAATAATCATTTTTCTGCTTTAAAATATCATGTCACCTTAAGCAGAAAATTTCTCCACTGTATGTTCAATCTGATCAAGCCACTCTTCCCAATTTCATCTTCATAAATGTCACTTCTATTCTACATCTAACTTACAGGACATTGGGATTTAGAATCCACATATTATGTTTTCAATGATCATGATTATCATTATTGAGTAGACATTGCTAAAGAAAAGCTGGCAAAATTTGCCCCAATTCATATCTATTCTTTTTCCTCCTTCCAGTTATGAGTACAAATTTTAGTTGTATATAAACTTTAGTTCTTTAGACTTTAGTTTCTCCTATCAATATATTTTTAAGGTCCAAAATTAGATTCTATAATTTCCATTAAAGATCTGTAATTGCCATGGCCCCTATCAATGCCCTAATTGTGACTTGAGACTTTACAATAATACGTTCAATTATAGTTAAAAGCTGTATTTTAAATTAGATAAACTTACATTCCCCTTCTATACCTCCCCGATCTTTTTATTATCTTTTAAATATCTAATATGGTAAAGAGTATGTTATTGACTAGTATTCTTTGTCTCTGAGGTAGATTTTCATGTACAATGGGAGTCTCTATTTCCAGACAATGGGAAGAAGGACCAGAAAAGAGGCTTCTGCATTAAGGTCTATATAATCTTATGGTTTGCGGTTTGTGCCTTGTACTCCTCCCGTGAGGATAAAACATCCTTTTGGTTTCCCTTACATTTATCACTGTTATAGCATTAATATTGGGTATATATATATATATATACATATATATATGTATATATATATATGTATACACATGTGTCTATATGCATACCTATATGTGTATGCCTTTATATACATATATATATATATAATATATATATATGTAGATACATGTCTTGAATTTTTATTTGTTTGTTTGTTTTCTTAGATACTGTAGTCCTATTTCCCTGGGAAGCATATAAGTTCTCTGAACATGGGGACTGATAGTTATACTAATTTAATATCTCCCACATTTCTTAGGATAGTGCTAAATACACACATAAGATTATAATAATAATCTCTATTAGAAATGTATTAATAATGGCAATAGCCAATTTTTACAATCTCTATTGATAATAAGATTTTTACTAAATGTATGAGAGTTGTTACTGACTGGCAAAGTGTCTAGGGACAAACCACACTGTATTTTTTAATGCCGCACTCTACTTATTTTGTTCATTATGGACATAGTATTTATTCAGTATTATTGATAAGGTTTAAATTTAGGGAACCAAAATGACATTAAGGTTTCTGGTGGTCAGGGAGTTAAATTATAAGATCTAGAGACAGTTTTAGAGTTCAGAGAACCAGATGGAGAGGTTTGGCTCCTCTGCAATTCCTTGGGATTCAGCACAAGGGTAGGGAGTTTTGGGGACTCCCTTCTGACAGCACGGAGCTCCTCTGTAAAGGAATTTACAGAACCCAAAAAACTTAAATTGATAAAAGATTTATAATGGGGATTGAAAGTAAGGTTAGAAATTCTGACACAGAGGCCCTGACAGAGAAGCATATAAAGTCTGGTTAAGGAAATAGGCGAGGATAAAAAGAGGATAACTGTAATGGGCTGAGGCTTGAGTTGATGCACTGAGGTCCCAAGCACATGAGGCTAAATAATAATTGGACCATACTCTATTAATATATATGCTTGGAGAAAGAATGGCCCCCACCCACTCTTTGTGTAAGTCCTGGTGTGTTGTATAGAAAATGACGATTTTGGTGGGTGGAGGCAGGGAGGCAGAGAAGGAAGCGAAAAGAGAGACTGCTGGCTGGTGTCTTGACACAGCTGCTTGCATTGCTATTGGCAACCCCCCTTCACCTGCAATCCCCCTTCACCTCTGCTAGCTGGCTTCCAGTTGCTCATATTGCTATCACAATCCCCCTTCATCCTCAAAAAGAATAAAGATTGAAGATTTTTCTCTTAACCTGAATTCCTGACTCCAGTTGATTTTAAATACGTGGTCATCACAGATAACACTGGAAAAGGATATTCCAATGGAAAGAGGCCCTTGCCTCTGGCAATCATGGAACTGGCATGTTTGGAACCTCTCCAAAGAGAGGGTTTTAGTTTGGCTCTTTTCTATTGTCTTAGTGAGGACTGGGACAGTAAGCAGGTCAGAACCAGTGGGGACTGGGAGAGCCCAAGTTGGCTCAGACCCAATGCGGCAGGGACAAGCCCTGATCGCCTATTGGAATTCAAAGGGATGCTTTTTGACCAGGATTTGTAATGAAATCAAAGACTCTGGCATCCCGGAAAGACAACTTGTCTGGGGAGGATATGCCTCAGCTAGGAGGGGCTGGGAATCTGAAAAGAATGACAGATCAATAGGAAATACAGTTTCTTAAAGGGATCCCAACCTGCTTCATTATCATTTTCTGAATCTCAAATCTCATCTGTTTCTAGGAACATTGACAACATTTTTTCATGTATGAATAATATACTTTTGGCTACTGGAGTATATAGAATGAATTCTGGAATATTCTTCTTAGCAATAAAACACTGAGTATTATCACTTACATAATACATAATCAAACACAAAATATGAGGCATCTCTGTGTCAAAATGCAACTCTCCAATTTTGTTTGGAAAGACAGCATGACAGACAAAAATCATTCAAAATGATCTATTTACTATTCTCATGCAAAACCAAATTGCAAAAACCTCCTATTCTTTTTTTTTCCTTATAGAAATATAAAACGTAATTGTGTTTCTGAAATATAGTGCTTATTTCCTTTAGCTTACATTAGGGAAAAGATGTTAATAAATGCACAGATTTTGCTGCCCTTCTAGCATAATTAATTGGTAGTTTTTACCTTTACAATGTTTTTGATTGGATACCTGCAGAAAGCAATAAGGGCTCCCTCTGCTGCCAAAAAGTTTTTTTTCTTTTTTTTTTTTTTTCCTGTTCCTCAAAATGTAAATATAGGAAATAGTATATTTGCTCAGATGCATTGTACTCAAAACTTGTTCAGATTATATTTTTATTTTCATTTTTTTAAACTCACATTATTTTCCTTTGAGAGTACAGTAGGTCATTCAATTTCAGAACTTAATTATCTTCATTATTTTTTTAAAACCCACATGTTAATATCTGCAAACAAATTCTTCAGAGCAAAACCAAAACAACATTGTATACTATATTATATTAACCTCTAGTGTATTGGAATTATCTAGAATTCCAGTTTAAATGAATATTTAGGGAGAAACATTAATATGCATGTCTCTAGAGAGCTAAAAATATTTAGATGAATTATTCCATAAGCAAAATTAGTATCCTGAAGCTTATTATGAAAGCCTCTGCATCCAGAATATGCATTTATTACAAGTTTACTTTAACTCCTAGCAACTTTCAAATTTTTCATAGTTTTTTAGTCAAAATGTGATGAGTGGAATTGTCAGAATTCAATGAAGTCTTTGACCTAATAGAACTTTAGAAATACAAGTATTTCCCCATGTGGAAATGGCTTATGATCTCAAAATGCCACATGCAAATCATTTATTTGGAACTTAAATCACATTATTATTATTATTGCCATTGAAACATTGGCCTATCTGGTGAATAGATTGGCAGGCTGATCTACAATATATCTGATACATAGTACTTAGTACATAGTACTTTTTGAATCTAACTTCTCTTTAGATGATTGCTGCTCTAACAGAAGTTTCATGATCTGACATCTATAATTTTTAAAAATCTTTTGAAAACTATAGTTCTATGAATTGTTTTTTTCATCAAAAGTAATTTATATTTTGCACCCAATTATATTAAAAAATGATCTACATATTTTAACAAACTGTTAAATGGGATAAATTAAGTGAAGACCTCTCATAAGAATATGGTCTTGACCTATGTCCTAATTGTGACATAAGAATTTACAATTAGTTGAGTTATGGCTAAAAGCTGCAGATGTTTGACTATCTTAGATAATCTTACTTTCCTCTCTTGTCCCTCCCATGACTTTTTCATTAACATTTAAGTACTTAATATCGTAAAGAGTGTATTATGGACTAGTATTCTTTGTCTCTGGGCTGGATTTTTGTTTCAGAATGGGAGTCTGTACTCCCAGCCAATGGGAAGAAGGGCCAAAAAAAGGGGTGGGAACTTCTTCATTAGGGTCTATATAATCTTGTATTTTGTTTGTTTTGCACTACTTTACTGAAGACACCTTATCTTTTGGGAGTTGCCCTTTCTAATGATTTTATAATAAATCCTTATTTGCTTTTTACCTTGGGAGTCTTTGATTTTAATTTGAGTAGGAGTCATAGCTGTCCCGCATAGTTTGTGGGACTCATTCTCGGATATTTCCTGTTGGTGAAGAACAGGCACCCTCTGGACAGTTCTCTGGTAGTTTTTGGACTCTGTTCAGTAATTCCCACTCCATTTGAGTAAATTCCCAAAGAGAGACCCTTGGAGAAATTAAAAAGGGAAGTGGCTAATGAAAATGGAGGATTAATTTGGCTCAAGAAATCAGTCAGCCAAGAAAAGTTTGGAATCAGTCAAGTAAATTGTAAGACTAATCCAGATGGGGTAAAAAGCTAATGAACTGGTGGGGAGAAACTCTAAGCTATTAAAGTCCATACGAGTACTTTCCATTGAAGAACTTGTCTGTCATATGTTTTCCCACTTATTTCAGAGAATATTTCATAAAAAAAATTTCATATTCCATTTACCCTTCCAGTGTCTTGTTCACATGATCAAACCTCAATTTTTGGTATCTGTCTACATCATCCACATCTTGTTGCTCCTGAAATCACATTAGCAGCTATGGTATTAAAAGGCAGAATCTGAAACACAAAATTTCAAGGGGTACAGTAGGATATTGGTGTCATTTAGAAGCAATGACAGGGATGAGGAAGGGGTATTAAGTTTGTGTGTATGGGACCTTCTTCCAATATAAATTCCTAACTACTTTTCTACCTTGGCCAGTTCCCTGTGAATCATCCTATTTCTTTTCTTGTCAGATTTCTTTTTACTTTTATGCAAAGTTTTCTCCTCTTCCCCCAGGCACAAAGAATACATCTCATAGCTTCTGTCTCAGAAGAAAAGTATGGAACTTTTTTGTTTGTGTTTTTGTTTATTTTTCAACCTCTTCTTTTTAAGGATTTGTATTCACAGTAACAATGGAAATCAATAAAGGTTAAAGGATTCGTCTTATGTCATAGTATTGTGAGAAATGGATGGTTATTTGGTTTCTACAGTTATGAAAACTAAATTGGATAAATGAACCTTAAATTAGAAAACCAAAACTTATAAGGTGATCAAAGAATAATTAGGAGTGGAGATTTTAGATTTGAACAGGAGCCCTCCAACTTTGCTCCAAAAGAAGGTAAGCTCCTTGTGGAACAGGGATTGACTTTTATAGTCAGAAGTGCTCTGAGATTTGAAAAGACTCCTTTGTTCTTTGTCCCTAGCCCTCCATTCACATTTGGGAATGTGAGCTCTTTGGGGACAGGGACTGGTCAATATGATAAGGAGAGGGAGTTTCCCTTTTTGGACAAAGAAGGTTTGGGAGAGTGGAGATGTGACCTACAACTGGGGCCTAAAGAACCAAAGGAAGAATTGCTCTGGTCACATTTTGTTTAAAATTGAATAGATTACATATCTTATAAGGGAGAATGATAACCTGGAAAGGATTCTTACCAATTAGGATATTAAAATAAGAAGTAGAGCTAGCTAAACCCCATAAAAAGGCTTGACCTGGCTTCTATAGGTATGTTTCCCTTCTACAGAATTGGGGTACACCCATTTTTGTAAAAATGTAAAATAAATCATGCCTGCATTCATCAGTGAGTCAGGGGAGTTCTTGGTAAGTTATTCTGTTTTTTTACAACATAAACTGCTAACCTCTCTTTTTCTTTTAGAGGCTATGAAGAAATGTTGCCCATGGCTATTTACTAAAGTAGAATCTTGAAATAACAGTTTTCAAAATTTGAGAGAAAATAGCAGAATCTTACAGTCTTGGACATTTTCTCAACAGCGGTAGGGAACTAGAAATAAATATGCTCTAAAACAAAGAGTAGGGTCAAAAGCAAAAGAAATGTCTAGCTAGAATATGTTTTGAGGCTGAAGTAAAAGAAATGGTACTAATTTTGATATGTGGGGTTATGGGAACAAGTCAAATAGGTATTTTTCTATATCATTCTATATCATCATTCTTTTTATCTTACTTGCCACCATATATTAATCCTGGAGGGAGGCCACGGGGAGGGCAAGTGGAAAGGGAAGAGGGAAGAATAAAAGATTCCTTTAAATTAGTGAACTACGGAGGAAAGGAGAGAGAGAGAAAGAGGGGGGGGGAGATCAATGAGTAATTGGAAAGCAAGAAGATATATTTTGGCCATTGATAAACCAACATGAGGCTTGCTGAGCTGAGTTCACTGTGTCTGTGTCAAAATTTAAAAAGGATTGTAATGGGAAGTGAGAAGACTTAAATTATAGCCCTGGCTTGGATACAAATGAGTTTTGTGTAATCTTGGATAATTCACTGAGTTTCTTTAAACCTATTTCTTTCTGCTATTTAATAAGGAGTTTGGACTAAATGATCTCAAAAAATCCCTTTATCTCTGAACTCTGAGGTAGAGATTCTAACAATGTATGATATTATTTTTATGACATTAATAGACATTTTAAACATAAAATAAAATCTGTACCACTGAGAGATAGGAAAAAAAAACTAGCATTAATTCATGGTCCAGAGTTTATAACCAGAAGGTTATATACTAGAATGGAGTCACTTAGGAATAGAATGGATGTTTTTAAGAATTTTAGGAAACAGTTTTTAATAATTTTATAAAGCAGTTGTACAACTTTCCCACCAATTATCAGAAAGTTGTATAATAAAGCAGCTGACTGTCTATTGACAACCAGTCAATGGTTCTTCTTATTTCTTACTGACAAGTGTCCCAGTATGATCAAAGGTATTGGGGATATATTTACTCTCTAGTTAAGGCACTGCCACCCATCTGCCCCATATTATTATTATTTCTTTACAATCTGACAAAACATTTTCAAGACATCATATGAGAGATGCATAAGAGATAATGATTCTCTATTAACTTGGACAAAAAAGAAATCTTTTTTTTTTTTCAATTTGAGTTGATTCAGGTAGAAAAATAACAAATTTGACTCTTACATTTTGATGAGACAATGTGGATAACAGTGTTAAAACACACCATTTCATCCCAGTTGATCATACTTCTCTCGTGTATCTAAATGCCCCTTAGACAATAAGAAAGATGAATATATCCCAGTCACATGGACAGATGAATGATGGGTACAATCCCATAACTCAGGAAATGAAAAGTCAGTACAAGAATCAAGCAACACTTTGGGAGAGAAATAATCAGGACCAGACTCAAGACAAATGAATTCTATGTTTTCTAGATGATAAATAAACTAGGTTCACAGTTAACTGAGCACAACTTTTATTATGACTTTCACAGAGTTTGGCAATAGAAAGGCTCAAGCTTAAGTAGGAGAATGCAATGGAATTATCATGAGGCAAAGAAACAAAGTAAAAAAGAGTGAGATGTAAGGTTGATTGTGATATTTTTGTGTGGCAGAAGCTGGGAGAAAAATTTTTATAAGTAAGCTTGAGATCTGAGAACATTGACTCTGCCTAATTTCACAAATGAAGATATGATATCATGCACAGCCAAAATAGTAACTTGAACCAATGCCAACAAAACTGATTTCTGGGGAACAATCACATTTCTCTTGAATTAGTTAGAAATAAATATAAGAACATAATTTATTACTATGAGAAGAATGTCACAATTACATTTTTCAATAGAAAAATTCATTTTCATCTTTTTGTTGTGACATATTCAAATTTTAATTGTGAATGTCAATGTCTATCATCTAAGATTTTTTTTAATTCTCCCAACAGATTAAATAAGTGAATTCAAATATATAGATTAGGATTTGATGGATTTGTTAACTGATTGAATGTTGTGAATCAAAGAATGCTGATTAATATATTAGTGCCAAACCATTGTGTCTTTTTTAATGATATACCACAGATCTATGTAATTGGCCCTATTCTGTTCAATATTTTTATCAGTAATTTGGATGAAGACAAACACACCATGCTTCTCAAGTTTGTCAATGATACATAATTGGGAGAGATAACAAATCCACGTGATCAGATAATTGAGATTCAAAAATATCTTGGCAGTATAAAACTATAAACTAAATGTAACAAGATGAATCTTCTTTCAATAACTGAAATAGCCATGGTTTTTATGATTATGATATTGCATCCTTCAACAACAAATGGAATACCTCCATGCTTTAGTAAATAATTTCCACGTGTTGCTATCACTTTAAATAAAAGTATATTTTAGAGAGGCTGGTCTTGTGATGATCTGCTTCACTATACTTAACTTGATTGGTTTTAAACCAGTAGAAACATAGTATGTTCTGAACGTGTATACTTGAATCCTTCTGTTTGATGGGAACTATGAGAATTGGGACTGTTCTGTCATTTCCTTCAAGGAACCAAGGTTACTACTGTGCTATGATGAAGCTTCAGAATAGATTATACTCAAGGGAAATATAATTTAATAGTGATGACTATAAAATACTATGTCCTGGTTAAGCTTATTTCACTAAGTATAGAATGGGAGGTGCAACAAGTTCAATGCACATCACCAATATATTGTGGTTGCTTTAAAAAAAAGCTAATGCTCTTTTAGGCTGAATTCATATAAATAGAGTGTCCAGACCAAGGCACATAATCATCCTACCTTGTAAGGGTCAGACCACAGATAGAATTTTTTGTTCCATTTAGCACTAGTCATTTTAGAAGGGACAATGTCTAATACATATACATCCAGGGGAAAAAAAAGTTTGTAGAAATTTGAAATCATGCCTGGAATAGAGCCAGCATTAGAGACTTGGAAGGTGAGCGGGAGGGAGTGGGAGTGACATGATTCATGATTTCAGTCACTAAATATTTTAAGGCCTGACATATGGAAGAGGTTTTAAATTTATTATACCTCATTCCAGAAGGGAGTGGAGAGATAAATGAGTAGACATTACAGGAAGGTAGATATAAGCTCAACATTAAAAAAAAAAAAAGTTTACTAATTGTTATGTTAAAAAATGAAATTAAAGGTTCTTTCCTTTCTCCCACATAATCTGTTATATTTCCTTCTTTTTTTTAACCAAGTTCAAAGGATTATAAAATTATATGAACTTCATCTAGCGTGTACATTTAAGATCATCCCTTTTCTTTTACAATTTTGCTAATGAGCAAACTAAGAGAAATGGCTTAAATTTTTCCTCTGAGCTGCATAGGTCCAACAGACCTTATTGAAACATAAAGTAAAAAATTCTGAAGTCACTTCTTTTACTTAACTAGGAATGCACACTGAGTTTCTTGGTGACTTTTGGCAAATATTTGTATTATGTGAGTCTTAAAAATATTTGTTATTGATTTATAAGTTTTAAAGGTAGGAATCCTCTAAGTTCCTTTGTAAGAAACATGGACCCTACCAACTTCCATAATAATAACTTATAAAACTAAAACTTCCTTACTTTCTCTCTCTAGAAAAAGAATTATAAACTGTCACTCATTCAGTTATTGTCAAGCAAAAGGCATACTGTAGAAATAATTGAAATGAAGTGTCTGGATCAAATAACTTCAAGTCGGCAATTGTTTGATAAGTGCTTACTATATGCCAGGCACTGGATTTAATTCTGGGAATACAAATGCATACCAAAATAATAATAATACTCACAATCATAATCTCTTCATCAAGTAGCTTACATTCTAATGGGAGAAACATAATTCAGTAAAGGGAAGTTGAAAAATGAAGGGAGAATGGGAAAAGGAAGGAGGATGTGAAGATGTCTGATACATAGAGAATAATAGAGAAGCCCAAAGAATCAAAGTGCAGTACAGAAAGGATTAAAGATGTAATTAATCTAAGAATTTTCCTTAAACTGGAGGTTTTATGAATAATCAATCTATCAGAGAAAGAGAAGACAAACTCTTCAAAAATTTGAACTTCAAGATGAAGTAAACTTCCAAGGCAGAAGTGAAAATCAAAATCTGAGTGTGAGAAATATATAGCCAAGGTCAAAATGAACAAATCCAGGATTGCAAGCATCTTTCCCTTACTTGGGTAGCAACAAAATAAAGTTGCATATACTTGGAAAGAAAATGTCATGGATTCACTGGCAAAAGAAACAGTCAGCTAAAAAAATTTATATCTCTTGCAGTGTTCACATACATACTGTCGTATATACACACATCACCAAGCAAAGCAGAAATGCAGTAGCTCAAAAGAAATGTGAGGTGCATAAATTTAGAGACATCTCCATTCTACATGTTCATATGGACTATGACATAGTGATGTGATTTTGGTCTTTTTTGAGAACAAAGAACATTATACATGCGATGCACACTTTAATCTATCATCTATCTATCTCTAGATATCTAGAGATAGATATAAAAACACAAAACTATGTATATTTACAGTGTGCACATATACATATGCATATGTGCATGATATATACATATATTTATATATACTCATGGACAAACATAAATATATTTTATACATATATACAAACATGTATATGTACATGAACATACATACATATTTATACAGGGAAGTTAGGTGATACATTGGATAGAGTGTTAAGCCTGGAGACAGGAAGACTCATCGTCATGAATTAAAATTCAGTTTCAAATACTAGTTATATGACTCTCAAGTAGTAACTTAAACCTGTTTATCTGGGCTCCTCCTATGTAAAATAAGCTTGGAAAAAAAAAAGATAAACCATGCCAGTATTTGCCAAGAAAATCCCAAAATGGAGTGCTGGAAAGTCAGAAATGATTAAAATTCCCCAACAATTACAATAAAGCACACATAGACCAATATAAATATGCATGTATATATGCATATATAGATACATATATTTACATGTTTGCACAGTATGTATGTATATGTGTGTGTTTATATATATCGTGTGGTTTTTAGAATTTTATCTTGTTCTAGTCCTGACTACTACACTCTTCTACTCAGTGTAGTAATTTACAACAGGGAATAATTGCAAATAGGAACCTGAAAATTATACTGCAACCATCACAAAGATTGAAGGAGTGTAATTTTAAAATTATATCATATAATAACTAAAATTCATATCCTAGTAATATTTGCTGAATCAGGAGAAACCATCTAGGTATTACTTGTGACGATTTCTAACCCATGATATATAAAGTCCAGGCAAAATACAGACCTCTGTAACTCCAGACCATCAAAACCATGACATGATGATTTTGTATAACTTTACATGCTTTCAATATGTTGATGAACTAACTTCAGTGTGGCCCAGAAAAGACTTGACATACTCTTTTTAAATTTTTTTAATTTTAATCATTTCTGACTTTCCAGCACTCCATTTTGGGATTTTCTTGGCAAAATACTGGGATGGTTTATCATTTTTTTCTCAAGTTTATTTTACATAGGAGGAGCTAAGATAAACAGGTTTAAGTTACTACATGAGAGTCATACAACTGGTATTTGAAGCTGAATTTTAATTCATGAAAATGAATTTTCTTGTCTCCAGCATTCTCCCATTTCTACCAGATCTATCCTTTCTAGTACTCCTAACTCTAATCCATTAATACATGAGTAATAGTATCTGCATCTCTCCTACTTTCATCTTTTTCCTCATATTGACTACCTTCTATTGCATTCTTTATAGCCACACAAAATTTAGAGTCATCTCTATTCCAAATATTTACATGGACTATGACATAGAAATGTCACTTTGGTTCTTTTTGAGTATAAAGAAAATAATAATATACATGCAATACACACTTCTATCCTTCTATCTTTGTATCTATCTATAACTATATGTAAAGATAGATATAAAACACGTATCTATGTATATATGTACACTTCATAATACACACACACAGTTATGATCACATATATGTGTATGTGTGTGTATATATATAGATATAGATATAGATATAGATATACATACATACAAATGTGTGTATTTATACAGATTTTGAAGAGAAAAGATTTATTATCTCATTCCTGCTTCTTACCTTCTGATTTTCCCCATTCCCCTTCATAGCCTGCACAATGACTAGCAATGAGTTGCTATTCATCTTCTTTGAATGGAAACCACAAATCCTTCACAGGAACCAAAGAAGGGTATGTGATAAGATATAGTGCTTTTCTATGACTGATAAGGTTATTCTGATTCTCCAATCGAGTCTCAGTCCCTCTTATTTAGAAAACACCAGACAGTTGTCATGATTAGTAACCATAATAGTGCCCCATGTATCAAAGGAAAAGGTTCAAAATGGATGATTCTTCTCTTTATATTTCATAAGAGTGGTTGGACCTGATCATTGACTCACACATTTAAAACTGGAATGAACTTTACAAGCTGTCCATTCCAAACTGATGGTTTTATGACCTAAATTAAAATGTCTAAAATTCAAAAGAGTCTGCTGATTTTCCAAGTCCAACACATTATTAAAGCACAGAATCCCATTTCACTGCTATGAAATCTAGCTCTCTGTATATTATTTCCCAGAAGCACATGAGACATTTACAAATAATAAACAGGGAGTTTAGTGGATCGTTGGTGGATGGCTGGTGGATAGTTCATGAACATACGCTTGTATGCACACAGTCATGCACATACATACAGAAAAGTAGAGCTATTAATGGTTCTGACCTGTTATTATTTATTTAGTCTTTTTTTTTCATGTTTCTATTTTTCTTTTTGTCTTGTTTAGGTTGGATGAGTTATGTCAAGAGTGTGGGCTGTGGGGATCTTAATTACATGATTCTTAAGGGGAAATATATATATTATACACAATGTTAATATGGCACTGGATTATGCTCTAGAATATCATTTTAAAATGTATATTTTCTTAAAATGAAATGGAAACAAATTTCTCTACCAAATACTCTGATACTGGAATTCCTTCACTAATGATACTTAAGCAGATGAAGCAATAATGCCTTTGGATTAACTACTTGGTCTTAATTTAGGTTTGAGGATAAACACTTTTAAGGGAAGTGTTTTAATTTGGTAAATCCGATAGGCATCAATTATCTCATTTAATCAAGGAAATCAATTCAAATGTGTAGATTGAGAACATAAAGTTCATTGCTAAGTGTTATAGTATTAGAAATATAAGGCTGGCCCATACCCTGCCTACAAGAAGCTTATTATGTAGTTGTATTATAATATAATATTTCAATAGCTCATGAGGGATTCTGCCTGCCTCTACTCTTCCCATTCCAATATATCTTTCATTCATTCACTAAGGTGAATTTTGATGATGATGTCATCCTCCTACTTAAACTCAATTGGCTCCTTTTCGCCTCTGGGATCAAATACAAAATGCTTTATCATTCAAAATTATTTATAATAAAGTCTGTCCCACCCTGCCTTTACAGTATTCTTACACTCTTATTCCAGACCATATATTTTTTCTTTTGGCTATTCCATAAATAATATATTCCATCGCTCAAATCACAGCATTTTTTTAAAGTTTTCCTATAAACCTGGCATGCTCTCCTTATTCAATTCTGTCTCCCTGCTTCTCTGGCTTCCTTTAAGTCTCATCTAAAAATCCCATTTTTTTTTTTTTTTTTTTACTGAAAGCCTTCTCTGACTTCTTTTAGTTCTAGTGCCTTTGTTTTCATAATTATGTCCTATTTCTCATAAATAGAGCTTGCTTTAAATATGTTTGCTCCCATGTTTTCTTCCCCATTAGATAATAAGCTCCTTGAGGAAAGAGACTGTCTTTTGCTTCTTTTCATTTCACTAGTACTTAGCATCATGCTAAGCATTAAAACTTAATCGATTTAATTGACTAATAGATAAATTGATAGTAGAGAGATGTCATCCAATGACAACAGTAGCAGCAAAAAGGCTCTTAATTGCCTTAAAAATACCAAATTCTATCCTCAAGGAATTTACAATTTAATAGGGGAAAATATGTATCAAGAATTATGATAGAAAGAAGATTATGATAATAGAAAAAGATGTCCAGACAAATTTTATGAAATCATTATTGGATGCTGTAGCATTGTATCAGTAGAATATATATTGTTGATGTTGTTAGTGGTAGTGGTTGCTTTTTTCCCAAAAGAGGTAATCAAATTTCAGGAATATCTGGAAAGAGCTACAAAAACTGTTGCTTATGAAATGAGTGAAACCCAGAGAATATTATACTTAGTAACAAGATTATGCAATGATCAACTGTAATAAACTTGGCTCTTCTACAACAATGTGGTCATTCAAAGTAATTCCAATAGACTGATGGAAAATGCCAATCACATCTAGAGAAAGAACTACAAGACTACAAGGATGTATGTTGGACCATATTATTTTCACCTTTTTGTTTGATTTCTTTCTTGGGTTTTTTCCTTCTTGTGGTCTGATTCTTCTTGTACAACATGACAAATATGGAAATATCTTTAAAAGTATTGAACATATTTAACCTGTGTCAGATTGCTTGCTATCTTGCGGAGGGGGAGATAAGGAGAAAGTGAGAAAAATTTAGAACACAAAATTTTACAAAATTGTATATTGTAAATTATCTTTACAAATATTAAAAAAATAAAATACTACTAAAAACAAATAAATATACTCATTTTTAAAAGTCAGTTAAATATTACTAATTGAATCCCTGAAAATACAATATTACTTGAATTATATTATGACACTATCTCACAGAGGGCAATAGAAAATTCCATGATATAAAAGAATTTTAAAGTTCTTTTGACAGTCTCATTGTTAGCCATCTGATTCCTTTTCCACCTGTGGAAATATAAGCAGATCCTCTTCCCCAAGCAGTTAACCTAATTCCCTTCTATTTACCAAATTTAGGATTTCTCCTCATCATCTGGTAATTACATTGGAGCTGTTTGCACTGGATATTGCCTTGTTGTCTTAAAAAGGCCTGTATTCTTCCCAACTGTAATTCTGATTGCTTTTCTGTTGGTTGATGACATCAGAGTCCTGAATTTCTAAAGTCTCTCTGGGTGTAACCTCAGCTGCTATCATGCCCCACCTGTCCTTTGATTGGTACTTTGGAGCTGGGCCCTGCCTCTCATTCCTCTGGGTCAATATACATTTAAAGGCCCAGTGAAAGCCTCGGTTACATTTTGGACATGGGGTTTTGGGTTTTCTCTCACCCTGTCTTCTCACTCTATCTCCATTTCTACATTGGGCTCTTAGATGTCCAACTTTGTGGTTCTCTTGATTTAAAAAGAAAGGTCTTCAAATATGTTGTATGGGTCCTCTGCAAAGAATCTTTGGGATGACATAAGTGAGGGCATAGACAAGCATGATAGGTTGTGAGCTACATAAATGTCCAAATGAATGTCATCACAAATCTATTGATTAGTTAGGAAACTATTATAAGGTGTATTTAGTGCTATAGAGATAGTATTTTAAGTCGGGAGATGGATGAAAATGATTACCATAAATTTTTCTGATAAGTGATTGGGGTTGGGTATGACAGATTAATGACATATTTGTATGGGGGGTAAGTTGAGAAGACTGAACTTGTGATTTCATTCATATAGGAAACACAGTAAGGAAATTCCTTTTCCCAAAGGAAATTAGCACTTTCTCTGAAACTGAAAATTTTATGCCTTTTCATGTGGTATCAAGATATTAAGTAATTTGTTTAAACAGAATTTGAAATGTTCCTGACTATTCACTGCATATCAGTGTTTTACAATGGCAATATCACAAAACAGAATAGAAGGGTAACAGAGGAACAGCCTTGTGCAGGGCACATCTATTTAAACAAATTGCTATATTTGGTGAAATTTTGTAAAAAGGGAATATTAGATGTATAGTAAGAAGAAAAATTAGCATAAAATGAAAAGGTTATTAGAAAAGATAGAAATTAATAACAGGGCCACAAACTTCTGAGAAAATGAGAAAGTTGGTAAGAGAATTAATTTATAGGATCAAATAAAATTATTTTTGGTGGTGGTGGTGGTGTGGTGGTGGTGGTGGTGGTTGTAGCTTTGTTTGTTTTTGAAATTTGGTGGAAAACTGCTCCCATTTGAAGGATAAGGAAGAAAGGGGGATGAATATACAGAAGAGAAAAAAAGCCTGCCTGACAGAAAAGGCTGCTATGAAACAAATAGATGGAGTAAAACTTTTGAAAGAAGTAAAAAACTTAAAGGATTAATGGAAAGAAAAAGAAAATAGATGTATATATAAATATGTTGATGTGAAGACAATAGAGAAATGTTTGATTAAATAGACTAAATTTTTTAGTGAAGTAGAAGAGAAGATAATCTGTTAAGTGTATAAGAAAAGAGTATATAATGAGGGCTTAAATTTAATTGGCAATTGAATGTCAGAGTTAATGGAAATTTTAAATCTGGACTTAGATATTTTCAATATGAGTTTGTTTATATAACTTAACCAAAATTTTTTACTGATTTCCTAAGAAAGTCAAGTCTTTTCTTTCAAAACAATGTAACTTAAACTTAAACTGCATTCCTCTGTTTCTTAATCTGTAAAGTGATATATTAATAGCAGCTATCTCCAAGCATTTTTGTGATAAACAAATGAAACAATATTTTCTTAGTGAAGTATAAACTTTAACGTGTATATAGCTAGATGCTATAATATTTACCATTTCTCTTTTGTCTTGCCATTTGTTTCCATAATGGCCTTCAAAGAAACTAACTGATTTTGACAAATTTTATTCATTGTTGTAGGATCACTAAACATAAATTTGTCAATAAGTATTTATTAAGCCTCTTGACATATTTTCATACATTGTGAAAGGAGAGATATCATGAATGAATGGAAGCTAGAGCTCTAGAGTTCTTAAGTGATCATCTAGTCAAAACTTTTTTTTCTGAATGACAAAACAAAAGCAAGAGAATTAAAGTGACTTTCTCAAAGATATTTAGAGAGCAAAACATAAATCTGGGTTTTATTTCCTAGTCTTATGATGTCATATCTATCACTTCTGTCATTATAACTACAAATAAAGTGTCAAGTAAATATGAGTACAAAATAAAATAACTTCTCATACAATAACACGCATCAAGTATTCTAAAAAGGGCATATTTGCTTTTCCTTTAATGGGTTTTAATGGAATTTAATTTACATTCAGAGACTTACAGAGGATATAGTTATTGGACAGGATTTAGAACAGGAAAGGACATCAGTGATCATATAGTACAATCTTTTCATTTTGCAGACTATCAGCCAATTTTTTTTTATATTTATTGATGAGGAAATAGCTTAGGAAATCACTTTGCTAAACTTCTATTCAGGAAAATGAGGTCCAAATTGCACTAGGCCACACATACACTTAGATATTTCCAAATTTCCATGAATCTGTTATTTATTTATTTAGTTTTAACACAGATTGCTTTATGAATCATGTTAGGAGAAAAACATCAGATCAAAAGGAAAAAAAAAAAAAACCATGTGAGAGATAAAAAAAACAAACAAAAAAGAGAAAAAAAAGATGTGACCATACCACATGTTGGTTTACATTCCTTAGTTCTTTTTCTGGATGGAGATAGCATTTTCTGTCTAAAGTCTATTGGGATTGCTTTTGATCACTGAATCACTGAGAAGAATGAAGTTTGTCACTATTGATCTTTGCACATACTTCCTGTTATTGTGTACAATGTATTCCTGGTTCTGCTCAGTTCATGTAAATGAACTCATTTACTTAGCATCAGTTTATGTAAATCTTTCTAAAATCAGCCTGTTCATCATTTTTATGGAATAATAATATTCCATTACATTCATGTATCACAACATATTCAACCATTCCCCAACTGATGGGCATTTATTCTTTTTCCAATTCTTTGCTACCATAAAAAGAGCTGCAATAAACATTTTTACACATGTAGATTCTTTTCTCTCCTTTATGATTTCCTTGGGATACTGAACGAGTAATGACACTGCTAAGTCAGAGTTATGCATTGTTGTATAGCTCTTTGGACATAGTTCCAGATTGCCCTTCAGAATGGTTGAATCACTTCACAACTCTATCAACAATGCATTAATGTCCCAGTTTTACCATATCTCCTCCAACATTTATCATTATCTTTTCCTGTCATTTTAGTCTACCTGAGAGATGTGAGGAGATACCTCAGACTTATTTTAATTTGCATTTCACTAATCAATAGGGATTTATAACATTTTTTCATATAACTATAGATGACTTGAATTTTGTCATCTGAAAATTGTGCATATCCTTTGATCATTTATGAATTAGAGAATTACTTGTATTCTTATAAATTTGGCATAGTTCTTTATATATTTTAGAAATGATACCTTTATCAGAAATGCTGATTGTAAAGATTTTTGTCAGCTTTGTACTTTTCTTTTAATCTTGGTTCTGTTAATTTTATTTGTGCAAAAACATTTTAATTTAAAATTAAAATCGAAGTTGTCCATTTTACCTTTCATAATGTTCTCTAATTCCTCTTTGAACTAAATTCTTCCTTTCTCCAAAGATATATTAGGTAAATTATCCTTTGTTCTCCTAATTTATTTATGGCATCATCCTTTATACCCAAATTATGTAGCAATATTGACCTTATTTTGCTATGGGGTGTGAGATATAGGTCTATGCCAAGTTTCTGACACATTATTTTTCAGTTTTTCCAGCAATTTTTGTCAAAAAGTGAGTTTTTATTTCAGAAACTGGAATTTGGGGCCAATTTTATCAAATACTAGATTGCTACAGGCCTTGATAATTATGTCATGTATATCTAATATTTTCCATGGATCCACCATGCTATTTTTTAACCAGTACCAACTGATTTTGATCACTGATGCCTTATAATATAATTTTAGGTTTGGTACCGCTAAGCCATCACCCTTTGTATTTTTTATTAATCCTCTTGATGTTCTTGATCTTTTGCTTTTCCAGATGAATTTTGTTGTTATTTTTCCTAGTTCCATAAAATAATGTTTTGGTAGTTTGATTGGCATGGCACTGAGCGAGTAGACCAATTTAGACAGAATTGTCATTTTTATTATATTATCTTGGTCCAGACAGAAATAATTGATATTTTCCAATTGTTTAGATCTCATTTTATTTGTGTGAGAACTGTTTTGTAATTTTGTTCATATAGTTCTTGGGTTTGTGTTGGCAGGAAGATCCTCATGTATTTTATTTTGTCTACAGTAATTTTAAATATAATTTCTCTTTCTATCTCTGGCTTATGGGATTTGTCAGGAATATATAGAAATGTTGATGATTTGTCTGCATTTATTTTATATCCTGTAATTTTGCTAAAGCTGTGGTAAGTTTTTGGATGATTTTCTAGGATTCTCTAAGTATATCATATCTTCTACAAAGAGTGGTCATTTTATTTCCTCATTGACTATTCTAAATCCTTTAATTTCTTTTTCTTTTCTTATTGCTAATTCAAACATTTCTAGTACAGTGTTGAATAATAATGGTGATAATGGGCATCCTTTTTTCACTCCTGTCCTATTGGGAATACATCCAGATCCTTTTCATTACAAATAGTGTGTTCTGTAAGTTTTAGATAGATACTGCTTATTATTTTAAGAAAAGCTCCCTTTATCCCGATGCTCATTCATGTTTTCAATAAGAATGGGTGTTGTCTTTTGTCAAAAGACTTTTTGCATCTATTGGGATTATCATGTGATTTCTGTTGATTTTGTTATTCAATGAATCTTTGGTCTTATTAATAACAGGTTTCTTTCTTGGGTGATGCAACTTGAAGCAAATAATTTTTTATCATGTTACTCTTGTCCATATTTTCTCATTAACTCCAAGAGAGAAGCAACCAGAGGTGGGATCAGTAAAATATTTTGCATAGCCCACTTTCAAGTTTAATCTGAATTTTATTATTTTCACCATCACTTTCTTAATTCTAGAAAATCAATAAAACTAAATAAATCAAATCCTGATTTGTAGCATTTATCAATTTCCAAAATATAAATGTTCATGTTGAAAATTTAGCAGTGTATTCATAAGAAACATTTTTGAGTGAGTTCCAGTACATCACTGGAGACAATCCAAAATACTGAGGAAATATTTCAAAATCTCTTGATATTTTGTATATAACAGTACTTTAAAATGCATGCTCACTGCTCATCCCTTACTCACAACACATTACCATTTGACATTCTTTTCCAACCTCTGACCTATTGTTCCTACTACTTTTCCATTCTTTTGATAACCACCATGTGAACTTTTCCAATTGATACAGCAAAATTTTGCCATTAACAATGTAATTAAGGAAATATATTATCAAGGAATCATAGATTTAGAACTAGAAATGATCTTATGAGTTCAAAAGTCCAATGCCCTTATTTTACAGATAATAAAACTAGAAAGATTGAAGGATATGACTAGAGTAACTAGATATTGAGTCTCAGAAGTGGGATTCATCTTTGAATAGTGATGAGGATTGGGAAAATGCTTCTTCCTTCAACTTCTTTGTCACATGATCCAGAAGTTATCATCCCTAGCCTTGCTAATTCACCTTGTTCATTGCTTCTCATGGCATATAGTGCTCAGAAGTAAAATGGAAATGAAAGGTGAATTCAGGAACTATCAAGCTAAGGTTTTGATAACCAATATGTATGTTTAAGTCACTAACTATAAATCATATAAGAAAATATTCATGACTGATACTAGTTAGTGACAGATCCAGGGCTCTCTGGACTCCTTTGAACTAGTCCAAGTTTCTTTCAGCTAGTCAATAATTTTTTAAATTCCAATACAAATAGGTTTTAAAAAAGACTTTACTGTTAATATATGATTTTGTGGTGACCTGGTTTATTAAAGAGAAAATATCTGGAATAATTTAGGATATAAATGTGACAGTCTTTCACTATTTAAGCAACAGTGAATTTTTGAATGTCTTTTTGAAAATAAGCTTGAAGCATCTTTTGATATCTGAAGTGATGGCTGTGAAAAGTCAGGCAAAAATTCATGTTTTTAAATTTTAAAGTAATGCAAGAATGACAATCTTATATATTTATTTTCCAAAGTATGTGTTCAGTAGTGATTGACAGGAAAGTATTTGTTTTTTATTACAGGGATATGACATAAGAAACTATCAAATTTAAACTAAGTTTTCATTTCCAGGGACACAGCATCAAATTGAATGAATCCATGGAGATGAAAAAACTAAGAATTTTTAATTTTCTGATCCTTCAGTATTATCTTTAATTTATTTTTGCCTGTTTGGAATCTGAGTGCTTATTGAATTAAGATGATAATGTTTTATCTTTTTTTTCTAGTGACTGAATTTGACTAAAATTGATATTATCTGGTTTCAATGAGATTTTCTGACTCAATATATTGAAGGTATTTTCCAAAAACATATTTTACCTTGAAATAGTGCTTCCATTACATAAGGCAGGGTCTCATATTGTTTCACTTTTAGAATTCTAATTCTATAAGAATAATTCTATTAGAATTCTAATTATATAAGAAATCACTTTGTTTATACTCTGATTTTGCTTTATGAATCTATAAATGAATCCTCATATCCTCATAGACGAGTTATTTCTTTTCAATAGTCTTTAATTCCTTTAATTATAATGAGACTTTTTTTTTGAGTGGGTCAGGATAGGAGAGAACAAGAATTTTTTTTATTAAAGCTTTTTTAGTTTCAAAACATATGCAGGATTAATTTTCAACATTCACCTTTGTAAAACCTTGTGTTCCAAATTTTTCCCTCCCTTCCTCCAACCCCCTCCAATAGACAGCAAGTAATCCAATATATGTTAAACATGTGCAATTATTCTATTCCACAATTATCATGCTGGACAAGAAAAATAAGATAAAAAAGAAAAAATGGGAAAGAAAACAAAATATAAGCAAACAACAACAAAAATAGTGAATATACTATGCTGTGATCCAAACTCAGTCCTTAGTCTTCTGTCTGGTTGCAGATGGCTTTATTCAACTCAAGAGCATTGGAATTGGCCTGAATCACCTTGCTATTAAAAAGAGAAATATCCATCAGAATTAATCATCTTATAATCTTGTTGTTGTTGTATTATGTTCTCCTGGTTCTACTTGCACTTCTCTTAGTATTAGTTCATGTAAGCCTTTCCAGGCCTCTCTGAAATCATCCTACTGAACATTTCTTATAGAACAATAATATTATATAATATTCATATACCATAACTTATTTAGCCATTCTCCTGTTGATGGACATCCACTAAGTTTCCAGTTTCTTGCCACTACAAAAAGGGCTTCCACAAACATTTTTGCACACATATGTTCTTTCTCCTTTTTTATGATCTCTTTGGGATACATGTGCAGGACAGGCACTGATAGATCAAAAATCATGTGCAGTTTAATAGTCCTTTGAGCATAGTTTGTCAAACATTAGATTACTATAGTCATTGACTATTTTGTACTGTGAACCTAACCTATTCCACTAATCACCTACTCTATTTCTTAACCAGTACCAAATGGCTTTTATAACCATTGCTTTATAATTTAGTTTTAGGTACTAAGACACCTTCATTTAACTTTTTTGCATTAATTCCCTTGAAATTCTTGACCTTTGAAAAACAAGAGCTTTGTAAAACACTACTATGTTCATATGTCTAGGCTAAGCACTTTACAAATATAACTTCATTTGATACTTGCAACAATCTTCTATGAGATAGATGCCTTCAGTATTTTTATTTTACATTTGAGAAAATTAAGTTAGTTAGAGGTTAAATGACTTTCCCCTTGATCACTCAGCTAACAGATGTCTGAGGATAATTTTGAACTGAAGTTTTCTTGATCCTAGGCCCAGGATTGTATTCACTACATGGTCCAGTTACCTATATTTGCAATTCATGCTTGATGACATGATCTCTAAGTTGGCCATTTGGTTTAATATGTATAATGCTCTAATGATTGGCATCATTCAATATCAGTGTGGTCTAGGGGCAGGACCTAAAGTTTGGAGTTAGTTGTCAGGATTTAATTCCTATTTCTTTCTATTTTTTTTAAATTACTTTTTATTACCAAACAGGAACCTCTGAATATCCAAACAAATAAAAGAATAATATTGTTTATAATATTTAGCACCTTACAATTCTATAGTTTAATGATTGTTGTTAGATAGGAAAGTGTATGTACTGGACTTTATGATACCAATTCCATCCATTTTATTTGATCTGAATTTGACTGCTCCATGTTATTAGTTTTTGTACATTATTTTCTTCATTCTGATCTTTATGCACTGATTTCTTCCCAATGAATCAATTCATACTAGCATTCCCATTATTTTGCATATTTATAATTCCTTATGGAATAGTAACATTATATCATATTAATAGACTCGCCTCTAATTGTTTAAGCATATATTTTCTATCTCAATCTTTGTTGTCAAAATAACACAGTAGCTCTTACACTAAAAATCTGTGTTACCTTGAGTGAATCATTCAGACTCTTTGTGTTTCAGTTTTAATATCTATAAATAATGATAATGATATTGACTAATAGCCTCTTGGGTTGTTATAAGAATCCAGTAAGATTATATATATATTCTGTTTTTGTTGAAATTAACAGAAGTGTACAACAGAAGAAAATGATGCATACAAAAATGACTCATTCAAACCCATATCATTCATCACACTCAACATTATGTAAGATTGATAAAAGGCAACATGGTGTGGTGAAATGCATACTGGAATAGGAGTCAGAAGTGGTCATCAAGAATTTTTAAGTTCCCAATATAGAATAATCAGAAAACTTCCCATAGATGCAACTTAATAATGATTGTACATCAGGCAGTGTTGCTTAATGGATAGAGAGTTGGCATCAAAACCTTATAGAATTGGATTTATGTCCTACTTCTGACACAATCTGAGGGGAAAAAATGCTATCACTTCAGTCTTCTAGACAACACATCACCTCTCTGGAAGGCATAGAAAAAATTGCACAGTTGCATTGACAGTTTCAACACCTAGGAATTTACAATAGCCATAAAAGCAGAGATCTAATTCATTTCCCCTATCCTTCAGATCGAGCACTCTATGATGTACATCACATGTAAATTGTGAGACTCAAATGATATAGTTTAGATAAAAACCATTTGGGGAACTTTGAAATATATATATATTGCATGGCCGACTTCTTTTTTTAAGGATTTGTTTTATTTTATTACAGCTTTTTATTTACAAGATATATGCATGGGTAATTTTTCAATATTGACCCTTCTGTTCCAACTTTTCCCCTCCTTCCCCTCACCCCCTCTCCTCAATGGCAGGTAGTCCTATACAAGTGAAATGTTAAAGTATATGTTAAATACAATATATGTATACATATCCATACAACTATTTTGCTGAACAAGAAAAATCCAACTTAGACATAAGGTAAAAATCCTGAGAAGGAAATAAAAATTGCAAGTGGATAAAAACAGAGGGAGTGGAAATGCAATATTGTGGTTCATAATCAGTTCCTATAGTTCTTTCACTGGGTGTTGCTGGTTCTCTTCATTATTGAACAAATGGAACTGATTTGGTTCATCTCATTGTTGAAGAGAGCCATGAGCATCAGAATCGATCATCATAAAGTATTGTTGTTGAAATAGATAATGATCTCCTGGTTCTGCTCATTTCACTCAACATAAGTTCAAGTAAGTCTCTACAGGCCTTTCTGAAATTATCCTGCTGGTCATTTCTTACAGAACAATAATATTCCATAACATTCATACACCATAACTTATTCAGCCATTCTCCAATTGATGGGCATCCATTTAATTTCCAGTTTCTAGCCACTACAAAAAAAAGGCTGCCACAAACATTTTGGCATAAACAGGTCTCTTTCCCTTCTTTAATATCTCTTTGGGATATAAGCCCAATAGTAACACTACTGTATCAAAGGATATGTACAGTTTGATAACTTTTTAAGCGTAGTTCCAAATTGTTCTGCAGAATGATTGGATTCATTTACAATTCCACCAGCAATGCATCAGTGTCTCAGTTTTCCCATATCCCCTCCAACATTCAGCATTATTTTTTTCCTGTCATCCTAGCCAATCTGACAGGTATGTAATGGTATCTCAGAGCTGTCTTATTTGCATTTCTATGAGTAATAATGATTTGGAGTATCTTTTCATTTGGCTAGAAATAGTTTATATTTATTCATCCAAAAATTGTCTGTTCATATCTTTTGACCATTTATCAATTGAAGAATCAAACCATTCTTATAAATTTGAGTCAATTTTCTAAATATTTTAGATATGAGACCTTTATCAGAACCTTTAATTATAAAATTGTTTGCCCAGTTTCTTGCTTCCCTACTAATCTTGTCTGCATTAATTTTGTTTGTACAAAAAGTTTTTTATTTGATATAATCAAAATTTTCTATTTTGTGATCAGTAATGATCTTTAGTTCTTCTTTTGCCACAAATCCCTTCCTCCTCCACAGGTCTAAGAGGTAAATTATCCTACGTTTTTCTAACTTATTTATAATCTCATTTTTCATTCCTAGATTATGAACTCTTTTTGACCTTATCTTAGTGTACGGTATTAAGTGGGGTCAATGCCTAATTTCTGCCATACTAATTTCCAATTTTCCCAGCAGTTTTCGTCAAACAGTGAATTCTTATCCCAAAAGCTGAGGTCTTTGGGTGTGTCAAACATTAGATTATTGAAGTTATTGACTATTTTGTCCTGTGAACCTAATCTATTTTGCTGATCAACTAGTCTATTTCTTAGTTAATACCAAATGGTTTTAGTGACCACTGCTTTACAATATAGTTTTAGATCTGGTACAGCTAGGCCACCTTCATTTGATCTTTTTTTTCATTAATTCCTTTGAAAGTCTTGACTTTTTGTTCTTCCAGATGAATTTTGTTATTATTTTCTTCTAGATCATTAAAATAGTTTTTTTGGGGGAATCTGATTGGTATAGTACTAAATAAATAGATTAGTTTAGGTAGTACTGTTATCTTTATTATATTCACTCGACCTGTCCAAGAGCACTTGATATTTTTCCAATTGGTAAGATCTGACTTTATTTTTGTGGAAAGTGTTTTGTAGTTTTGCTCATATAGTTCCTGACTTTCTCTTGGCAGATAGATTCCCAAATATTTCATACATTCGGCAGTTACTTTAAATGGAATTTCTCTTTGTAACTCTGACTGTTGGGTTTTTTTAGTGATATATAAGAATGTTTATGACTTACGTGGGTTTATTTTGTATCCTGCAACTTTGCTGAAGGTGTGGATTATTTCTAATAGCTTTTTAGTAGAGTCTCTGGGATTCTCTAAAATATACCATCCTATCATCTGTAAAGAGTGATAATTTGGTTTCCTCATTACCTATTCCAATTCCTTTAATCTCTTTTCAGCTCTTATTCCAAAGCTAGCATTTCTAATACAATATTGAATAGTAATGATGATAGTGGGCAACCTTGTTTCAATCCTGATGTTATTGGGAATGGTTCTAGTTTGTCCCCATTACATCTGATGCTTACTGATGGTTTTAAATAGATAGCTACTGACTATTTTAAGGAAAAGCATGGCCAACTTATTGCTTTCAAAGCTGAACGTGAGTCAGTAAGTGAGAATATGATAAGATTATGTAATACTTTATCCTATCCATTGTTTTATACAGTTATACAACCAGTTTTTTTTTTCTGGTCTAAATATTTTTGTCTTTCAAAAGTTTGCATGAAATAACTTTTCTAACAATAACATTTCCTGTATTTGGATTATTCTTCATCCATCTAGATACAGTATATCATACCATCAGCAGATATATTTCAGTTCTTGTAACAATCTAGTTGCAGCATGAGGTATTGAGCAGAAATCTAACTCCAAAGATCTGGATTCAAATCTCTTCTGATATTAGCAGTTTTTTGTCTTTGGACACACAATTTTTACTGTGTAAGGCTGTTGTGCCACATTTCCCTTTTATTGTCCTGCCTCAGTTTCCCCAAATTGTCTTGCCTCAGTTTCCCTAATTGTTCTGCCTCACTTTCTCTAAATTGTTCTTCCCCAGTTTCCCTAATTGTCCTGCCTCAGTTTTTCTAATTGTTCTGCCTCATTCCCTTAGTTGCAACCCCACCTTTGGTTCATTAAGACTGATGTAGCTCAGGGCTACTTACTCTAAAGTTATAAATTGTCAATGTGAAAACTTAAGATAAGGGGAAGTCCAGACTCCCTGGTTCTAAGCTGGACACTTCCTTTACTCCCAGTTTGTTAGAATTTATAATCCTACCCCCAATCCTGTCAGAACTGGATTGATAGTTCCTACCATGAGATTTCCACTCACCAGAATTTGGACTCCACCACCCCAGCCTTTATCTTAGAGCCCCAAGCTTTGAGCCAAGAATATATATGTCACTGAGAATTCACATTTGCTTCTGGATGCTTTAGATATCATCCCTGGGGGCAACATGCCCCCAGCACAATCTCTCCCTTTCAAATAAAAGATTAAAACTCTTTAATCTCTATCTTGTCTCAGTTTCTCTGGCATTACAAGGCAAGTCATTAAAATTATTAATTTGTGAAATCAATAAGCAATTTTTTTGTGTCCAACTCTTCATGAACCCATTTGAAATCTTCTTGTCAGAGATACCAAAGTGGTTTGCTATTTCTTTTACAACTCATTTTACAGATAAGGAAACTGAAGGAGAATTAAGTGACTTCCCCAGGATCTCACAGCTGTTAAGTATCTGAGCCTGGATTTAAACTTAGGAAAATGAGTGTTCCTGATTCCAGGATCCACTGTTCTTTATCCACTTCTCCACTTAGTTGTCACTATCTATTAAATAAGAAATACAATCCATAATCTTATCTTGACAATGGTATTAACTAGATTACCAAATTGATCTATTGCTAAAGGTGCAAACTACAACTGACAAATTACCAGTCCATATAAACCTAGTCAAAAGTTGCCCTTTGACACACTGCTAAGTGTTTAAAAATTGATTATTTGAGGAAATGTATGCAGAGATATAGTTTTAAATTTAATCTGTATAACTAACATTTTCTCTATCACTTTTTTACATCTAAACTATTAAAAATAATCAGATGCTGATTTTTGATTTGTCAATTTCCAATGCATAAATGCTCATGCTAAAAATTTAACAATCATTTGTATCTTTGTTTTTGATAGAGAGATTAGAATGAGAGTGAGTTACTTATTTCCCCAAGAGCTATTCACTAGATCTCATTGACTTTGAATATTATGTTAAGGCAGTCATTGAATAATATTTGTTGTTGTGAATTTTCAGTTTATTCCTGCTCTTTGATTTTTTTTTAGAAGTACAAGAATGGGCTGAAATAAAATAGCATTATCTATTTCATTCTAAGAGGACCATGGGGCAATTATCCAGGGGCAAGAGATGATGAAATGAAATTTCATTGTTTCGTTGCTTATTCTTTCACTTGCTTTCATATGTCCCTAAGAAAATCTCTCAGTTTTTACATTTGCAAAGTTGAATACTTATAATAGATATTTGTTTTGTTATACATATATATCAGATATTTAAGGGAACAAAAGAAGATTTACATATTTGCCCTGCAGATCAAAACTTTGTCAGAAGAATTTAAAAAGTCCAATATTGGGGGCCTTCTCTTGAAAATGTCCTGCCCAGGGTATAAAAATTGAAATTCATGAATTGTCAACAGAAACTTATCTTCCTTGCCTGGTGAGAAGATAATAATGATAGGATAATGAAAGAGTAATGAAAGAAACAGAAATTCAACAGTAGGAAATAATGTACCACATTTCCCATTTTCTTAGACATTTAGTTGAGTATTCTCACATCAAGATTCCTATTTATTTATGATTATCCTAATATTCTTATTGATATGTGATCTCATCAGTGTAGGCATTCCTTTCAGTGAATGCAGATTACAACTTATTTCCATGTCTGTCATTTCCATGGTCTCCCATAAAGTCCTCACACAATATTCACCTAGTGTGTCTTCAGTTTCTTAGAGTTTTGAGAATAACAATGGAATATATGGACTGCCCATTGGTCCATCATTGGGGGACCATTAACTACATTACATGTATAGTACATTTATAGCTTTTTAAAAATATTGATGACACTAATTTTTATAGCTTTTTTTACATAATTCTTTTTTGATCACATGCTGCAGGCTTTTCCCACTAACCATACCATTGTCATCTGAATGATTCTGAACTTCAATTCTTTAGAAATTTTAGAACTCCATGACTTCCTCAAAGAATTTTTGGATTAAGAAAAAAAATCTATTTTGCACAGAGAAAGTTAGGATCATTAAAAGAATTTTTCAGCTACTCAAAAACAATCTACCTACTCAGCTCCTCCTATTCAATTAATTATATACCAGATGCATTGTCTCTTTGCAGTGTTTTCCTAAAATACATACACATACATACAGGCATATGTGTGTGTGAATAATATATACAATAAATAAATAAATGTGCATAAATATTAATGAATATGTATGTATACTCATATAGGACATATAACATATACAAATAAAAATAAATGGACTTGGAAACATACAGATAAGTATGGAATATGCTTGGCAGAAGGCAAGCTTCATCTTTCAGTTTTTCCTATATGAATATTTAAGCCAAATCTTTAGAATGATTATGAGTCCTATTTAGGAAGCTCTACAGTATTTTGGAATAATATACTAACATTAGAATATCATCTGCAGACTCAGGAACATGATGGGAAGAGGTAAGGAAGGATCTTCAGCATTTATAAGGAATCCTTCTTCATGTATTCTGCACTAGACTTCCTACATGAGAATGTTATACAACTTTTATAAGCCTATATCTCCCTGTTTATAATCCTGACCATGATCTTAATGACTAAATTGCCATTTAATAGTTTGTCATATCTTTTAATGATACATATATATGCATGTACATATATAAATATACATATGTGTACATACATACAAACATGTATGAAAAAAGTTGGAGAAGAGTTTTAACATTATTTTATGCTTTCAAATTAAATTATTTACTAAAGTTAAAGTAAGTAAACCAGATCCTATATTTTTAACATCTTTCAGGAATAATAAAATGATAAAGATGTGATATAATGAGAAATATAATTTTCAAAATTCTATTTGTTTCCTTAAGATGCCTATTCAAGATCAAGTCCAAATGTGGACTGAATGCATTTTAAAACTATTATTTTATATTTACCTGCATACATACATACATTCACACATAGATGGGAAAGTAGATATAGATATTAGAACTTATTTGATTCAGTTTCTGTTTTTTAAAAATAATGACCAAGGAACTGTGAATGGATCCAACCATTCTGGAGAGTAATTTGGAACTATGTTCAAAAAGTTATCAAGCTTTGCATACCCTTTTACCCAGCAGTGTTTCTACTGGGCTTATATCTCAAAGAAATGTTAAAGGAAGGAAAGGAACCCATATATACAAAAATGTTTGTGTTAGCCCTTTTTATAGTGGCTAGAAATTGGAAACTGAGTGGTTGCCCATGAAGTAGAGAATGTCTGAATAAGTTATGATATATGAATGTTATGGAATATTATTGTTATGTAAGAATGACCAACAGGATGATTTCAGAGAGGCCTGGAGAGACTTACATGAACTGATACTAAGTGAAATTAGCAGAACCAGGAGATCATTCTACAAGGCAACAACAAGATTACACAAAGATCAATTCTGATGGACATGGTGCTCTTCAACACTGGGATGATTCAAACCAGTTCCAATTGTTCAGTGATGAAGAGAGCCATCTACACCCAGAGGGAGACCTGTGGGAACTGAGTGTGGACCACAACATGACATTTTCACACTTTCTGTTTATGTTTGCTTGCATTTTGTTTTCCTTCTTAGGTTTTTTTTTTTTTCTTTTTAGATCTGATTTTTCTTGTGCAGCAAGATAACTGTAGAAATACTTATATATATATATATATTGGAGTTAACATATATTTTAACCTATTCAACATGTATTGGACTTCCTGCTATCTAGGGGAGGGGGGTGAGTGGAAGAAGGAAAGAAGGAAGGAAGGAAGGAAGGAAGGAAGGAAGGAAGGAAGGAAGGAAGGAAGGAAAGAAGGAAGGAAGAAAGGAAGGAAGGAAAGAAGGAAGGAAGAAAGGAAGGAAGAAAGGAAGGAAGGAAAAGAAAGAAAAGTTTGAGAAAACTTTTATAATGGCAGGGAAATTGATGGGAAGATGGTGTCAGCCAATGTTTGAATCTCATTCTCATGAGAATTGGTTCAAAAAAGGAAAAATATGCATTATCATCTTGGTATAGAAAGCTCTCTTATCCAATAGGGAGATAAGAGGGGAATTGGATAAGATATGTGAAGGGAGGATAATAAGGAAAGGAATGATTGGGGCTGTTAATCCTCTAAATGAATTGAATTAATTTCTAAGGAGAGAAAATAAAAAGAGAGAGAGAACAATAAACACAGGAAAATATAATAGAGGTAAATACACAGTGATGTACATCATATATATATATATATCATTTTTCATGTAAAATGATTTTTTAATTTGTTTTTAAAATTTTTGAGTTCCAGGGTTCTCTCCCTTATTCCCATCCCCAATTAAGAAATCACATGTGAAGTTATGCAAAACATTTCCATAAAAGTCATCTTGTGAAAGGAAACATAGATCTCCCACCCTAATGAGAAAAAAAAAATTCAAGAAAAATAAAGTTAAGAAACAGAGAGTCAGAGGGACAGAGACAGAATTGAATACAGAGAAAGCAGGAGACAGGAAAAGAGAGAGAAAGAAAGAAGAGAAGAGAAGAAAAGAGAAGAGAAGAGAAGAGAAGAGAAGAGAAGAGAAGAGAAGAGAAGAGAAGAGAAGAGAAGAAAAAAGAGAAGAGGAGAGAAGAGGAGAGGAGAGGAGAGGCGAGGAGAGGAGAGGAGAGGGGAGAGAAGAGAAAGAGACATATATAATCTCTGTAGTCATATACAATCTCTGGATTAGGATATGATTTTTCATAATAAGTCCTTTAAATTAATCATAGATCATTGTACTGCTGAGAATAGGAAAGTCATTCATAGCTGATTATAACAGAACATTGCTATTACTATATTGCAGAACATTTTACTTTGCTTAAGTTCATGAAGGACTTCCCATATTTTTGTCTGAGAGCATCTTACTCATCATCTCCCTTAGAACAATAATATTCCATCACAAACACATACCACAATTTATTTAGCCATTCCAAAATTGATAGACACCCCCTCAATTTCCAATTTTTCCCAGAGAATAAAGCTGCTATAAATATGTTTGAACATTGATATCATTCCTTTTATTTTAAACCCCAATCTATTGGTATTATTGTCTATTAATAGTACTATTGTAGTGGTGTTGGTAGGTCATAGGATAAGCATAAATGTGCATCTTTGGATCATTTCCTTTAATCATTTATCAATTAGGATATGACTTTTTTAAAAAATCTGTCTCAGTTTCCTCAATGTTTGATAAGTGAGGTTTTATCAAAGAAACTTTCTTATTTTTTTTTATAATTGCTATTGCTAGCTGTATTTCCTCCCATCTATTCTCCTTTTACCCTATCCATTCACTCTATCAACCACTACCTTCCTCAATATATCCTCTTTTTAAATCATCCTCCCAACCTCCCACATCCCATTTCTCTCCTCTTTCCCTGAGGAAAAGATACCTGCAAGGTAAGATTAGATTTCTATGCCTATGATGAGTGTATATTTACTTCCTCTTTAAGCCAATTCTGATTAAAGTTCATTCAGTCACCTTGTCCTGTCCCTTTCCCTTCCATGATAAATGCTTTTTCTTGCCTCTTTTATGGAAGATAATTTATCCCATTCCATTTTCCCCTTTCCCTTTCCCCATCTCTTCATTCCTCTATCATCCTTCAATATCATCATTTTTAAGATAATATCTCTTCATATTTAGCCTTCACTATGCCTCTCTCTATTTATACTTCTAATTGCCATAATAATAAGGAAATTCTAATTAGTTACAAGTTTCATCCTGTCATATAGAACTGCAAACATATAAATAAGCCTTATTAAATTCCTTATGAAACCACATTCCTGATTATCTCTTTATGCTTCTCCAGAGTACTGTATTTGCCTTATGGTATCTTGATTTCTCATAAAGTCAATGTCTTCCATTTGCTCAATACTACTTTTTAAGGCATTATTTTAAGGATCCAAGATGATGGAAAGTGGATAGTCTCTGTCTAATCCTTTCCTTTCTTTCCTCAGATCAGCACCAGATCAAGCTTCTGAACTGTTTTTTCCCCCTTTTTTTGGTGGGGGGAGGGGGAGAGAAAGCAACTGATCATAAGCACAATGCAGGGACTCATGGCAGAGTGGTGTCCATAGGACAGGGGCACATACCAGAGGCTCTTACCCAAAATACAGTATCATTTTATACTCTGTCCTGGTTCAGAAGCTAGTGGATCAGCAGACTAACTGTGAGGCATCCAAGACAACCACAAAAGGCAAATAGTAAGTCCCTGAGCCCAAGAATAATGTGGAAGTTGGCCATATTCACATAGCTCAGAAAGGAACTTAGCAGCAGCAGTCCCAGGGTAGTGTGAAGATGCTGACACCTGTAGAGGAAACTTGGGACAATCTCCCCTTTGGCCTAAGAGCAGACTTCAATGTTTAAAAATGAGCAAAAATCTCTGACTATAGATAGCTTTTATCAATAGATTTATTTTTATGAATATAGACCTCACACCCTGAGGATGTTAAATATAAATCATCTCCAGATGAAGCCCCAAAGATATGAGTTGATCTCCATTTGACAAGGCTCTTTTGGAAAAAAAAATTTAAAAAGATCTTACAAGAAAGGCGAGGAAAGGAAATAAGAACTTTTCAGGAGAGTTTGGAAAAGGAAACAGAAATTATCTGAAGAAAACTCCTTAAAAATAGATTTAGAGAAATAGAAAAAGTATATATCTCCTTACAAAATAGATTTAATGAAATAGTAAAAGAAAACAACTTGTTGAAAAACAGAATTTGTGAAATGAAAAAAAAAACTGAATAAACCATCTCATTTAAAATTTCAATTAGTCAATACAAAAGAAGACATAAAAAGTAACTGAAGAAAATAATTCACTAAAAATTAGAATTGAACAAATGGAAGTGAATGACTCAATGAGATATCAAGAATAAATCAAACACAAAACAAAAAAAAAAAAAAAGAAAAAGAAAGAAAGCAATGTAAAATACCTCATTGGAAAAAAAAAAAAAACTGACCTGGAAAATAGACCCAGAAAAGACCATTTGAGAATTGTTGGATTTCCTTAAAACTAAAATAGAAAGAAAAAAGAGTCTAGACAACATCTTTTAGGAAATCATCAAGGAAAACTGCCCTGATGTCCTAGAATGGGTACAATAGCCATTGAAAGAATCCACTGATCACTTCCTGAAAGAAATCTCAAAAAATAAATAAATAAAACCTCCAAAGGATTTCATAGCTAAATTTCAGAATTATCCAATCAAGGAGAAATAATCTAATCCTAAAGAATGAAAGCAAAGCAACAAATCACAGATTCAATTAGTAATTTCATCCAAGAGAATGACAATAATGAGATAACAACCCAAAATTTATGGGATGCAGTCAAAGCAATTCGTAGGGGAAGTTTTATATCTTTCTATGCTTACTTGCATAAAACAGAGAAAGAGAAGATCAATGAATTGCACATGGAACTAAAAAAGTTTTAAAAAGAACAAATTAAAATTCCCCAATTAAATGCCAAATTTGAAATTCTGAAAATAAAAGGGGAGATTAATAAAATTGAAAGTAAGAAAATGACCCAGTGTTAATATTTCCATGTAAAGCTATGAAATGTGTCCAGAAACAGTAAAATTCTTTGCTGCATGTAGGCATACCTGTGGTAATATTACAACAAGTGGATACATGGATGAAAATCTTTAAATGCTTTATTTGAAAATACAAACATGATTTTTAAACATTTTTAAACTGATCTACACAGCAAACAAAAATAACTTTACATCTTTTTTGTACATTTTACATGAAAACGTTCAAATAAACTTGCTGAAGGCGTTCTATACCCAAAAAAAAAAAAAGAAAGTAAGAAAATGTTAAGAACTATGCTTAAAAATGAAGGTATGGGTCAGTTCTCTGGAAAGCCCCCACACCTGTAAATTATAACATACTTAAAGGAATTTCAAAGCAGGTTTTTTCCTGATGCAGATGTTGCTTGTAGATTGGGAATGAAATAAACTGGAGGCAAGAGGGAAGAGGAGAGAGATCAGAGAATGCAACTTCCTCTCAGTCTCCTTGTATCGTTATGTTCATATATGAAGGGATCTATTCTTCATGTTAGAATTAAATCTCCAGCAGCCACTAGCAGGTGGATCCCATATCATCCAACAGTCACTAGCAAATTATTCCTGTAACAAGAAAACAAAATTAAGAGTTAATTTTATGATCAAACCAACAAAAACAGGTAAAACTTTAGGTCAGTTGATTAGAAAAAGCAAAGAAAATCAAATTATTAGTATCAAAAATGAAAAGAGTAAACTTTCTACCAATGAAGAGGAAATTGGAGCAATAATAACAAGCTATTTTGCTCTGAACTATTTCCATAAATCTGATAATTTAAGTGAAATGGATGAATATTTACAAAAGTATAGATTATCCAGATTAACAGAAGAGGAAATAAATTACTAAAATAGCCCCATTTTAGAAAAAGAAATTGAACAAGCTATTAATCAACTCCCTAAGAAAACATCTCCAGGGCCAGGTGGATTTACAGGTGAATTCTACCAAACATTCAAAGAATAATTAATTCTCATACTATGTAAATTATTTGGCAAAATAGGGAAAGAAGGAGAAGTCTTACCAAATTCCTTTTATGACACTGACATGGTGCTGATACCTAAACCAGTTAGGGTTAAAACAGAGAAAGAAAATTATAGACCAATTCCTCTGATGAATATAGATTCATAAATCTTAAATAATAGCAAAGGGGATTTATTTTCCTTCAATGAGTTTTTATACCTCCTTTCCCATTTGGCTAATTTTGCTTTTTAAGGCATTCTTCTCCTAATTAGCTTTCTGTATTTCCTTTTGTACCTTTCTTAGTGCTTTTCCTAATTTTCCCTCTGTCCCTCTTTCTTGATTTTTAAAATTCCTTTTTAGCTCTTCCAAATTCTGAGATCATATCTCATTTTTCTTAGAGGGTTTGGATTTAAGAGCTTTGAGTTTGTTATTTTCTTCTGAATCTATGTTTTGATGTTCCTTGTCACCAGTAACTTTCAATGGTCAGAAATTTTTTTGCTATTGTCTACTCATTTTTGTAGCCTATTATTCAGCTTTTAACTCTTTTTTTTAAGTAGGGCTCTGTTTTCAGGGTGGAGAAAGTTCAAGTATGTTTTCAGAGATCCTTCTAGGGATCTGACTACAAGAATTCTTTTCTTCTGTTACTGTTAAGAGTTTTCCCTGCCCCACTGTAGTTGTAAGATCTATTTTGCTAAAGCAACAGAGTCCTGCTTAGTTGGTACGGAGATAGGCCAGAACCTGTGGGGGGGGGGGGGGGTGTGCTGGGGGCTAGGGCTGCAGCACTGCTATTGTAAGCTGGGCTCCATCTTGGGTCCACAGACCTTTTCTTCTAACTTTCCAATTTCTCATTGGTGTCTCTGGGCTGAGAGTTTGGGAATCCACTAGTATTGCTGTGGATTCAGAGATCCTGTTTTACTGAAGCTGGGGTTGAGGCTAGGGCCAGAGCTCAGGCTGTACTAGATCTGCAAACTGGGCTCCCACCTTGGCTCCACAGACCTTTTATGTTAACCTTCGAAGTCATCTTCAGTTTCTCTGAGATTAGATGTCAGAAAGCCTGACATCTAATTTTTGGGCTTTACTAATTTGGGGCCAAGGCTAGGGCTGAGTCTATGGCTGGGGCTGCAATTTTTGCACTGGGTTCCCACTTTGGGTCCACTGAACTTTTCTGCAAACCTTCTGAACTGTCTTCAGCTGAAAATATTCTACTCCAACTTTTGTATGTTTTGATGCTCTATAATTTGTTTAGTCATTATTTAAAGAAATTTGGAGTCATTTGAGGGAGTTCTTTCCTTTTTATGCCATCTTGGCTCCATATGAAACTTTTTGTAACACCACAAGAATTAATATCCACTATTACTGATATTATATTCATTATTTATTCTTCCTGAACAGTGCTCTTTAAATTAAACCTTTGATGAAAGTAGACAATGATATCACTTACAATGTATGGTAAAATTATGATCATTTAAAATAACTTCTATTAGTTTGAGTCTTTATTTCCTCAGTTATTTCAATCACTCTTCAATCACACACACACACACACGTGTGTGTGTGTGTGTGTGTGTGTGTGTGTATTTGTATATTCTGATTAAAAATGATATATTTAGAGTTTACTTGGTTAACTGGTGAAGTTTTAATCAATGAATTTATCTTTCTCTTCCATGACTTATATAGTAACAATATATTTTTTTCTAACTCTAATTATTAATCCCAAAGTTTTGAACTGAGGTATTTTTGCCATTATTCTTCCATCATTGAGAATTTGTGTTAAATGGTCTTTATAAGATGCTATGGTGTGGAAGATAGACAGAATGGGAACTAATTGGTCATCCAGTTTGCCTGGAAAATAGAATACATGGAGGAAAAAGATACTAAAAGATAAGGTAGAATTGAATTTTTAAGAGCTTGAATGTTAAGGAAAGGAATGTGAACTTTACAGAAGCACTGGTAAACTAAAAGAAATAAAACAAAATAGTACTATCTAAGGGAGAAGGAGTAGAGGCAAAAGTAGTAGGTACTACCAGGCTCATCTTTTAGACAGAGTACTATCATTGCGTAATAAATTGGATTCTAAATTTAATGATAAGTGAAATAAAAATTCTTTAAAATTAAATAAATAAATGAAATTACTTCTATTTACTTCAAGGTCTTTGGATTTATTTTACCATAAGACAGACTATAAACCAATAAATGTTTAATAATAACTATTTATGCCAGCTACAGATCATAGATTATATATAATAATTTATGGCATATATATGTGTGTGTGTTTGTGTATATAAACTTTAAATTATATGCTGAAGGTAGAAGTTGCTGATAAAATTAAGAAATGTAGTATAAACTTTATACAAATGTACAATATAAAAATAGTGATAAGGTACTTCAAACATCTGGATATTTGTTTGTAGATTGAATAGATGTAAAATACTTCTTTATATGCTTTAATGATAATTTAATTCCTCAACAAGTGAAAAGGGTATTTTCTTTTGAAGACTTGCTTATTTTGGATATGTGGTTTGGCAATAACATCTACCCAGAAGGATTGTAAAAGTTTAGATCATGGAAGCTTGGGGAGGAAGTAAACACTCCATCTTTAGGGTTCATGAGGAGTAGATGACCTGCCAAGAATGCCCAGTTCTGGATGGTCACTGATAATTTCTGCTCTCTTAGGCACTCGTTTTCTAGGCTCTTGCAATATTGGAGATAAGGGCATTTATTATAAAAATTTCAATGAATGTGAATTTCCACTTACTCAGACAAAATCCTATGTCTAAACCTAGGGAAACTATTAAAATCTAATAGTTTAAAACTCAACAAAGATTTCTGGAACATACTGGACATCTATCTCATTACCATAAATTGTAAAGTCAAAAAGAACTTTGCTTAGCATCTATATCTGTTGGCATAATTGATACTAGTAAATGTATTATTACAAATGCTATTAACATCTGCTTGAAGGCTTTCAGATAAAATTAGATCATTAAACTTCTTATAGTCCTTTTTCACAGAACATGTACAACATTGTTGACAGCAGAATAACATAACTAGTATTATTTCTACTTTGATCTTATCCTGATTTTATTGTTACCATCTTGGGTGGAAGACTATTAGAAGCCTACAAGTTTATCTGTTCTAAGTAAAGTCCTAATCAATAGATATCAAGTTAATTTTTAGCCCTGGGGGTTGTTATTGGTTTTAGGGAGAGTGGAAAATAAAAAAGTCACTTTTGACCACCAGGCTTCAGTTAGAATGATATATAGATTCCATTGAACCATATTGGCCAGAGTGAGGAGATTTTCTATTTACTAATAAGACAAGACTCTCGATTCAAAATGGACTCATTACTTGAGCAAAAAAGGGAGCAGGGTTGATAGTGAAAGGAGGAACATTGCTACTGTCCTTCAGATTATAGCATTTATTCAAACCCAAATATTGATGTGATTTTTCAAGACAGTAGAACTAAGAGGGCTTACATCCAGCACTAGAATTGATTAGAATGGAAAAAAATAGGGATGTCTTAAAGAAACAATTCATCTGTGATTGCCTCCTATTACCTTCTAGCTCTGTTTCAGGCTTCGTTAACAAAGAGAATGCCAGTTTCTTGAGTTTGTTCTCCTTCCTTCAATGAAATAAAAGACCAGAAGATCTTAGACTTTTGAATTTTACTTGCTACATCTCACTTTTGTTCTCCTGGATAATAGAGTAGGACAGAATAATGCACAAAGAACAGTAAATAGAAGACTTTTGGTGATCAAGGCAGCAACCAGCAGTATCTGTATCTTTTTTTTCCTCTTCTTTTTTGCCCCTCCTCTTCTCTTCCTTACGTTCACTCTCCTTTTTTTCCCTTTTCTCTGTCTCCTTATCACTTCCCTTTCTTTCCTCTTTCAATTTGTGAAGTTCATATGAATTTGTGTCAAATCAAACCCACTTACCATGATAGTAAATCCTTAACCATTTTATTCAAATAAATCTGGGCCATATCTAAATTTTTTTAAACAAATCTATTTTTATAAAATTGGAGTCAATTTTTAATATATTTTTGTTTGGAATTTTCTCCTGATCATTCATGTACTGGATTGTGCCCATTAAATTTATTTCTACTAGTCAACCAAAATTGTTAAATTCTTTACTTAATATTCTTTAGGACTACAATCACTAAAGTTTTACTTCTGCTATATGAGAAAGAGAGAGAGAGAGAGAGAGATAATAAATGTGTTTTTTCTCATTTTGAGTTTCTAGGGAAAAGACACCAGCATAGAATCATAGTCATTGTCCCCTCATATGTCTTTATGCTTCAGTGTTAATAGTAGGAAATTGCGCGCTCTCTCTCTCTCTTTCTCTCTCTCTCTCTCTCTCTCTCTCTCTCTCTCTCTCTCTCTCTCCCAGAATTCTTACAGAATGTCTCTTGCATGAGTAGCTGAGTAGCATAGAAAAACCTTTCTATTTTCCTTCCATCTATTCACAACATATGAAAAAACCTCTGGGAAAAATACAGCTGAAAAAGCTTTCTATACAATTCACTTGTATACCATTCAATGTACATCAGTATATCATTCAATGTACATCTGAGGAAAGAATTCATATATGATATTCTTTCAAGAAGTGTGCCATGTATCTATTAAAAATATTTTCTTTTCTAAATTAAAATAATTATGGTTTTGTGTGGAGGTACTAGCTGTACCTTAAAGCTGTTTTTAAAATATATCTCATATTCTCTTCCAAATACACCAAACAGATTAATAACAATAATAAACAATCATGTCTTTCCTGTTGTTTTATATATTTTTCTCATTAAATCTTTACAAATTTCCTCTGATGCAAGAACTATTATTATTTCCATTTTGCAGGAAATGAAGAACCAGAGAGGTTAAATCACTAGCCCAGAATTCCAGTTTTCATGAAAGAGCATTCCCACACAATCTACCTTCTCAAAATTAAACTTTATAAATTCTAGTTAAACATATTTCCTATTTCCAACTGGTACTGACATATTAGCATAATCATAGATTGACAAATGTTCCATATGTCCTCCTAAAAAGTGGATGTTTTAAAGTCACGCATTTATATGTAAAGATCATTTCCTGACAATTCAGTTTTTTCTAACAAAAAACAAGCTGGATAAAATAAATTAGTAATTACTTGAATGATTTTTTAAAAATCTGGTATGTAAAGGGCAACTTTTTCTTGGGCTTTACTTTATGTTTTTAAAAATAATTTTATAGATCTACAGACATTCACATTTGAGAAAACACCTGTGTTAACTTTACAATATAATACTATGTGTGCGTTTGAGTTATAGTCCCTCCCACCAAACCATAACCTGTCAAAAAAAAAAAAAAAAAAACAAAGAAAAAAACCTTCAAATGAAAGCAGGACAGAGTGGAGAGACTGCTGCCAACAAGATAGGGAATAGGTGGGTTGGCTTGAGACCTCTGGTCTACAGAAGAGACCTTTGTCCCTCTCTACCCTGCCATCTTCTATCTGTTAACATTTAGCTATTGTATGTCTGTGGACTACCTCTCTGATGCCCTGCCCAGATCCCTTGTGTCTCTCCCCAATATTTTCTTCCTCTTGTTCTAGCTAAGCCTTCTGTGGCTGGGCCCTATGCTTGTTTTCACTTTTCCATCCTTGAACCTCTAGTGGTCCCTTTTCTCCATAAGCATGGAGCCTCTCTTTTGCATCTGTCCCTCCTTTCCTTCCCTCGGAAAAATTCTCCTTATATGGACATTTATGAAATAATCCACTTAGTTAAAGTGATAATTATCTGTATTTTGTTTTTGTTTTGTTTAGATTTACCCACCCTCCCTTCTTTCCTCCTACAAAGCCCAGTCCATGTAACCAAAAAAAAAAAATCTTTTAAGGAAAAAAGGAAATAAAAATCAATCATCCATTTATCAAACTAAAACAATCTGAAAATTCAACTTATATTTCATTCTGATGAATCTCACACCTCAGCAAAGGAGTGAGTATGTATGTGTATGTATGTGTAGGGTATGGGGGTGGGAGTGGGGCATGGATTTAGAAGATCAATCTTTTCTTGTCTCTCTCATCTTTGATTTCATGCCTCTTCTTAGTAATATTTTTTAAAATATTCACTTCCTCTTTTTGTGCTTATTCTTCCATTTACATTGTTATAATCACTGTCTATGAATTATTCTCTTGGCTGTGTTTACATCACTCTCTCAGTTCATCTGTCTTCCAATATCTTTTTTTCTGTATTCATCATAACTGCTATTTCTTGCAAATTTTTAAAAATTAGGATTATAAACTCAAAGACCTAGAAGTAAGAGACTTAGTAATTAACAAGTCCTACCCCTTGATCACACAGACTAATCCTGGGAGGTGGAAATTATTGCTCAAAGTCACACATCTATTAAGTATCTAATGTGGCATTTGAACTTAGGACTACTGATTTCAAAGCCAGTAATCTATCCACTAGGCTAACTACTTCACCTTTTCCAATTCAACTCAATAGCATAGTTATTGAACAGAAAGGAAATATAAGATTCTTTTCTTTAAACTTGAGACTAGAAATAAGTCATGGTATCTTTTACTTTGGAGGTCCCAATTTAGTGTTGAGATTCAATTAACCAATAAATAATCTTTATTAAGTATGTATCATGTGTCAGGAACTGTTCTAAGTGCTGGGAATACAAAAAAAGGGGGAGGGGGCAAAAGACAGATGCTGCCTTCAATGAGCTTCCAATCTAATGGGGAGAAAATATATGAAATTATATATATATATATATATATATATATATATATATATATATATATATCAAGCTACAAAGAAGATAAATGGGAAATAATTGCCAGAGGGAAGTCACAGAATTAAGAGGAATTAGGGAAGACTTCCTATAAGAAGATGTGTTTTTAGTTGAGACTTAAGGCCAAATAGTTGGAGAGACAGAGCAGAGAAGCGAAAGTTTGAGCAATGAGGAATAATTAGAGAAAAGTGTCCAAAACCAAAAAAAAAAAAAATGAAGCATTTTCTACATGTAATATTGAGGAGGCCAGGGTCTCTGGCCTGGAATACATGTTAGGAAGCAAGGTGAAAAATATTGAAAACAAGAAAAAGGTAAAGTTAAGCATGTCTTAGATTGAAAAGATTAGATAGGGACAAAAATAAAAGATAAAAGATGAAATGGAATTCAAAGATTCCTACAAGGTATACACAAAGATCACATTCTGGAAAAATACTTTTTAAAAAAAATAGCACTTTATTTTTCCAAATACATGCATCATTTTCAACACACATCTTTGCAAATCCTTGTGTTCCAAATTGTTCTTCTTCCCTACACCCTCCCCAAGACAGCAAACAATCCAATATAAGTTAAACAAACACATGAAATGGAAGAAGGACATATTCAGATAAAAGCAAGAAGTTGTGCATATCAAAAATCATAGTGAACATGAGTGTATTATGAAGTAAACTTACTCAAGTACAATGTTACAGAGAGGAACAGCCTTGATAAATATAGCTGAATACTAAATCAAATGAGCTATAGTTGTCTGACTCATCATACCATAATCTGATTAATTTTCATATCCAGCTTATAGAAATGGCCATGTGATACATGTGATTGACCTATTCCCACATAATACTTCAAGATAGAACATAGAAAGAGATAATTATTGATCTATTATGTTATTAAAAAGTGATTTAAAAATATTCCTACAACAAATGATTAAATATTTTCTGGTGCATTTAACAAAAGCTGCTTTTATTTTACTACTGATTATTTGAACATATATATACCTAATAAAAGCACCAACTTAATCAGAGTGTTTAAATACTGGCCTAAAGTAATGTCTCAGAGATTTGAACTATATTACAGTTTTTAAATGGTCAAAGATTGTTTCTGGAAAACCATTCCCTCTGTGGTCCTCCAAATGATCAATCTGTTGTTTGTTTTGGCAAAGATATATTAATAAGCCCTTGTAGGCTTTGGAAACCAATGCTATAAGGTTGAAAATGGGTCCATATTTATTAAATAGCTGGAATGTGAATTCAAAAGAAAATATTTAAAATTCTACTCAGATCAATGATTCAATGCTATGCATAAGAATATATGCTTAACTCTGCAACAGCGACAAGAAATTCTAGAAAATGATGAGAAATCACCTATATACACACAGCAACAAACAACAACAATCAGCATGATCATTTCTATGGCAGCTTTGCTTGTGTAATACCTTTCTCTGAGAAATTCCAAGTACCTGATAAAGTGAGTTTCCTATTACTCTGAAGTAAAATAAGATTAAATGATTCTATTAGCCTTCTTTTTCACCTTTCAACCTTTCAGATTAAAAAAAATTCCTTTAGTGTCACCTATTAGAATTGATATCTTAATTGATCAAATCTTATATTTGCAAAACTGCCAGCTCAGCATAACAGTACTCTCATAAATCAGAACTAGTTAGTTAACAAGTATGCTGACATAATTCATAAATAGTAACAATTGGATGATTTCCAGAGCACATTGTAAACTAATTAACAAATGTACCCAGTACAGTATTTTCAGAAGAATGTTGGTACTTTGCTTGACTGAATACTATTGAATTACTTTCCAATATTTTTGCTTTATTTTCAGCAAACATCTTTTTTTCAATAATTCTTTATTTTTCCAATTACATGTAAAGATAATTTTCAGCATTCATTTTTGTAAGATTTTGAATTCCAATTTGTTTCTCCTTCTTTCCCTTACCTTCCCCCTCTCTAAGCTAGAAGAGGATCTAATATAACTTATATATTTTAAATACATTTCTACATTAGTCATGCTGTGAAACAAAAATCTGAAAAAAAAGAAAGAAAAAGCAAACAAAGATTAAAATTTGATCCACTTTCACTCTTCATAATTGTCTCTCTGAATGTAGATGGCATTTTCTATCCCAGGTCTTGGAATTGTCTTGGATACTTATATTGCTGAGAGGATCTGTCTATCATACTTGATATTACATACTCTTGCTATTATTGTATATGTTACTGTATGCTGTTATCATGATTTCAATGCTCCCTTAAACAATGCAGATCACATTCTATTTATGCCTAACCCATACTTTCTCTTGCTTTGTACATTGTTCTCCTGGTTTGGCTCAATTCACTCATCATCACTTCATGTAAATCTTTTCAGGTTTTTCTGAAATCAATCTGCTCATCATTTCTTATAGAACAATAATATTCCATTATCATAACTTTTCCAGCCATTCTCCAATTGATAGGCATTCACTCAGTTTCCAATTCCTTGTTACCACAAAAAGAACTGCTTGAAACAGTTTTGCATATGTAGGTCCTTTTCCTTCTTTTTATGAATTCTTGGGATACAGACCCAGTAGTAGCATTGATGGATCAAATAGTATGCACAGTTTCATAACCTTTGGAGCATAGTTTCAAATTGCTCTCTAGAATGGTTGGATCAGTTCACAAATCCACCAACAATGCATTAGTGACACAGTATTACTTTCCAATTTAAATAAGAATCATCTAGTCATTAAAAATTAGGAATCCCTAAGAGCATCCTTAAAACCATGTAATTCCTTTCAGTGTTCATGAAATGAGATTCTTACATCTCTGTTTATTTCTATCTTTGTAGCAATATTATTTATTTCACAAACAATAAGGAAGGATAACGGATGTGAAGAGCATTGTGCTAGGTATTGATTGATGATAAACATTCAAATAACCTAATTCAAAGCTTCTTAAAATATGGGTCGTGACCCCATATATATTCAGTAATTGAATGTAGAGGGCATAAAAAATTTGGCAACAGTAAAAGATATCAAATATTCTCCCACTAATTATTTTTTTAAAAATAAAAAGCGCATATCCATATTATTAGTAAGCAACTTTGCTTTTTATCATTAAACATAGTGAAATCATATGTATACAAAATAATTGTTTTGAAATAAATTTCTCTATGGTTTATAATTGTTTGATTTGCATACCTATTTTACACATCTATATTCCTGGCTTCTCATAAAAAATGTCTTAGGCAAAAAAGGGTCATGAGTGGAAAAATTTTAAGAAGCCTTCCCTAATTGACCAAGAATATAATTAATTTGAATATCCCCTCTGGTAGAAGATTTGGTTATTAGAGGAGGTTTGCAAATGTTTTCTAGAAAACCTAGAGCCTTTTCATTACCATCTTATTCTGTACTAAAGCCTAATGCACAAATTAAATAGTTAGTCCATATAACTGCTAGTCTTAATCTTAGTAACAAACACATCATCCATTGGTTTTTCCTATGTAGATAGTCAGATTATACATTTTGGGGGATTACTGAATATAAATGTATTTATTTATAAAGTCACTACCATACTTCACAAACTCAATCCACTTTGATTATTTAATAGGTCCCAAAAATATGCTAGCCCCCAAAATTAAAAGAATTTTATCAACACAATAATATCATTACCCAGGTAAAAATTGCATATATATATAGTACTTTGTTTCAGGTTCTGGCCCAAAACATCTCAACTCTAATGACTTAAATCATTTGTAAAGTTTGTAAAGATTGTTTGTAAAGATTCCAACACATATGAACTGTGTAGGGAAAATGACCACAAAAGGGAAGAGCAAGATATTAAAAACTAACTTTTACTAACCTTAAATTTTATTTATAGTCTTCTTGTTTTAGAATCTGAGGCAGGATATAGGGTGAATGCAGCAGCCTGGAAATAGAGTTGACATCTTGCTTGTTTTTTCAGCATTATAAAATATATCAAAAATTAAAATTATGAGGATAAGGTAATGAGAAGCTAAGGCAAAATTACTGAATTGAGAGTTAAAAACCTTGATTCCAGTCCTAACTTCACATTCTTTATCTGCATGGCTTTGTAAAAATCAATTAACATTACTGGGTTTCAATTCCATATTCAATAAAATGAAGGTTGATTAAATGAGCAATGTTACTTTGCAATCCTTGTATAATGTTAACAAATGGTAATAACTTTCATTTACATAGCATTTTATGGTTAAAACACTTTTTTTCCTCATAATACCCCTAAAAATAAGCAGTTGACTTGGTCTGGAAAAAAGGGAATTTAAAAGACTTTTGAAATATCAGGTGAGGAGGTGATCTCTATCTATTTTCCCTACCATTTATAGTAGATGCATCTAAATAAGAAATTTTGTGTAAAGAAGCAACACACTAGAGAAAAATAAGGCATCTCACTCAATAAATTATGTGTTCCAGAAAGAACTATTGAAGAATGTTTTTTATTTTCAGGCCAGGTTTTCACATATAAGATCAAAAGCCAGAGACATGAGTTCTACTAATTTTGTCCTAAACTATTCTAAGAACATGTCTTTTTTATACCTACAAATCAAATTTTATACCAATCACCTGTGCCATGCAGTGTCAGTTTCCACAAATCAGTTCATCAGGGTCAGCAAAACAAAAAATGGTTTCCAAGTCTTCAATTTATATGCAAAACCTCTGACATAGGTCAATGATGTTTTACCAGTTTCCCTTGCATCCAAGGTGTTCTAGGGCAATGATAGTAATTTATAATATTTGGGATTTATAATAGTCAATGATGATGGAGAGGAGAAAAAGAAGTCATAAGAAAATAAAACTCATGCCATGATTGATTTTTCTAATGTATTTTTCACTATTTAGAAATGAGGCCTGATTTCATGGCCTTAGGTGAGGCATATGAAAAAATGTAACCTAGAATTTCCAAGATTGCAGGTACCCATCTCTCCTAATAGATCACGGTTATCTATTCAGCTATATATAGTTCATAGGATTTTGGACAATCAGGCTCATTGCTCAAAGAACATGAATTTAATGAATGGCAGAGAAGGAAAGGAGGAGTACCATTAAGTTTTCCCATGGACTGAATTTCTGACAGCTCAACTCTCCTGAGCCAGTATCAAGACTATAAAATAAACTATAAAGATACAAAAGACAGGTTAACATACACTTAGGGATTTTGCTCAGTACTTCATACATCAGGGTATCATGCATCTGAGAGAGAGACTGGCAGGCAAATCCAAGGATTCTGAAATAGCTATTAGAGCAGTAATGCAAATGTTATTTATTTTAACAAATGTGGAAACTAAAGTTAATTTCAATTTCCCATGTTCAGAAAACATGAAAACTAGAATCTGTTGGAGCAAACCACCCAAATAAGGAAAATAGCCTTAAATTAATGACCAAAATATATTTGCTATTTCATTTATAGTTGTCTATTCATCCTTATTAAGGTTAATTATTTATAGAAGTTATTTTTTAAAAGTTCAATTGTACAAAGTATCTCTAGACAATAAATATGTTTTTTTTCTAATAGACCATTTGGACTTGGGAAATAAGAATACGTTATTAAAACTGTGTTAAAGCTTGAACATGTTCAGCTTATAAATGTGGTACTGATTTATAATGAGGTCCTTATGGTACTTGAAACTGAATCTCCTTGTCTCCTTGGATAGGGTCCAAGAAAGACCTAATTAATAATGAATGAACTTTTCTTTTGTGGAAATAGACTTAGATGAATATCATTCTCACAAACTAACTTTCTCCAAAAGTTAGTCAACAAGCATGATGCAAAAACAGTTCCTGTCTTCAAGGAGCTTAATTTTAATGGGGAAGATAGCTTATAGATAAGCAGGCTCACACATATAAAAATGAGTAAAAAAGAAGATAATGTTAGAGGAGAAAGATGTAGTCACTTACAGTAGGAGTGGCAAAGATCTCCTTAAAAAGTTCAATTAAAACTGTCTTAAAGAAAGCCAGAAAACTAAGGCAGAGGTAAAGAGGCAGAACATTCAAGGTCCAGCTTTGGGCAAATGAACATATAAATGAAAGATGGATTTTCCAGTTTGAATAGAAGCAGGTATACCTGTGTTTTTGGATTACAGAGTGAATGTACTGTGGGATATATATTTTTGGCAACTCATGAAGAATATCAACTAAGGCATGGAAAAGTCATATTCTGTTTTCATTGAGAAAATATTCACTTCAGTAAATTCACAAATCTTTTGGGGCTTAAAACTGAAGTTTTACAATATATATTTGAAGAGGGCCATAGGTTTGTGATACCTCTCAGATCTCACTAAATTGACAATCACCAATTTATCTATCTAGCTATATACTCATACACATACACACTGCTCAATAAATATGAACATGTATATGTTATATACAAATATATGTATGTATAACATATATATATATATATATATATATATATATATATATATATACCTGTATCTATCTATCTATACTAAGTGCGATTTTTATACAAAGTACTAAATTTACTCTAAACCAAACTTATGTTTTATAGTCACTTAAATAAAATTATCTTTAATATACTAAGCTGTCTTTCTCCCTACATTAAATGGCATCAGTTCTTTTTGGTTTAATGACAAGCACAAAGAAGGCTATTTGTAATGATTTGAGTAAAGATTTTCTGTGAATGCCTTTGATCTCAATATTCATCTTATTTTCTATATGTTAATATATAATTATTATTATATCATTCATTTAGTATTATTACAAACACCATTTGCATATTGTAAATTGGTTTTCCTTGTATTAATATCTATAAGAATTAATTCCTCCAACCATTGGCATTCAGTGAAGATTACAGAAATTATTATAAGTACTTCTGAAAACACTCCATAGCAGTTGGAGAAAGAAAATAATATTTCATTTGATTAAAAAAAGTATTACTCTCAATCTGAAGTTGGATCATAACACAAGGATAAATGGTAATATCCTTTGAGCAGAACAAAGTGCCATATGATCTTTAGAACAAATTGGTGAGGATCTGCATTTCATAACTTTGCCTTCAATAGGATTGTGTCAGAATTAGATTATTGCCACAAGAGAGTGATACCAACCATTTCCATTATCATAGGATCCAAATTACATTATGCTCTGGCATATGACTTGGAGTATTATGACTTGTATTAAAAGCCACAAATATGAGTAGAATATATCAAGGAGTATTAAAAAAAACCTCTGTTTAGGAACTTGTCTCACCACAAAGATTAACAGAGAATCCATAATTAAATGGGTCAATCCTAGGCAGCAGCCAGAAAGAAGAAAGGTTAGCAGAAATACACTGGATCACAAAACTCAAAAGTGTAAAAGGCAGTATTTGAAACCAGACTTTGCTGACTCTGATCCCAACTCTATATCTACCACATTGATTCATTCATGAACATCATTAGCATCAGATTTACATCATTTTTTGAAATTATTTCCTGATACCTTGTAATAAACCCAGACAAAAACATACCAGATAAGAACCAATGATAGATGATACATTAAAAGTTCAAAGGGTAGGATGTCATTTCTGCTATGTTTCCTTGTCACATCATCTATTTACTTAAAGAGTTTAATTATATTCATCAGATGGTGGGAAATGAATTTAGTTACCTATTATAAAAGAATAAGTGTTTCATAAGCAACTCTTTTGGTTTCATATGGTAGTAACACTATACACAATGAATTGTCTTCCAGAAATTTGCAATTTAATTCATTGTCTCCAAGTGTGAATCAAGCAACAATCAACAAGTATTTCTTAAAACCCTACTATGTACCAGATAATGTACTATTTACTGTGGATAGCAATAACTTTCAAGAAATTTATAATAAAATGGCAAGGTAACCAATTTGTGTATAGATATATGCAGAATAAATATAAAGCAAACAAATAAGGAGCACAGTCAAGATGATGGAAGGTAGACAGCTCTTTGTATACTCAGATAAATAAAAGATCAAGCCTCTGAAGTGATGTTGGAGTGACAGAACACAAAAATATTTAAAATGTAACAAATTTCCAGAAGAAACTATTTTGAAAGAACCTCAGAAAAGATCTGTTTCAATTGGGGATTTGGGGAGGTGGCCAAATGCAGAAATAGCACAATGATTCAAGGGGGTATGGTGTCCACATGGTGGAAGAATCTACTAGGAGGCTTTTACCCAAAATACAGTAGTATTGGTTACTCTATCTTGATTCATAAGCCAGTGGATCAGCAGCCTAGCTGTGAGACATCAAACACAACTGTAAGATGCAAATAATGAGTCCTGAAACCCAGAACAATTTCATACCCACATAGCAGAGGAAGGAACTCAGTAGAACCAGTCTTAGAGCAGTGTAAAGATGCTGCTGTCAATGAAGCTTAGGAAAATCTCCCTTTTGCCTTAAAAGCAGATCTCAATATTTTTAAAATGAGCAAAAAAGCAAAAAGAACTCTGACCATAGATAGCTTTTATGGAAGACAGAGAAGAACAGCTCTAAAACCCTGAGGACACTAAAATCAAATCATCTCTAGACAAAGCCCCAAAGGAAAGTGTGATATGAGTTGGTCTCCATCTGATAACACACACTTGGAAGAATTCAAAAGGATTTTAAAAGAGAATTACAAGAAACATTGGGAAAGGAAATAAGAATTTTGCATGAGAGTTTAGAAAAGGAAGCACAAAAATTATCTGAAGAAAATTAATGAAATAAATTTATTTAAAAATAGATTTAGAAAAATGAAAAAGGATATAACGCCTTATAAAATACATTTGATTAAATGGAAGAAGGTATATAATTCCTTTAAAAAAGCAGATTTACTGAAATGAAAAAAGAAAACAACCCTTTGAAAAACAGAATTTCTGAATTACAAAAAAAATTCAATGAATAAACCAAATCATTTCAAATTTCAGTTGGCTAATGAAAAAGGAGATAAAAAAGTTAACTGAAGAAAATAATTCACTAAAAATTGTAATTGAACATTTGGAAGTAAATGGCTCGATGAGACATCAAGAATTAGTAAAACAAAACCAAAAAGAAAAAAAAGATAAAAATTGAAGAAAATGAAAAATAACTCATTAGAAAAACAGTTGACCTGAAAAATGTATCTAGGAGAAACAATCTAACGATTATTGAAAATAGTGATGAAAAAACAAACAAATAAAAAACAAAAGAAAGCCTACAAAACATCTTTCAGGAAATGTTCAAGGAAAATTGCTCTTATGTCCTAGAACCAAAGGGTAAAATAGCCATTGAAAGAATTAATGGATAACTTCCTGAAAGAGACCCCCAAATGTAAACTCCAAGGAATATTATAGATAAATTTCAGAATTATCAGAGCAAGGAAAAAATGGTACAAGCAGCCAGAAAGGAAAAAATCAAATATCAAGGAGCCACAATAGGAATTATCCAGGAACCAGAAACTTCCACTTTAAAGGATCTAAGTGGTTGGGGAATGATATTCTAAAAGACAAAGAAAATTGGATTGCAGCCAAGAATCAACTACCTTATAACATTCAGCATTATCTTTCAGGGAAAAAGATTCACATTCAATGAAACAGGTGAATTTCATTAATTTCTTATGAAAATATCAGAGCTGAACAGAAAACTTAATCTTCAAATACAGAACTCAAGAGAAGCATAAAAAAGGGGGGAAAGAAAAAAAATTAAATATCTCTTTGAAAAGTTAAAAGTTAACATCCATATGGGAAGATGATATGTTTACCTCTTGAAAACTGTATCTCTGTTATGGGTATACTTAGAGGGTATAGGCATAATTTGATTTTATTGGGATGACATAAAAAAGAAATTTGAGGTAGAATGAGATTGTACTAGAGGAAAATGGAAGTACAGGGAGATAAATTACATTCCATGGAAAGGTATAAAAGACCTAATACAATTGAGGGGTAAAAGGGAGTAGGATAAGCATTGTGTGAACCTTACTCACATCTGATTTGGCTCAAAGAGAGAATATTAGACATGGTGAACTCACAGAAAAACCGTGATTCACCCCATGAGGAAGTAACAGGGGAAAAGGAAAAGGAAAGGAAGAGACTAATAGAAGGGAGAACAGAAGTAGAAAGGAAAAGGGATAAGAAAGGGGAAGATCTTTACAAGAAGAGGGCTACTTAGTGAAGGTGGTGTTAAGAAGCAAAACACTAGGAAAGAGGGTAAGGGGAAAAAAGAAAGAGGAAGGTATAATTTTGGGAAAATAAAATAACAGGAAATACAGAGTTAATAATTTTAACTGTGAATATCAATGGGATGAACTCTCCCATAAAACAGAAGTTGATAGCAGACTGGATTAAAAGCCAAATTTCTACAACATATTGTTTACAAGAAACAGAGTGATGAATAAAGAGTAAAGATAAAAAGCTAGAGCAGAATCTATTATGCTTCAGCTAAAGTAAAAGAAGCAGGGTAGTGATCCTGATGTCAGATCAAGCAAATGCAAAATTAGTATTAATTAAAGGAGATAATAAAGGAAACTACATCTTGCTAAAGGATACAATAAATAATGGAATGATATCAATAATAAACACATATGCATGAAATGGCATAGCATCCAAATTGTAGAGAAGTTAAAAGAGCTGCAAGAAGAATTAGACAAGAAAACTATACTAGTGGGGGATCTCAATGTTGCTCTCTCAGAACTAGATGAATGAAACTACAAATAAATAAGAAAGAAATTAAGGGATTTTAGAAATAAAATTTTAGAAAAGTTAGGTGTGAAAGACCCCTAAAGAAAATTGAATGGAGACAGAAAGCAATACACATTTTTGCAGGGGCACATGGAACTACAAAAAAATTGACTAAGTAATAAGGCATAAAACCCTCAAAATCAAATGGAGAAAGACAGAAATAGTGAATGCATCTTTTTTAGATCATGATGGAAAATAATTACATTTAATAAAGGGCCAGGGAACAATAAACCTAAGGTAAATTGACAACAAATAATTTAATCCCAGAGAATGAGTGGGTAAAACAATAAATCATACCCATAATCAATAATTTCATCCAAGAGCATAATAATAATGAAACAATATACCAAAATTTATGTAATGCAACCAAAGCAGTTCTTAGGGGAAGTTTTATTTTTCTACATGCTTAATGTCATGAAGTAGAGACAGAGAAGATCAATGAATTGGGCAAGTAACTAAAAAATTAAATACCTCAATTAAATACCAAATTTGGAATTCTGAAAATAATAGACGAGATTAATAAAATTGAAAAAAAGAAAACTATTGAAGTAATAAACAAAACTAAGAGTTGTTTCTATTTTTAAAAAATTCGAAAAAGGAAAAGCAGAAAATCAAACTGTTAGTGTTGAAAATGTAAAAAGTGAACTTTCCACCAACAAAGAAGAAATTAGAAAAATAATTAGAATTAATTTATCCAAAAACATATGCAAATAAATCTGATAATCTAAGCAAAAGTGATGAATACTTACAAAAATATAAGTTGCCCAGATTAACAGAAGAGGAAATAAATTACTTAAATAATCCCATTTTGGAAAAAGAAATTAAACAATTGGGAAGACTTCAAATTTATCCTCTTTACATATAATACTTGCTTTTAGCTTTCAATAGATAGAGCTTATTTTAAGAAAATTGCATTTATTCACAATGCTTTCTAGTGTGTATTATTATAGGAATGGAGTATTGTGTCAAAAGTTTTTTGTGTATTTATTGATATAATCATATTTCTGTTGATTTTGTTGTTAATATAATAAATTATTGTTATAATCTTCTTAATATTGAACCAACCCATCTTCTTTGGTACAAATACTACCTGGTAATACATAGTTTATGATCTTTGTAAAATTTTGTTGTAATCTCCTTGCTAGTATTTTATTTAAAATTTTTGACTGCTAGCCACAAGAGAATTTGGTTGATAGTTTTATTTGTCTGTTTTTGCTTTTCCTGATTTGGAAATAAAAATCATATTTGTATCTTAAAAAAAAAAAAAAGAAAGAAAGAAAGAAATTGAACAATCTGTTATTCAACTCCCTAAGAAAAATCTCCAGGGTTAGATGTATTTACATATGAACTCTACCACACATTTAAGAAACAATTAACTCCAAAACTCTGCAAACAATTTGGAAAAATAGAGAAAGAAGGAGTCTTACTAAACTCCTATTATGACATAGATGTGTGTCAGCTAAGATATGGTACTAATATATAAAGCAGGTAGGGTCAAAACAGAAAAAGAAAATTATAAACCAATTTCCTTAATGAATATCAATGCAAAAATATTAAATAAAATATTAGAAAAGATATTACAGCAAGTTATGCCCAGTATAATACACCATAAGTAGGATTTATGCAAGGAATGCAGGGCTGGTTCACTAATAGGAAAATGATTAGGATAGTTACCTATATCAATAAGCAAACTAATAAAATCAAATGATTATCTCAATAAACATAGAAAAAACATTTGAAAAAAATCCAACACCCATTCCTATTAGCACTAGAGATTATAAGAATAAATATAATTTTCCTTAAAATGATCATAGTGTAATTTAAAATCACCTCAAGAATCATATGTAATGGAGATAAACTATAATCATTCTCAATAAGATCTATGATAAAACAAGGTTGCCCACTATAATTATCAATATTCCATATTGTATTAGATATGTTAGATTTGGCAATAAGTGAAGAAAAAGAAATTAACATAATTAAAGTAGATAATAATGAAAACAAGTTATAATTCTTTGCAGATAATATGATGGTATACTTTGAGATACCGAGAGAATCAACTCAAAAACTACTAGAAACAATTTACAACTTT